>NC_090935.1:648807733-649110763 GCF_040938575.1 Ambystoma mexicanum
ATCATTGTGTGTGACGCTGAAAATATGCTTTAGAACCGGAACCGGCGTCGGCACTGCCACTAAGCACGTAGTTAGTAAAGCTTCAGCATTGGGCACATCAGTAAGACAAAAGTGCGTTATCTTGAGCACCTGCTGTGCCAGGTATATCCACATATTCTCTGTTTGCGTAATCAATGTCTTTGCCGTCCTGAAGATGCCTCTCGCATGACTGGCATCAAGGTTGTTTTCACTGGCTCGTGATGTGTTTGCCGCATTTCACGAATCCATGTCTTCAGTCTGGATGGCTTTTCGGCATCGGCATAAGGCTGCTTTTGGACAACATTACTCATCACTATCAGTATCCCCTTGATCACTGGCACAGATGTGTCATTTTTCGTTGGTAGCAGCATGCTGTTTAACTCTCCCAAATGGAGTCCATTTAGTACCACAATTACACTAGCCAGACACAGGATCTACAAGGCAAACCCAGAAAAGAGATATCAGTGTTGTACATCACTCTCTCAGGTAACATTTGTCTGCGGGCACATATTGCCATTTCTTTCTACCAGGCTCCATGACTAAAACTACTTGGTCTTTCCCTGATGCAATGCCATCTGCGGGCACTGGTGGGCCACTTGGCCTTTCCACCCACACCTTCGCACCTGGTACCATACTGTCTGAAGAGCCAAAACCACGATCCCCACAGGTAGTTAACACTGTAGGAGGCTCCCCTTTCTTAATCATGGACAACTTAACAGGAATAATAATCAATTGGGCCACCCGATCACCCTTGTGGATCGATAACAATTGGTCCCCACTATTCATCAGGATGACTTTGATCTCGCCTTGGTAATCAGCATCAATTACCCCTCCCAACACTTGAATTCCCTTCAATGCTAGGCCAGATCTAGGGGCAATCCATCCCATATGCTCTGGGGGGATTTGTACTCCAATCCCTGTTTCAATTACAATGATCCCTCTTGGATCTAATCTGATTTCTTCATGGGAATGCAAGTCTACCCCTGCTGACTCTGGAGTCGCTTGATAGTGAGCTAAAGAACCTGGGGTAATTTCCCAGTACAATAGGGTTTCTCTGACTGAATTGGGTTGAACCTGTAAAGTAGGAGTCATTAGTCGCATCAAAGGAGTTTCATGCTCATTCACAGGCCTATTGTTTAATACTTGCACCGCATCAAACACACGATCACGCCAGCCTGCCAAATTGCCATCTCCAGATTTGCGCAGCTGATCTTTCATCAACCCATTCATAACCCAGAAGCAGCGAAGCAGCAGAGTTATAAGGCACGTGGTACAGCCACTCAATGCTCTTTTCCTGGCAGTACTCCTCTATTAGTTTGCCTTTGAAATGTGACCCATTGTCACTTTGAATCTGCAAAGGCACTCCATAATGTAGTATGATCTGATCTAACAACCTGATGGTGTTCAGTTGTGTTGCACGCTTGCACGGCAAAACCATCAGATATCATCCTGAGTATGTATCTACAATAGTGCATGCATACTGACAACCTTTACTGATTTGACCTGGTAGTTTTCCTCATCGCAATGTAGCCCGAACAATCTGAGGGATAGGTCTATGCTGTTGGTGTTGGCATACTGGACATTGCAAAATGATCGTTTTCACTACCTCTAAAGGAAGACTGATTCCTCGAGCTTGTGCCAACCTGATAGTAGCCTTTTCTCCAAGGTGCCCACATTTCTGGTGAGCCCACTTGGCCAAACCCTCCAAATCGTCTTCCTGGTCCTCCGCATCCACAGATGAAATCTTGGTGTGTTCGTCTGCAACAGAATTAAACCAACGTTCTAATGAGTCTGTGGCACAATGCGCGTCCACATGATACACAGTGACTTCACTTCGTAATAACATTTCTGCAATATCTTGCCACAGTTCTTTTCCCCACAACTCTTTTGAATGAATCTTCCACCCATTCTTTTGCCAGGTTGGCAACCACACTGCCAATCCATTCGCCACTGACCATGAATCTGTGTACACATAACATTGACCAGGGGTTTCTTGTTTCAATGCTTGATAAACTGTATAAAGCTCTGCAAACTGACTGCTCTTCCCTTTCCCTGACGTTGTCAACATCTTTTTTGTCTTGGGATTGTACGACACTGCTTTCCAGTATCGCTCAGTTCCCACATATCGGGCTGATCCATCCGTGAACCAAGCATGCTCTGTTTGTTCCACGGTCAAATCGCTGTAAGGTACTCCCCATTTCACGGGAGACTCACGTTTTGCAGGCACTTCCGGTGGTATGTAATCTGAGGGCGGTATGTTGGCTACTTGCTCACGTAATTTTGCAACTCCACCCTTCCCTGATTTGGCTCTGTCTTGAATGTACCATTTCCATTTAATTATGCTGGCTTCTTGAGCATGTCCTATTCTGTGCGTTTTAGGAGAGCTCAGTACCCATTGCATGATTGGTATTTCTGGTCTCATCAATACATCATGGCCCACCGTCATTTGCTCGGTATCAACAAGGGCCCAATAACATGCCAGCAACTGTTTCTCAAACGGAGTGTATGAGTTGCCAGCATCGGGCAACTTATGACTCCAAAACCCCAATGGCACACGTTTCCTGTCCTGTTTCTGCCACACACTCCAATTAGCATAATTGTCTTGTACAGACACATTCAGTCCCACTTCGCCTTCCTTCAATGGCCATAAATCAAGCACCTGCTGCATGGTGTCTTTCGCCAGCTCAAATGCTTTCTGCTGCTCTTCCCCCCACTGAAACTCATATTTCCTGCGTGTCACCTTGTAGTGGGGGGCCAATATCTGCCCTAAATGGGGAATGTGCTGTCTCCAAAACCCAAACAGCCCTATAAACTGATGAGCTTGCTTTTTGTTCATTGGAGTGGTGAATTCAAGTATTTTCTGTCAGGCTTTTTGCACCATTTCTCGATGCCCATGATGCCACTGAATCCCTAGGAATATCACTGTTTCAGCTGGACCTTGAATTTTATTCGGGTTAATCTCCCACCCTTCCTTCTTCAATCCTTCCATAATGACATCTAACTGGCTTAGCACACTGTGCTCATCCTTGCCCTGAATCAAAATATCATCAATGTAATGAGAGATTTGTATGTCAGGTTTACACGGTATCTTGTCTAAGTGCTCTGCCACCAGCCGGTGACAGATAGTCGGGCTACGTATGCACCCCATAGGTAGCCTTGTAAAGGTGTACTGACGTCCACTCCAAGAAAATGCAAACTGCTCTTAACACTCTTCAGCAATTGGCACAGAGATAATGCATTGGCTAAATCAATCACTGCATACCAAGTCCCCTCAAACTTTTTGACATTCTCAATCAAGGTAATGGCCTCTGGGACTGCGGGCACTAAAGGAGGAGTGTGTTTATTCAACTCCCGGTAATCCACCGTCATCCTCCACGACCCATCCCCCTTTTTAATAGGCCAGAGAGGATTGTTCCATGCGGTGGTGATGGGGCGTAACACACCCGCCTCCACGTACTCCTTAATGGTGTCTGACATTTTCTTGTGCCCCCCAGGAATGCGGTATTGCTTCATTGCTACCCGCTTGGTTGCCACAGGCACTTGCACTGGGGGCATCTTCAATTGGCCTACGGTAATGGGTGTACAGATCAATGCACTCACCCCAAACTGCTACGTTTTACCGCCAAGTCCCAAAGTTAACCCTTCCAGAATGTCAAAGCCAATTATATATTCAGGTATCGGGACAATCAACACTTGGTATTTCTGCCTATTCAAATTGCCTATTTTCATCTCCACTTTTGTTTGTACTGCGGGTGTCTCCTTTCGCCCAAGACCTGTAATAGTAAATTGTTTGCCTTTAAATCGTGCTGGATTGCCATGAATCAGAGAGGCCTCCGCCCTGGTGTCTATCAATGCTCGCACCCCTTGTGTATTTCCTGGCCCCCAAAAAATCCTAACATCAACATGGGGCCGCCTATCAACTTTTATGCGAGCAGACGCTGCCGGAGCTTGGCCGTAGCCCTAGTCAAATTTCGAATGAGTGTGACTCGACTCCGCCTCTTACATTGCACTCACCACCTTTCTCAAATCAGAGTATGTTGGCTGGTACGGGGACGGTGTCCCCATAGACCCTTCTTCTTGTTCTTCCGCAGGAGGAGCAGAAGGTGAGGTGTCCCCCTGTGGCTTGGTAACTACCTGTTTCTTAACCTGTTTATAGCGCTCTTTGGCTGCAAGTCCTCTTTTTTTGTATAATTCATACATTACTCGGGTTTCAATGCCATCAATCTTTTCGTGTGGCACACCGTCTTTTAACAAAGTCAAAAACATGTCCTTTCGGGACACTCGGAAGTCTCTGCTATCTTGCCGCCTGCCTTCGGTTCTTCTCTCACTACGCCCCTCTCTCTCCCGTGGCTTGTAATCACTCTTGGCCGAAACCCCTAAATCTATAAGTTGCCGAATGGCATCCACTACCTCATCAGTGGGTTTGCCCGTCATACCTACGAGCAAAGTCATAATGACACTTTTGTATGCGGATGGCGCAGTTCTAATCACCATGTTTCGAGTTGAAACTGAGAGCGGCACGGCTCCCATGTGTCCTGGAGCATCTACGTGAATTGCCTCTTTCATAGCATGCTCTCTGACTTTTTGAATTGCCACTCTCAAGGTATACCACTTTGTTTCTTCACGAGGCCAATCTGTGGTAATGGGGTATTTACGGTTACATGCTTGGGCTATTAGGTGCAACAAAGACACCTGTGCATCGTGACCATTGTCATCAGGGGGCGGTCCTGCCCTTAAGACCTCCTGTACATTGGTGTCAGTTGACAGGGGTAGAAAACGCGGTGAATCCGTGGAATCTACCAACAACCCTGCAGCACCCCATCTAACAATCTCACCATCCATGTCAATAAAGATTCCCCTGATTTTTGCCTCAAACAGGTAATAATTTCCCCAACCTCCTGCTGGGTGTAATCCTCCAGTGTGGTTAAATCCACCATTCCGCCTGCAGGATTCTGCGGGTAGGGTCCGGCTCGCCGTCTTCTAACGGGCTTAGCCGCCACTGTTTTCTGCTTCATTTCCATTTTGGGGTCGGACTTATTTGCGGAACTACCCTCTAGACTGGTTGAGTCAAAAATATCACCATCCCACTTATCCGGATCCCAGTCCACACTGGCGGTAGCGATTACAGCTACCACCTTTCTTTTGTTGACCCCTCCCTTTCTTTTCCTATACTTATACCAGGCTACTCTGACTGCTGCCCTCTCGGCCACAGCCTAATATGTGTCAGCCTTATCTTTTAAAAGTTTAATTTGAATCTGCTGCATTAACGCAATCTGCCTTTCTGCAGCCAGCTCTTTTTCTAATCGCAAAACCTCATTTTTCATTTCCACCTTCATTTGATGTATTTTACTATAAGCATGCAAAAGAACCCAACCTCGCCTACCTAATGCAGCGCATTCTCTGCCACATTCCACTGGAAGTTGTTGCAAGCATACCATTATATCAGATGGATCAGCATCACCCAATCCCTGATCCCATGTTTCACTTAGCCCTGCACCACATGCCCACGCCTGGGCCAATTTATCATATGGACTCTTAGTCCAGCCTGGAATGACAACATCAGAACATTCACTGCCAGCGGTAATGCTCTTTTTCTTGAACAAACTACTCATTATCGCAAACAAAACAAAACCTCTTTATATCTATATATTTTTTCTTTCCACACTGCAATCACTCCCACAAGCACGCGCAGACCGGCAAAGGGAAAAAAAACAACTTCACTGTTCAATACTCACTGCCAAATCACTTTCGCTTGCAAAGTAACCAAATCCTATCTACGTTCAAACAGATTCTTGAATATTTGGAACAATTCATCACAAATATCCTGTTTGTGACGCCAAAAATATATTGCTCTCCCAGAGTGCACGGAAAATCATAAATCACCAATGCAATTACAGAGCCAATACTTTGAACGCAGAAAGACGCAATAACTTGCAAGCACACACTCTTAGAGAATAATTGTCAGGACTGGGGCTGGTAAGGGCTCTGATGGGGTGGTGGGTGCCCTTATAATGTGCAGGACTCAACCCACACTGAACTCCAGGCGTGTCCTTCATCCCTTTCACAGATATCAGCATCAGGGACGAAGAACAGCCCACGTACTACACTTCCCAGCAGGCCGTGCGTGGCACAGGCCTGATGGGACGAAGCCAGCCACGCCTGCGCTAATGCGCATGCGCGAACCGCGCCCGAAATCCCACGCTTGCGATTCCGGCCAGCAGAGAGGAAGGACGTGCAGAGCCTGAGCTCCTGCCGGTGAGCCTACGCGGGGCACCCCCCCGCCTGTCAGCCTTCCCCAGGCCCCGCGTGACTAATAAAATAAGTGCCTTAACCAAGTACACGTTCCGGCTGTTATTTACTGAAGGCGTTGTTTAAAGAAGTCGCGTTTGGACTTCCGTACAGGAACCGCGCCCGAAGCGATTTAGGATTGCATGGCGCTCCGTTCAAATAACCCAGCATGAGACACCATTAACACGCGATTGTGATCCTAGACGAAGCGTGCCTCCCGCATGTGTTTTTGACTTTGAATCCGTAGAACAGAATTGCTAACTCTGAATGATTAGCCCTAGACAACGAGTCCGTGTATGTGTGCGCTCCAATACTGACTTTTATCTTGCCTCTTGCAGCGCAAACGAGGTTGTGAATGCCATAGGGGTCCAAACAGCATGAAGAGGCCAGAAGACTTACCCAGCAGTGCCGAAGCTAAGTGCAATCTAAATTGTTATTTAAGGGCACGCATAGAAACAGGGGTACAGTGTAATAACAAGTATTCCTTTCTGCATGATGTAAATGCAGACAGTGTTTTCCCTCCATGATGTAATGTGGGGATTGGGATTGTGTTTTACATGAAAACGTAAACTGACAAGTACAGCAACTGGTTGGGGGCTCCAGTACAAAGGCCTACTTCTCTGGCATACAGTGTGCATGATTGAATGTAAACTGAAACTGTAACTGATCAGGGGCTCCAGTACCAAAACCCTATTTACCTGGCATAAAGTGAGACCGCAAGTGATTGCAAGAGGGCAAGGGCGGAGAACTCCGGATACAGGAGCCGGAGCTGAGGAGCATGTTACCCTGTTCTTCCCCATTCCCATCCACAACTTCTCCCTTTCCCTCTTCCCGGTGTTCCTAATCATCCTCTACCCATCCAACCATCGGACCCTAACCCTCTTTCCCCCAAGAGTCAAGGTGGCCTGTGTTAATTGCTCCCAGGTGCCAAGACCTGACGGGGAGGGAGGTGTTCTAGCCACGTTTGTGCTGCCTCAGCGCCGAGAAGAAGCAAGTTCTGACAGAATCGCAAGCCCAAGTATTTATCGGGCACCTAGGCAGCACAATCATGGCAGACGCAGTAACCTTACTCCAAGAACTCAAGGCAGAGTTGGTAGCAACTAGGCAGGACTATCAGAACCTGGCGGGTCAGGTGGACGCCCTTACGATCCAACAACAAGCCCAAGCTACTCCACTACCAAGGGCACCTCCGCCAACCCCGGTTCAGGTACAGGTGGCCACCGAACCCCAATTGCCTCTAGCAGCACCCGAAAGGTATCATGGTGATCCCCAGAACTTTAACCAATTCATTATGCAATGTCAGTTGCATTTTCTAACCAAGCCGGCAGTGTTTCGTACAGCACAGGCCCGTACAGCTTTTGTGATCTCTTATTTAAGTGGGGATGCAGCTTCTTGGGCCACACCCTTAGTTCGAAAGGATGACGCTCTGCTTTATAGTTGGGACACTTTTCTTGACGAGTTCGGCAAGATTTTCAATAGGCGAGCTGCAACCTTAATTAAAGACAGAGAACTACTGATGCTGAGGCAAGGGAGCAGAGACTTGGTGTCTTAAGTAACTGCATTTAACCGGCTGGCCATGGAAACAGACTGGCCACAGGAAAAAAGAATGGCTCTGTTCTATCAGGGTCTAAGGGAGGACTTAAAAGACCTCGTGGCTCAGGTAGATCCTCAACCTATTGATTGTTCCACGATGATCGACCTAGCACTCAGGCTGGATCAAAGGCAGAGTGAGCGGCGGCAGGATAAGCGAAAATGGGACAATAAGCCAATTGTGAGATTAGACCAGCAAAAATTAACCAGAGCAGTGGAGAAGGGAGCAGAGGAACCTATGCAAATCGGTTCGGTGTGAGGGCCTCTGACGAAAGAGGAAAAGGACAAGAGGCGAAGAGACAAATTATGTCTATATTGCGGAAAAGCAGGGCATTTCGTGCGAGAATGTCCTACTAAGCCAGCTAAAGGAGGGCCTTCGGGAAATGAGAAAGCTTGCCCATGAGGGTGGTGGGAGTGAGCGGAGCAGAAAACACCCCACTGATTTTGGCAAATGTGCATACTACCCAAGAAGCCCATATCACAGTAATCGGATATTTGCACTGGCAAGAAAAACGGGTACCCGTCACTCTAATGATGGATTCGGGCGCCACATGTAATTTTGTGGACATTCAGTTAGCCCAGAAAATGGGTCTTCCATTAAGTGCTAAGACTCTACCAGAGGAAGTGAAGTCTGTGGACGGATCCCCATTGGTCTCAGGACCAGTGACTCAGCAAACCAAACCGTTGCATCTGAAAATTGGTACCACACACCAGGAATTAATTAGCTTCGATGTAATAGCGGCCCCTCAATTCAGGTTCATCCTGGGATTGACCTGGCTGCAACTTCACAACCCACTGGTGGACTGGAATGCCGGTTCAGTCACATTTGGTTCCGTCTTTTGTCAAGAACACTGTTTAGTGTCCGTTTCGCAGTCAGTTTCTCAGCACGTGGCAGGGAGTGCACTTTCAGAAGTACCAAAGGCATATCAAGAATATCGGGATGTTTTCAGCAAAGCAGCCGCCAAAACCCTACCTCCGCATCGGCCGTTTGACTGCCGGATTGATTTGGAAGCAGGAGCAGTGCTTCCTTGTGGTAGGATATATGCCCTCACAGAAGCAGAGAACAAATACCTGAAAGACTACATAGAAACAAATCTGGCAAACGGATTTATCCGGCACTCTACAACTCCAGTCTCCTCCCCCTTGTTCTTCGTGCCCAAAAAGACCGGAGACCTAAGAACATGTATTGATTACAGGGCGATTGACGAGATTACCATCAAGAACTGCTACCCCCTGCCCTTGATTCCAGTGTTGGTGGACCAGGTGCTCGGGTCAACAATATACACAAAATTGGACTTTCGATGGGTCTATCATCTGGTGAGGGTACGCACAGATGTGTCATTTTTCGTTGGTAGCAGCATGCTGTTTAACTCTCCCAAATGGAGTCCATTTAGTACCACAATTACACTAGCCAGACACAGGATCTACAAGGCAAACCCAGAAAAGAGATATCAGTGTTGTACATCACTCTCTCAGGTAACATTTGTCTGCGGGCACATATTGCCATTTCTTTCTACCAGGCTCCATGACTAAAACTACTTGGTCTTTCCCTGATGCAATGCCATCTGCGGGCACTGGTGGGCCACTTGGCCTTTCCACCCACACCTTCGCACCTGGTACCATACTGTCTGAAGAGCCAAAACCACGATCCCCACAGGTAGTTAACACTGTAGGAGGCTCCCCTTTCTTAATCATGGACAACTTAACAGGAATAATAATCAATTGGGCCACCCGATCACCCTTGTGGATCGATAACAATTGGTCCCCACTATTCATCAGGATGACTTTGATCTCGCCTTGGTAATCAGCATCAATTACCCCTCCCAACACTTGAATTCCCTTCAATGCTAGGCCAGATCTAGGGGCAATCCATCCCATATGCTCTGGGGGGATTTGTACTCCAATCCCTGTTTCAATTACAATGATCCCTCTTGGATCTAATCTGATTTCTTCATGGGAATGCAAGTCTACCCCTGCTGACTCTGGAGTCGCTTGATAGTGAGCTAAAGAACCTGGGGTAATTTCCCAGTACAATAGGGTTTCTCTGACTGAATTGGGTTGAACCTGTAAAGTAGGAGTCATTAGTCGCATCAAAGGAGTTTCATGCTCATTCACAGGCCTATTGTTTAATACTTGCACCGCATCAAACACACGATCACGCCAGCCTGCCAAATTGCCATCTCCAGATTTGCGCAGCTGATCTTTCATCAACCCATTCATAACCCAGAAGCAGCGAAGCAGCAGAGTTATAAGGCACGTGGTACAGCCACTCAATGCTCTTTTCCTGGCAGTACTCCTCTATTAGTTTGCCTTTGAAATGTGACCCATTGTCACTTTGAATCTGCAAAGGCACTCCATAATGTAGTATGATCTGATCTAACAACCTGATGGTGTTCAGTTGTGTTGCACGCTTGCACGGCAAAACCATCAGATATCATCCTGAGTATGTATCTACAATAGTGCATGCATACTGACAACCTTTACTGATTTGACCTGGTAGTTTTCCTCATCGCAATGTAGCCCGAACAATCTGAGGGATAGGTCTATGCTGTTGGTGTTGGCATACTGGACATTGCAAAATGATCGTTTTCACTACCTCTAAAGGAAGACTGATTCCTCGAGCTTGTGCCAACCTGATAGTAGCCTTTTCTCCAAGGTGCCCACATTTCTGGTGAGCCCACTTGGCCAAACCCTCCAAATCGTCTTCCTGGTCCTCCGCATCCACAGATGAAATCTTGGTGTGTTCGTCTGCAACAGAATTAAACCAACGTTCTAATGAGTCTGTGGCACAATGCGCGTCCACATGATACACAGTGACTTCACTTCGTAATAACATTTCTGCAATATCTTGCCACAGTTCTTTTCCCCACAACTCTTTTGAATGAATCTTCCACCCATTCTTTTGCCAGGTTGGCAACCACACTGCCAATCCATTCGCCACTGACCATGAATCTGTGTACACATAACATTGACCAGGGGTTTCTTGTTTCAATGCTTGATAAACTGTATAAAGCTCTGCAAACTGACTGCTCTTCCCTTTCCCTGACGTTGTCAACATCTTTTTTGTCTTGGGATTGTACGACACTGCTTTCCAGTATCGCTCAGTTCCCACATATCGGGCTGATCCATCCGTGAACCAAGCATGCTCTGTTTGTTCCACGGTCAAATCGCTGTAAGGTACTCCCCATTTCACGGGAGACTCACGTTTTGCAGGCACTTCCGGTGGTATGTAATCTGAGGGCGGTATGTTGGCTACTTGCTCACGTAATTTTGCAACTCCACCCTTCCCTGATTTGGCTCTGTCTTGAATGTACCATTTCCATTTAATTATGCTGGCTTCTTGAGCATGTCCTATTCTGTGCGTTTTAGGAGAGCTCAGTACCCATTGCATGATTGGTATTTCTGGTCTCATCAATACATCATGGCCCACCGTCATTTGCTCGGTATCAACAAGGGCCCAATAACATGCCAGCAACTGTTTCTCAAACGGAGTGTATGAGTTGCCAGCATCGGGCAACTTATGACTCCAAAACCCCAATGGCACACGTTTCCTGTCCTGTTTCTGCCACACACTCCAATTAGCATAATTGTCTTGTACAGACACATTCAGTCCCACTTCGCCTTCCTTCAATGGCCATAAATCAAGCACCTGCTGCATGGTGTCTTTCGCCAGCTCAAATGCTTTCTGCTGCTCTTCCCCCCACTGAAACTCATATTTCCTGCGTGTCACCTTGTAGTGGGGGGCCAATATCTGCCCTAAATGGGGAATGTGCTGTCTCCAAAACCCAAACAGCCCTATAAACTGATGAGCTTGCTTTTTGTTCATTGGAGTGGTGAATTCAAGTATTTTCTGTCAGGCTTTTTGCACCATTTCTCGATGCCCATGATGCCACTGAATCCCTAGGAATATCACTGTTTCAGCTGGACCTTGAATTTTATTCGGGTTAATCTCCCACCCTTCCTTCTTCAATCCTTCCATAATGACATCTAACTGGCTTAGCACACTGTGCTCATCCTTGCCCTGAATCAAAATATCATCAATGTAATGAGAGATTTGTATGTCAGGTGTACACGGTATCTTGTCTAAGTGCTCTGCCACCAGCCGGTGACAGATAGTCGGGCTACGTATGCACCCCATAGGTAGCCTTGTAAAGGTGTACTGACGTCCACTCCAAGAAAATGCAAACTGCTCTTAACACTCTTCAGCAATTGGCACAGAGATAATGCATTGGCTAAATCAATCACTGCATACCAAGTCCCCTCAAACTTTTTGACATTCTCAATCAAGGTAATGGCCTCTGGGACTGCGGGCACTAAAGGAGGAGTGTGTTTATTCAACTCCCGGTAATCCACCGTCATCCTCCACGACCCATCCCCCTTTTTAATAGGCCAGAGAGGATTGTTCCATGCGGTGGTGATGGGGCGTAACACACCCGCCTCCACGTACTCCTTAATGGTGTCTGACATTTTCTTGTGCCCCCCAGGAATGCGGTATTGCTTCATTGCTACCCGCTTGGTTGCCACAGGCACTTGCACTGGGGGCATCTTCAATTGGCCTACGGTAATGGGTGTACAGATCAATGCACTCACCCCAAACTGCTACGTTTTACCGCCAAGTCCCAAAGTTAACCCTTCCAGAATGTCAAAGCCAATTATATATTCAGGTATCGGGACAATCAACACTTGGTATTTCTGCCTATTCAAATTGCCTATTTTCATCTCCACTTTTGTTTGTACTGCGGGTGTCTCCTTTCGCCCAAGACCTGTAATAGTAAATTGTTTGCCTTTAAATCGTGCTGGATTGCCATGAATCAGAGAGGCCTCCGCCCTGGTGTCTATCAATGCTCGCACCCCTTGTGTATTTCCTGGCCCCCAAAAAATCCTAACATCAACATGGGGCCGCCTATCAACTTTTATGCGAGCAGACGCTGCCGGAGCTTGGCCGTAGCCCTAGTCAAATTTCGAATGAGTGTGACTCGACTCCGCCTCTTACATTGCACTCACCACCTTTCTCAAATCAGAGTATGTTGGCTGGTACGGGGACGGTGTCCCCATAGACCCTTCTTCTTGTTCTTCCGCAGGAGGAGCAGAAGGTGAGGTGTCCCCCTGTGGCTTGGTAACTACCTGTTTCTTAACCTGTTTATAGCGCTCTTTGGCTGCAAGTCCTCTTTTTTTGTATAATTCATACATTACTCGGGTTTCAATGCCATCAATCTTTTCGTGTGGCACACCGTCTTTTAACAAAGTCAAAAACATGTCCTTTCGGGACACTCGGAAGTCTCTGCTATCTTGCCGCCTGCCTTCGGTTCTTCTCTCACTACGCCCCTCTCTCTCCCGTGGCTTGTAATCACTCTTGGCCGAAACCCCTAAATCTATAAGTTGCCGAATGGCATCCACTACCTCATCAGTGGGTTTGCCCGTCATACCTACGAGCAAAGTCATAATGACACTTTTGTATGCGGATGGCGCAGTTCTAATCACCATGTTTCGAGTTGAAACTGAGAGCGGCACGGCTCCCATGTGTCCTGGAGCATCTACGTGAATTGCCTCTTTCATAGCATGCTCTCTGACTTTTTGAATTGCCACTCTCAAGGTATACCACTTTGTTTCTTCACGAGGCCAATCTGTGGTAATGGGGTATTTACGGTTACATGCTTGGGCTATTAGGTGCAACAAAGACACCTGTGCATCGTGACCATTGTCATCAGGGGGCGGTCCTGCCCTTAAGACCTCCTGTACATTGGTGTCAGTTGACAGGGGTAGAAAACGCGGTGAATCCGTGGAATCTACCAACAACCCTGCAGCACCCCATCTAACAATCTCACCATCCATGTCAATAAAGATTCCCCTGATTTTTGCCTCAAACAGGTAATAATTTCCCCAACCTCCTGCTGGGTGTAATCCTCCAGTGTGGTTAAATCCACCATTCCGCCTGCAGGATTCTGCGGGTAGGGTCCGGCTCGCCGTCTTCTAACGGGCTTAGCCGCCACTGTTTTCTGCTTCATTTCCATTTTGGGGTCGGACTTATTTGCGGAACTACCCTCTAGACTGGTTGAGTCAAAAATATCACCATCCCACTTATCCGGATCCCAGTCCACACTGGCGGTAGCGATTACAGCTACCACCTTTCTTTTGTTGACCCCTCCCTTTCTTTTCCTATACTTATACCAGGCTACTCTGACTGCTGCCCTCTCGGCCACAGCCTAATATGTGTCAGCCTTATCTTTTAAAAGTTTAATTTGAATCTGCTGCATTAACGCAATCTGCCTTTCTGCAGCCAGCTCTTTTTCTAATCGCAAAACCTCATTTTTCATTTCCACCTTCATTTGATGTATTTTACTATAAGCATGCAAAAGAACCCAACCTCGCCTACCTAATGCAGCGCATTCTCTGCCACATTCCACTGGAAGTTGTTGCAAGCATACCATTATATCAGATGGATCAGCATCACCCAATCCCTGATCCCATGTTTCACTTAGCCCTGCACCACATGCCCACGCCTGGGCCAATTTATCATATGGACTCTTAGTCCAGCCTGGAATGACAACATCAGAACATTCACTGCCAGCGGTAATGCTCTTTTTCTTGAACAAACTACTCATTATCGCAAACAAAACAAAACCTCTTTATATCTATATATTTTTTCTTTCCACACTGCAATCACTCCCACAAGCACGCGCAGACCGGCAAAGGGAAAAAAAACAACTTCACTGTTCAATACTCACTGCCAAATCACTTTCGCTTGCAAAGTAACCAAATCCTATCTACGTTCAAACAGATTCTTGAATATTTGGAACAATTCATCACAAATATCCTGTTTGTGACGCCAAAAATATATTGCTCTCCCAGAGTGCACGGAAAATCATAAATCACCAATGCAATTACAGAGCCAATACTTTGAACGCAGAAAGACGCAATAACTTGCAAGCACACACTCTTAGAGAATAATTGTCAGGACTGGGGCTGGTAAGGGCTCTGATGGGGTGGTGGGTGCCCTTATAATGTGCAGGACTCAACCCACACTGAACTCCAGGCGTGTCCTTCATCCCTTTCACAGATATCAGCCTCAGGGACGAAGAACAGCCCACGTACTACACTTCCCAGCAGGCCGTGCGTGGCACAGGCCTGATGGGACGAAGCCAGCCACGCCTGCGCTAATGCGCATGCGCGAACCGCGCCCGAAATCCCACGCTTGCGATTCCGGCCAGCAGAGAGGAAGGACGTGCAGAGCCTGAGCTCCTGCCGGTGAGCCTACGCGGGGCACCCCCCCGCCTGTCAGCCTTCCCCAGGCCCCGCGTGACTAATAAAATAAGTGCCTTAACCAAGTACACGTTCCGGCTGTTATTTACTGAAGGCGTTGTTTAAAGAAGTCGCGTTTGGACTTCCGTACAGGAACCGCGCCCGAAGCGATTTAGGATTGCATGGCGCTCCGTTCAAATAACCCAGCATGAGACACCATTAACACGCGATTGTGATCCTAGACGAAGCGTGCCTCCCGCATGTGTTTTTGACTTTGAATCCGTAGAACAGAATTGCTAACTCTGAATGATTAGCCCTAGACAACGAGTCCGTGTATGTGTGCGCTCCAATACTGACTTTTATCTTGCCTCTTGCAGCGCAAACGAGGTTGTGAATGCCATAGGGGTCCAAACAGCATGAAGAGGCCAGAAGACTTACCCAGCAGTGCCGAAGCTAAGTGCAATCTAAATTGTTATTTAAGGGCACGCATAGAAACAGGGGTACAGTGTAATAACAAGTATTCCTTTCTGCATGATGTAAATGCAGACAGTGTTTTCCCTCCATGATGTAATGTGGGGATTGGGATTGTGTTTTACATGAAAACGTAAACTGACAAGTACAGCAACTGGTTGGGGGCTCCAGTACAAAGGCCTACTTCTCTGGCATACAGTGTGCATGATTGAATGTAAACTGAAACTGTAACTGATCAGGGGCTCCAGTACCAAAACCCTATTTACCTGGCATAAAGTGAGACCGCAAGTGATTGCAAGAGGGCAAGGGCGGAGAACTCCGGATACAGGAGCCGGAGCTGAGGAGCATGTTACCCTGTTCTTCCCCATTCCCATCCACAACTTCTCCCTTTCCCTCTTCCCGGTGTTCCTAATCATCCTCTACCCATCCAACCATCGGACCCTAACCCTCTTTCCCCCAAGAGTCAAGGTGGCCTGTGTTAATTGCTCCCAGGTGCCAAGACCTGACGGGGAGGGAGGTGTTCTAGCCACGTTTGTGCTGCCTCAGCGCCGAGAAGAAGCAAGTTCTGACAGAATCGCAAGCCCAAGTATTTATCGGGCACCTAGGCAGCACAATCATGGCAGACGCAGTAACCTTACTCCAAGAACTCAAGGCAGAGTTGGTAGCAACTAGGCAGGACTATCAGAACCTGGCGGGTCAGGTGGACGCCCTTACGATCCAACAACAAGCCCAAGCTACTCCACTACCAAGGGCACCTCCGCCAACCCCGGTTCAGGTACAGGTGGCCACCGAACCCCAATTGCCTCTAGCAGCACCCGAAAGGTATCATGGTGATCCCCAGAACTTTAACCAATTCATTATGCAATGTCAGTTGCATTTTCTAACCAAGCCGGCAGTGTTTCGTACAGCACAGGCCCGTACAGCTTTTGTGATCTCTTATTTAAGTGGGGATGCAGCTTCTTGGGCCACACCCTTAGTTCGAAAGGATGACGCTCTGCTTTATAGTTGGGACACTTTTCTTGACGAGTTCGGCAAGATTTTCAATAGGCGAGCTGCAACCTTAATTAAAGACAGAGAACTACTGATGCTGAGGCAAGGGAGCAGAGACTTGGTGTCTTAAGTAACTGCATTTAACCGGCTGGCCATGGAAACAGACTGGCCACAGGAAAAAAGAATGGCTCTGTTCTATCAGGGTCTAAGGGAGGACTTAAAAGACCTCGTGGCTCAGGTAGATCCTCAACCTATTGATTGTTCCACGATGATCGACCTAGCACTCAGGCTGGATCAAAGGCAGAGTGAGCGGCGGCAGGATAAGCGAAAATGGGACAATAAGCCAATTGTGAGATTAGACCAGCAAAAATTAACCAGAGCAGTGGAGAAGGGAGCAGAGGAACCTATGCAAATCGGTTCGGTGTGAGGGCCTCTGACGAAAGAGGAAAAGGACAAGAGGCGAAGAGACAAATTATGTCTATATTGCGGAAAAGCAGGGCATTTCGTGCGAGAATGTCCTACTAAGCCAGCTAAAGGAGGGCCTTCGGGAAATGAGAAAGCTTGCCCATGAGGGTGGTGGGAGTGAGCGGAGCAGAAAACACCCCACTGATTTTGGCAAATGTGCATACTACCCAAGAAGCCCATATCACAGTAATCGGATATTTGCACTGGCAAGAAAAACGGGTACCCGTCACTCTAATGATGGATTCGGGCGCCACATGTAATTTTGTGGACATTCAGTTAGCCCAGAAAATGGGTCTTCCATTAAGTGCTAAGACTCTACCAGAGGAAGTGAAGTCTGTGGACGGATCCCCATTGGTCTCAGGACCAGTGACTCAGCAAACCAAACCGTTGCATCTGAAAATTGGTACCACACACCAGGAATTAATTAGCTTCGATGTAATAGCGGCCCCTCAATTCAGGTTCATCCTGGGATTGACCTGGCTGCAACTTCACAACCCACTGGTGGACTGGAATGCCGGTTCAGTCACATTTGGTTCCGTCTTTTGTCAAGAACACTGTTTAGTGTCCGTTTCGCAGTCAGTTTCTCAGCACGTGGCAGGGAGTGCACTTTCAGAAGTACCAAAGGCATATCAAGAATATCGGGATGTTTTCAGCAAAGCAGCCGCCAAAACCCTACCTCCGCATCGGCCGTTTGACTGCCGGATTGATTTGGAAGCAGGAGCAGTGCTTCCTTGTGGTAGGATATATGCCCTCACAGAAGCAGAGAACAAATACCTGAAAGACTACATAGAAACAAATCTGGCAAACGGATTTATCCGGCACTCTACAACTCCAGTCTCCTCCCCCTTGTTCTTCGTGCCCAAAAAGACCGGAGACCTAAGAACATGTATTGATTACAGGGCGATTGACGAGATTACCATCAAGAACTGCTACCCCCTGCCCTTGATTCCAGTGTTGGTGGACCAGGTGCTCGGGTCAACAATATACACAAAATTGGACTTTCGATGGGTCTATCATCTGGTGAGGGTACGCAACGGAGATGAGTGGAAAACGGCATTCCGGACAAAATTCGGCCTGTATGAATATCAGGTTATGCCGTTCGGACTATGCAATGCCCCGGCAGCGTTCCAGCACTTTCTGGATGAAGTACTTCACGGGTACCTGGACGTGTTCGCAGTGGTCTATATCGATGACATCTTGATTTATTCCCAAAACCTGGAGGACCACCAAAAACACGTCCGGGCAGTTCTACAGAGGCTTCGAGAGCACCAACTATTCGCCAAACTCGAGAAGTGTGAGTTCCATCAATCCACTGTCGAGTTTCTGGGGTTCATTCTGTCACCTCAAGGAGTCACCATGGACAGGAAGAAAGTACAATCCATTCTGGATTGGGCCTCACCAAAATCAGTAAAGGATATTCAAACCGTTCTTGGCTTCACCAATTTTTATCGTCGCTTCATAGACGGATTTGCTAAAAAGGTACAACCCATGACTAGACTGTTACGAAAGGGAGTAACCTTTTCTTGGAACGAAGCGGCCGAGGCAGGCTTTCAGGCTCTAAAAAAGGCTTTTGTTACTGCTCCGGTGCTAATGCATCCTGACCCAACCAAACCATACATTGTCGAGACGGACGCCTCAAGTTACGCTGTGGGGGCCATTCTTTCGCAACGAAGGGAAAATGGACAATTACACCCAGTTGCCTATTACCCCCGGATGTTATTGCCCGCTGAACAGAACTACGCCATAGCCGACAAGGAACTGTTGCCCATAAAGACGGCGTTCGACGAATGGCGACATTACCTTATGGGGGCTCAACATACAGTAACCATTTATACTGACCATCGGAATCTACAGTTCTTAAAATCAGCAAAAGCTCTCAGCCCCAGGCAGCTAAAATGGGCCACGCAGTTTTCAGAATATGATTTTGTGGTCACCTATCGCCCAGGAGTTGAAAATCGAAAAGCAGACATTCTATCAAGATATCCGGAACCAGATCCTGATCAATCCACCGTAAGAGTGGAAAAACCTAAGCCAATGGTGGATCCCGGTCGTGTTATTGGAAGTGTAGCTGTGGATGTGGTCTTCGACGATGTAGGAAAAGCAATGTCTGCACAGCAATTAGTTCAATGGGTTCGCCAGAATAAGGACCAGACCATTAAGGAAGGATTGCCCTTTTACAAATCGGCCTTGTATTTACCCACAACACCCCTGCGCCAACAAGCCATTAAATGGTGTCATGACTCCTCATTCGTGGGCCACCCTGGGAAGGTAAAAACCATTGAGTTAGTTAAACGCCACTTTTGGTGGCCATCCTTGCTTAAAGATGTCCATATGTATGTAACCCAGTGCGAAACATGCCTCAGAAACAAATCAGATCATCAACAGCCATCAGGGACGCTACAACCCTTACCAACGCCACCTGCTCCCTGGCACTCCGTGTCAATGGATCTAATTGTGGATCTACCGCTAAGTTGGGGGTTTAACACTATTTATGTAGTGGTGGATTATCTGACCAAAATGGCTCACTTTATACCATGCACCGGAAGGCCATCAGCCAGTACACTGGTGGATCTGTTCTTGCAGCATGTCATTCGCCTGCATGGCTTGCCGCACATTGTCGTCTCTGATCTTGGACCGCAGTTCACGTCAAGATTTTGGCAGGCATTCTGTAGGTTCATAGGTATGGACATACGACTCTCCACCGCTTATCATCCAGAAACAGACGGGCAAACGGAGAGGCTAAATCAGACTCTAGAACAATACCTCCGGTTCCTTACACTTGGTAAAGAAGAAAACTGGGCGGACGTTATTTGGCTTGCTGAATTAGCATATAACAACGCGATACATACTTCAACCAAAACGACTCCCTTCTACAGTAATTATGGGTATCATCCCCGTTTTCAGCCAGTTCTCCTAGGACACATACCGGAGGTGCCAGCAGCTGCCGAGAAGAAAAAACAACTCGAGGAAATATGGCATTCACCACAGGATAACTTAAATGCAGCTAAAGAAGCTTGCAAACATCAAGCAGACAAAGGAAGGCGGCCAGGTCCACAATACCAAGTTGGGGACAGGGTGTGGCTTTCTACTCGTCATCTCCGGCTACAGGGTTCACGAAAATTCATGTCCCGTTTCATCGGCCCGTTTCCCATACAAGCATTGGTAGATCCAGTGGCTGTGAGATTGACTTTACCCGCACACATGAAAGTACACCAGCCCCAGCCACTTCCAGGACCAAGAAACCTCCTCCCATTCTGGTTAATGGCCATCCCGAGTTTGAGGTCCACAAAATCCTTGATTCCCGTTATACACGAAGTAAACTCTTTTACTTGGTAGATTGGAAGGGGTATGGCCCAGAGGATAGGTCCTGGGAACCCGCCGAAAACATCCATGCTCCTCGACTCCTTCGCCTCTTTCACTTGTCAAATCCATCTAAGCCTGGGCCTGCCGGTGGTAGAGGGGGAGTACTGTCAGGACTGGGGCTGGTAAGGGCTCTGATGGGGTGGTGGGTGCCCTTATAATGTGCAGGACTCAACCCACACAGTACTCCAGGCGTGTCCTTCATCCCTTTCACAGATATCAGCCTCAGGGACGAAGAACAGCCCACGTACTACACTTCCCAGCAGGCCGTGCGTGGCACAGGCCTGCTGGGACACAGCCAGCCACGCCCACACTAATGCGCATGTGCCAACCGTGCCCGAAATCCCACGCTTGCGATTCCGGCCAGCAGAGAGGAAGGACGTGCAGAGCCTGAGCTCCTGTCAGCGAGTCTACGCGGGGCACCCCGCCGCCTGTCAGCCTTCCCCAACCCCGCGTGACTAATAAGATAAGTGCCTTAACCAAGTACACGTTCCGGCTGTTATTTACTGAAGGCGTTGTTTAAAGAAGTCGCGTTTGGACTTCCGTACAGGAACCGCGCCCGAAGCGATTTAGGATTGCATGGCGCTCCGTTCAAATAACCCAGCATGAGACACCATTAACACGCAATTGTGATCCTAGACGAAGCGTGCCTCCCGCATATGTTTTTGACTTTGAATCCGTAGAACAGAATTGCTAACTCTGAATGATTAGCCCTAGACAACAAGTCCGCATATGTGTGCACTCCAATACTGACTTTTATCTTGCCTCTTGCAGCGCAAACGAGGTTGTGAATACCATAGGGGTCCAAACAGCACAAAGAGGCCAGAAGACTTAGCCAGCAGTGCCGAAGCTAAGTGCAATCTAAATTGTTATTTAAGGGCATGCATAGAAACAGGGGTTCAGTGTAATAACAAGTATTCCTTTCTGCATGATGTAAATGCAGACAGTGTTTTCCCTCCATAATGTAATGTGGGGATTGTGATTGTGTTTTACATGAAAACGTAAACTGACAAGTACAGCAACTGGTTGGGGGCTCCAGTACAAAGGCCTACTTCTCTGGCATACAGTGTGCATGATTGAATGTAAACTGAAACTGTAACTGGTCAGGGGCTCCAGTACCAAGACCCTATTTACCTGGCATAAAGTGAGACCGCAAGTGAGTGCAAGAGAGCAAGGGCGGAGAACTCCGGATACAGGAGCCGGAGCTGAGGAGCATGTTACCCTGTTCTTCCCCATTCCCATCCACAACTTCTCCCTTTCCCTCTTCCCGGTGTTCCAAATCATCCTCTAAACATCCAACCATCGGACCCTAACCCTCTTTCCCCCAAGGGTCAAGGTGGCCTGTGTTAATTGCTCCCAGGTGCCAAGACCTGACGGGGAGGGAGGTGTTCTAGCCGCGTTTGTGCTGCCTCAGCACCGAGAAGAAGCAAGTTCTGACAATAATGAGCACTTATACGGCTATTTATTTAAAGTTTAGAAGCAACCAGTGATAACATAGAAATAAATTACAGAAGGGGGGCACTGTTGCGCACGACGAAGATGGCCGCCTGAATCCTGAGCTCCTGCTCCAGTACAAGATCCGTCCAGAAAACATCAGTTTTGGAGCCACCTAAGCACCCACAAATGGCTGTGTAGACGAGCCGAGGTCTGGTCCCCAACGTCTCCAAATCCTGGTGGAAATCAGTCTGTGGCGCCGAAGTTACGCCGCTCTGAATTTGGCCCGACTGGTGTTGGGAGCGCGATCCGGCTCGGAGTTCCAGGCAGAGGCAACGCGGAGCCGTGGACTCTGGCGAGGAGGAGGCCGAGTGGGCGCGGGGCCATTGTCAGCGGCCCGCGCCTGACTCGCGCCCACGCTCTGCAGCTGCGGACTGAGAGCTGTTCGGCCGTGAAGACGAGGAGACGTTGTGCCCCCCTCAGGTACGATACCCGCTACTCTTCTGTGACCCACACCCCGGAATTTGCGGCGGAGACGCCACTAGACACGGCGGTGACATCCTATTACGCGGCTGCCCGTGGCAGGGAGCCGGCACGTGGGTCGCGGAGGAATTGTCCCTGAGTGATCTGACACTCCCAGTGGACGGGAAGCCGGTCTCTGTGTTACGTTCGGGCCCACGCCCGCTAAGACATTACATAAATTTACGGAGGCCAAAGCCCACGGCTTCGTGAAGCAGCGGGAGGTGAGGGGCCCCTGTGCCAGTGAGAGGGGACTGACGGAAACGCCCTACTAGCGGGCACCATTGCTCCTGATATTACATTGCATGCCCTACATCCATGTAGTCTGCTGCGGAGTCCTTGCCTCCCGGTCCCCATCCAGAACTATCTGTTTGTCGTGGGTGCACATACGCAGGAGATTACACTACCTTTGGCGACTTCAGGCACGGTCGCCCTACAGCATGAAGCCCTGTGCTGGTGGCCTGGCCGATCCCACGCGCTGGTGGACACCCAGTCATCTATATAGGCCCTCTTTGGCGTAAACTGTGGCGCGCCCTGAGTTTTGACACCTAACTACGTGGGAGAAAATATCCATCGGTGGTGCCTAACATTGGGCCTTGGTGCCCTGGTACTGGGGTCCCTGCCGGAAAATCTACAGACATCTTGGGAGCAAGGGGGGTGAGGCGGAGGACCCCTGTTGCCCCAGCTGCAAACTCTGTCGTCCTGATCCAGGTGGCTTCGCTGAATATCCACAAACAACGGGCCGGGGCTGGCACCATGGGCGAGCCGCACAGGGCTGGGAAGGGAGGCAAGATGCCCAGTAACAAGAGGAAGGGTCCTATGGATGCATTTACCGGCAGCCAGGCGCCGGACGCCATAACTGAGGTGCACGCTGACGCTATTGAAACCTCACCTGCAGACATTGAAGGACGGGAGGAAAAGCTGACCATGCTTGTGGAAAATGGATTCCGAGCAGTGAACATGAAATTGGACGATATAGTGTCTACCATTGGCTCCCTGAAGGCAAGAGTTGAAAAAGAGAGCATACGTGTCACTGATGCAGAAAATAGGATTAGTAGTAACGAAGACGCTATCTCACAACATGGTCGTGACATCGCTCAGCTTAAGGAAGCCATGACTAAAATGCAACATAAATGCGAGGATCTTGAATCTAGATCAAGACGTAATAACATCCGTGTGGTCGGCGTGGCGGAGTCATTTGGGAAAGGCCAAATGGAGAAACAACTTGAACAACTGCTTAAAACACTATTCGGTCTGAGTCATTCTCCGAACATTTCTTGGTGGAGAGAGCCCACCGTACTCTTGCCCCGGCCCCCAAACCAGGTGCTCCCCCTCG
Source organism: Ambystoma mexicanum (assembly GCF_040938575.1). Classification (NCBI taxonomy): domain Eukaryota; kingdom Metazoa; phylum Chordata; class Amphibia; order Caudata; family Ambystomatidae; genus Ambystoma; species Ambystoma mexicanum. The sequence goes on from NC_090935.1 coordinate 648,831,444, forward strand.
CACAATAATTGCACGGCTGCTTAACTATAGAGATAGGGACACAAACCTGCGGCTGGCCAGGGAGGCTGGTACGCTTCAACACGAGGAATGCCGAATACATATATATCCAGACTTTTCTGCCGGGGTCCAGGCGAGCAGGCGATCATATGAACCAGTCAAGAGACTCCTTAGAGACTGCCAGATTCCATATGCTCTGATGTTCCCGGCAAAGATGAGGATCCAACATGCGGGTAGGGCGCATTTTTTCGAATCCCCGACTGAGGCCACACAGTATATAGAGACTTCCATACCTCTCCCCCCGAGGGGGGGCAGGCCGGCACATAACAATATACCAAGACCCGAGGACTAGGGATCTGCGGCGACCGGATTGGTCTGTATCCTTATGTAGTATCCACTGCAGCCTTATGGGTCCTACAAGCAGGGCGGCTGCATTCCATGTGACTATTGGAGATTGGAGCCAATCAGGCGGCCATGTGAGGCAACATGGCTACCCCGGGAATGTTCCACGATTGTTTTTGGGTACATCGTCAAGTTGGGGGTGATGATAAGGGTCGGGGGGAGGTAAGAGGGGTTGGAAATGGGTGTTCTTGGTGTGGAAATTTGGACCACCTGAAGGGGTTTCATTCGAATACAAGGTTGGCTTCGGCCGGAAGTTTGGTCAATGCCAAAACAAGCTCGACCACGGTCATTGAGTGGGTCAATATTCCGCAGTTGATGTGGGCGGTGGGTGGGACAAAGTTGGGGCAGATGTTGTGGGTTCCTGGTGTCAGATCGGGATAGTTTTGGGAGTTTCTGTTTAAAGGAGTTCGATTGTTAAAATCAGAGAGCGGTTGCATAGCAGAATGGCCGCATCACTTGCGACAGGGGCGAGGCTACCGACAGATGATTTTTACAACATGCGGGTATGGCACAGGCTGATAGGGGCTTAGAAGTCAAGCTACTCTCCTGGAATATTCGCGGGCTTAACAACCCGGTGAAGGCGAGGAGGGTGGCAGCATATGTTACACGCCACGATCCTCATATTCTTTTCATTCAAGAGACGCATGCACTGGGTAATGTCAATTCTGCATTCCTGCCAAGATGGGGCCCCCAGAGATACTACACGGAATACTCAACACAGTCTAGGGGAGTGTTAACCCTCATACACCCCAAGCTGTGCTTTAAATACCACTCCAGTAAAATAGATCCGCTTGGCAGATATGCACCAGTCTGGGGGGAGTTGGCGGGATACCAATTAATACTTGTTAATACATATGGGCCAAATGTGGACGATCCACAGTGCTATTGTACGATACTTGATATGCTAACTATGTCAGGGGAGGCACTGATAATCTGGGGCGGCGATCTCAATACTATTGTGGACCAGTCCCTTGATCGGTCCTCTACTGCCCCCAGGCCCCCTCCAGAGCCGCATTGGTTGTGCAGCAGTTGATGGAACAGATGGATGTGGTAGACGCTTGGCGCACACTGCACCCTACTGAGAGGAAATTCACCTTTTACTCTTCTGTCCATGATTCCCATTCACGTATCGATTACTGGTTCATTAGCTCACCCCTGGCCGGCATGGTCACCAGTTGTGAAATACACCCCCGCACCCTCTCTGACCACTCACCAGTAACACTTGGCATTCAGCTGGGTGATGCCCCTCCTCCAATTAGACGGTGGAGAATGCCCCCCGCCATACTCAGGGACACTAATATTTGCGAAGCCCTCCATACTGAGATCACAGAATTTATTGAAATAAATGAGGGATCGGTAACCACTTATGCTACTCTCTGGGAGGCATTCAAGGTCTGGATCCGGGGTACTATCCTGGGCAAGTCCACGGGTATGCTTAAAGCTGTAAGACGGGAGGTGGGCGCAGTCGAAACTAAAATACGCCTGTTACAAACTGAATATAGCGCCACACAGGACAAGGCAACACTATCGCAAATGCATGTCACGTTGAAGGAATTCAACGCGTTAGACAGCAGGGAAGTCTTATACATGGCTGCGCCCGTAGATGGGGAGAGTAATAAGGCCAGGAAATTCTTAGCCACCATGCTTAAAACAGATAGACATCGGAGCCCAATCCCTGGTATTTTGACACCCACTGGGGCTTTGGTTAATAAGGAGCAGGACATTAATTCCACCTTCGCTGAGTTTTATTCCTCCCTTTATTCCAATCATGACATCAAAAGTAAAGAAGACACGTTCCGGTATTTGGATAGCCTAGACCTCCCTACACTGACCACTGAGACCCGTAACATACTGGATCAGCCCATCACTATAGAAGAAATCGTAGAGGCCATTAAATCTCTGTCAGGGAGCCGCGCCCCCGGCTCGGATGGACTTAGTGCGGAACTATATAAGGTATTTAGGACTGAACTAGCCCCCCTACTGTTAAAGGTGTGGGAGGAGGCGATGGATCAAGGGAACCTTCCAGAATAGATGCGCGAAGCTATTATTACTGTCCTCCTGAAACCCCGTAGACCTACACATGACATGGGTTCGTATAGACCCCTCTCCTTGATTAATACCGATGTGAACATTTTCGCCAAGGTGTTAGCCACCAGGCTCCTGCCGTACATGTCGATCCCTGTTCACCCAGACCAGGCGGGCTTTATACCAACTAGATCTACAGCTCTCAACCTGAGGCGCTTGTTTAATGTTATGGCACACATTGATCCCACAACAAAGGCTGCCGTAGTGGCCCTTGATGCCGAGAAGGCCTTCGATTCCGTGTCCTGGTCTTATCTCTTCCTGGTGCTTGAACGATTTGGCTTTGGCCGATACTTCATCAAATGCGTACAGCTACTATATACTCACCCGACTGCTAAGGTTCTGACCAACGCCACTTTGTCCACCTCGTTTAGGCTCTACAGAGGTACCAGGCAGGGCTGTCCCTTTTCACCTATACTTTTCGCACTTACTATCGAGCCGATGGCGGAACATATACGCCAGAACCACTCACATAGAGGGCTTAGGATGACCGGCCCCCCCCAGATCATTTCACTATATGCTGACGATACCCTGCTATATGTCCGTGACCCAGTAGAGAACGTACAGCACATAATGTCGGACATCCATGAGTTCTCGGAATATTCAGGGTACAGAATCAATGTTCCGAAGTCTGAAATATTTCCCCTTACGGATTGTACGGGTAACATCGCTGCAATTGCTGGGCTTAGGCCCACCCCGACTCAAGTACGTTACTTGGGTATTATGGTGGCCAGGGACAAACAATTGTTATATACACAGAACCATGGTGAACTGTTACTGAGTTTGACGACCAAGTTCCAAACGTGGGCTAGCCTTCCCTTGTCCTTGTATGGTAGAGTGGCTATTCTCAAAATGGTAGTCTTACCCAAACTCTTATATTATTTTAACAACATTCTGATATGGCCCGGCAAGTCCTTTTTCATGAAACTCAAGTCGCTCGCCTCTAATTTCGTTTGGAATGGGAAGACGGCCAGATTAGGGTGGGATAAGATGGTGCAACCATACTCACGGGGTGGCATTGCTGCGCCAGATTTTGAACTATATTATCCGGCTGCACAGGCTCAATTTGTTAAACACTGGTTTGACCCTGATGACACATCTCCCCACATCCCCATGGAGAAACATGCTGATCGCCCCAATGACATCAGATCGCTTCAGATCACTTCTTCTTAACCCTGTCTATGGAGACACATGCCCGTTTGACCCGGTACATACAACCATTCGCGCCTGGGCCAAGATATATAACAGATTAGGGCTTGAGACCCCCTATGACCCGGAGGTCCCCCTGTGGAACTTCTCGAGTATATCCCCAACATTTGATAAAGCCATTCAACAATCCTGGGATCCTAACAAGTTATTCAGACTAAGGGACATGTTCCCAAATGGCACATTCTGTGAACTCACTGACTTCATCGGGATGGTGGGAGGAGGCCCACTTAAACGCTTTCAATATCATCGTATGAAAACTGCTTTTGCGGCTAGATGGCCATCTTTCCCGTTGGAACCCCAGGTACATGAATGTATTAGGGCAATAGTATCCCTTAATAGTCACAATAAAGGGGTCTTGTTTGTATACACACTAGTACAAACCCACTCCCCGTCACATAATACGATAAGAGAGACCTGGGAGCGGGATACGGGCACTCAGATTGATGAAATACGGTGGTCACGCTTCTGTCAACTCACCAGATCCGTCTCTATGAACGCGGGGCTACGGCTGATCCAGTTTAAAGTTCTGAATCAGCTCCACTATGCCCCCGCCAGACTGGCCAAATTTGTTGAGAGTTGCACGGGAGCCTACCCCAAGTGCAATGCACTAAACGCTAGCCCCTACCACATGTACTGGTCATGCCCTTTTATTATGGAATTCTGGCGGGAGGTGGCAGAACTCCTCGAAGACATAACGTCGATTCCGGCGACTCTGTCCCCCTTAAAGTACTTGCTTGGTGACATTGGTAAGGTGAAAGAAACTACGAGGCGTTTATTTAATATTTCATGTGTTGTCGCCAAGTGCTGTATCCTTAAATCATGGAAGTCTACAACTGCACCATCCAGAGCCAATTTCTTAAAAGACTTATGTTTGGTAAACGACGATGAAGAACTTTTTGTTTTATCGGTCCCGACACAGTGTCGGCCCAAAGACATTTGGTCGCTGTTGCGTATTTATTTGTTTTCTCAGATACCGGACGAGGATGCGACGCCTCTCCCTTCGCCATGATGTGGGATGTTTGATGTGTTTTTCTTGCTACTCTATATATATGTGCCAATACTGTACATGCCTCAATACCTTGTCAAAATCTTTCTTTAGTGGACGATCTGAATGCTAACCTGCTCTCTTAATAAAATAAATGTTTAAAAAAAAAGAAATAAATCACAGAAGAAACATAGACATAAATCACAGAAGAAGCAAAGAATTCAAAAGGAAATACATCACCGTGAGCGTAACTGGATTCCTCATCTTGCCAGAAGCGGCTGGAAGACCCCGATAACAGCCAGGCCGAGAGCATAACAGCTCACAGGAATGCCGGACGAAAGCGTCCCCCTCCGGCTGAAGTCTCACCTGACCACCCCCAGGGTTCCGCATATATGCACACTCCGAAAAGGGGTGGCAATTTCTCGAACCTTCTGGCAATGCACTTGCGCATTGATGAGCAGCCGTTGGTTGCCAGATGGGTCAACCGACAGTACCCTCAAGGAGCAGAGTGCCTCCCTCCTCTAAAAACAAGCACCGCAAAAAAAAACAGTCCCATAGCTCATAACAAGACTTAACAAAGTTAGCTTTCCCAGCAGAAATGTCCTTGACTGCATACCAGGTTTGGAAAGCATGTTTTCTTCAGCACCGTGAATCTAACTCTCAGCAAAATGTGTGCAGCTTTTCACTGCAGCATGAAGTAAATATCCATCATGGCTCCGAGCACTCCCAGAATGCACTGCGCACCAGCGCCATTTTAGTTCAAGCATAACAAACGCGAAGCGTGTTATCCCAGTCGGGTGTGGTTTTAATAGCTTCAAGAAAGTAGTCCAGGTAAAATAGTTCCTATGGACCACACCCAAAAATACTATACCGTATTGCGTGGTTCAAAGGAGCCAAGCTATGTGGATGCCTCCACATTGATTGGCACTGAAATAAAGTAGTTCCCAATACAAGTCTTTTATGAAGTATGAGCCTGGCGCCAAAGGCGCCAGGACTGGCCCCAAGAAGGCTTAGGCCAAGGATGCCTGGTTTTAGTGGAGACCCGAGTCAAGACCCTTCCTGGCCCATGGGCTTGCCAGGGGGTCTTCTGGATGCGGGTCGTGAAAGCGATTACAACCCCCCTTGGACAAGGGTTGATGAACTAGGAGGTAGAAAGAATCCCCATGGGAATGCAAGGGCTATAATTCCCTATCAAAGCCTGTCAGGTTGTCCCAATTTTGAGGCCAGGCAGAGTCAGGCAATTGCCGACAACTACACACACCTGGCTGCCCTTTTCCTTCCCCATAGGGATAAAAGGCAGAGCCAGAGAGCACACTCTGAGCAAGGCCGAATGGACGAGAAAACAGCTATTCCAGGACGCCAGTTCAAATGGAGGAGAAAGGCGGCGAGACCTGAAAGGACGTTAAGAAGGGAGGTGCCCTTGTCCTTTTCACCCCAGACCCACAAAGCCTCCGACAAAGGAAACATAAGACCGGGAATCGCAGCTGGCGAATGGTGTGATGGATGTCAGCAGTACATGGAACCCTCCAGTACAGATAGCCAGGGCAGGGAGACGTGGTTGCCATTGTGGTACCGTCCTTGACTCCAGCGGTAAAAGAAACGCCAATGAGTTCAGTATAGCGGATGAGTCAGAAGTACCTGATAGTGGATCAGACTGTGTTAAGCTCAAGGTTGCAGTGGCAACATTAAGAAGATTGATAGACAGAGGTCTTTTCATGAACTAACTTGGTACCCGAGATAGGGCATCATTACGACCTTGCTGGTCTGGAAACAAGGGTGCCGGTAAGCTTACCAGCACCGTTGTTTCCAGACCGGCATATTGGAGGTCTGCCTGCCGGAGCAGCTATGCCCAATAGGTCTGACCCTGCCTGTCACAGCGGCAACGGTAGGCAGCCTGGTCACAGAAGCACCGGCACCGTTAGCAACAGTGCCAGTGCTTCTGTGTCCCCACTCCCATAGAGTCTGGGAATGGGGACTTACATTTTACCGGTGCCTGACTTTCCGGGTCGCCAGAGTTGTAATCTCCCGGTGGCACTGGGAAGTCAGGCGCCGGTAAATATTTATGGGTCCAGCGGCAACACGCGGGTAGCACCAGCAGGGTTTCTGCAGAACTCATGATGAGGCCCATAGAGTGGTCGGGCGCCCCATGGGCGCTCATTCGAAGGTCTCTAGCTGGTACCCCTCTTCTGAACTAAGAGAATGTGGAATTGCAAAAGTATTCAAACTACAAGTACCAAGCGGTCATAGGGAAGGCCGGCGTGAGGTGTCAAGGTGGTCATACAAGGGTCAAGCCACACCCCTGTACAATCGAAAGTCCTTGACATGTTGCAGAAGTTCTGAAATTGTGAACCCGACTGAGGGAATTGTAAAACAGGTGGTTGCACCCTGCTGAGGGGATCGCTGTGTGAACTGTGAAATTGTGAACTTGACTGAGGGAATTGTGAAACAGGCGTTTGCCCCCGGGTGAGGGGAACGCAGTGCGAACTGTGATTTTGTGAAGCCCGTACTTGCCATAGTCTAACAGTGTGACCCAGCGAGACGTGATCGCCCTTTGGAAGTCTCTGTTTAAAATTGGCAAGTGCTTTGAAAAGTCTGAGCCCAGATGAGGGGGACCTAACTAAAACTAGATGATTGTTTAAAAAGACATTGAACATTTTGAATATTACAAATGAGAAGATTGTGATTGAAAGATGATAGTGAACTCGACTGAGGGACATCAAGAGAAAAGCTAAGGGAAGTGCATCCCACATTGTGAAGAAGCTAAGCGAACTACACTGTGACAACAAGTATGAACCCGACTGGGGGATGTCCACAGTGAGTGGTTGGTCTGAGCCTGACTGAGGAAGGCTGACGACAGAGAGAAGGATCAGAGCCCAGCTGAGGGGGGTCCAAGGGAGAAGGGTAATCACCCGACGTGAAGATTAGCAGAAGGAACGTTTTGTTTTGTTGTTTTTGGCATATCAGGCCATCTGAAGCAAGAGACTTTGCATGAGAAGAGAATTGGGCACAGAAGGTCCTGAAATAGAGAAACGGAACTGCAAGCTCATGCCATAGAAGCCCAGGAGTATGCTGTGCTCAAGGGTCCCACCTTGCCCCGTGCTAAAAAACATGGGGAAAGGAGACCCCTAGCATAACATCCTGACATCATTTTGTGAACACTTCTTTCTTTTCTTGTGAACATTATCCCACACTATTTTGTAGCATAGCAGTAATTATTGGCAATAATTGTTTTTAGTATAGGCCCTTTTTATTTGACTAGACTCTACTAGGACTATATTTTTATTATTTGATGGTCGAAGTTTGCTCCTATCTTAGATTTAGCTTTAGATTAGGCGTTTATCTCACACATTTCACATTTTATTTAACACCCTTGAACTGTGATCACTTGTGTCTGTCTTGCTTTGATACCATGCCTTCTTTACAATGATAAAACGCGGTATCTGGTTCCCTATAACACCTTTAGCCCATCCTACCAGGATATTTAGGAACTCAAACCCCCCAGTCCCCTCACAACACAAACACTTTCTTACGGACAGATCGCTATGAGCAGAAATGGAGCTACTCCACCCAAAAGCCTATCCTCAAGGAAGAGAGATGAGCATGCAATCTTGGGCAAAAATCCATCTCCCAAGCTCAAACCCTTCACTGAGTCTTCCGGAACCCATAGCTGACCCAAGCCATATACCTGATATGTCCCAATACAACGGTCAGGCAGGGTCAGGTAATTATTGACCATCACACACACCTGACTTTACACTTCCCCACACAGATAAAAGGCGGAGCACGAGAGCATACTCTGAACAAGGCAAAGCACACAAGGAAGCAGCAGTTCCAATATGGCAGTTTGAATGATCAAGGAGCGGAGTTGTGCAAAGTTGTGCAGTCCTGCAGTCCTGCAGTCATCAGTCTGCCTTCCAGTCTGCCTTCCAGTTCGTTTGTGTGGGAGGACCCACTTAAGCCCAGCAGTATTCCGCGGAGCAACGCAGAGCCGAGCAAAGTTGTGCAAAGTTGTGCAGTCCTGCAGTCAGCATTCTGCCTTCCAGTTCATATGTGTGGGAGGACCCACTTAAGCCAAGCAGTATTCCGCGGAGTGGAACGCGGAGCTGAGCAAAGTTGTGCAAAGTTGTACAGTCCTGCAGTCAGCAGTCTGCCTTCCAGTTTGTATGTGTGGGAGGACCCACTTAAGCCCAGCAATATTCCGCGGAGCGGAACGCAGAGCTGAGCGAAGTTGTGCAAAGTTGTGCAGTCCTGCAGTCCTGCAGTCAGCAGTCTGCCTTCCAGTCTGCCTTCCAGTTTGTTTGCGTGGGAGGACCCACTTAAGCCCAGCAGTATTCCGCAGAGCGGAACGCGGAGCCGAGCGAAGTTGTGCAAAGTTGTGCAGTCCTGCAGTCAGCAGTCTGCCTTCCAGTCTGCCTTCCAGTTCGTTTGTGTGGGAGGGCCCACTTAAGCCCAGAAGTATTCCGCGGAGTGGAACTCAGAGCCGAGCGAAGTTGTGCAAAGTTGTGCAGTCCTGCAGTCAGCAGTCTGCCTTCCAGTCTGCCTTCCAGTTTGTTTGCGTGGGAGGACCCACTTAAGCCCAGCAGTATTCCGCGGAGCGGAAGGCGGAGCCGAGCGAAGTTGTGCAAAGTAGTGCAGTCCTGCAGTCAGCAGTCTGCCTTCCAGTTCGTTTGTGTGGGAGGACCCACTTAAGCCCAGCAGTATTCCGCGGACCGGAACGCAGAGCCGAGCGAAGTTGTGCAAAGTTGTGCAGTCCTGCAGTCAGCAGTCTGCCTTCCAGTTCGTTTGCGTGGGAGGACCCACTTAAGCCCAGCAGTATTCCGCGGAGTGGAACGCAGAGCCGAGCGAAGTTGTGCAAAGTTGTGCAGTCCTGCAGTCAGCAGTCTGCCTTCCAGTTTGTTTGTGTGGGAGGACCCACTTAAGCCCAGCAGTATTCCGCGGAGCGGAACGCGGAGCCGAGCGAAGTTGTGCAAAGTTGTGCAGTCCTGCAGTCCTCGGCAGCCGAGGGAGCCGAGGGACTCGAAGTTACCAAGACCGTGCTTTTCGAGTGAAGATAGTGAAAACACAGCCGGCTACACCCACTCTCCTCCATTGGGGGGAGCGCCGTACCGCCGTACCACCGCTGATAACTTCACCCTCGATAATGGAGAAGGACTCGGATCAACGCTGCCTCAGGGGTTATGTGAAGAAAATGTCTCCGACTCCTAAAAAGAGCAGCAACTCCTGTGCGGCAAGTGCCCCCGCAGTGGACTCAGCATATGGCGTCCCTCCGCCTCTACTTCTACCAAACTCCAGCAGTACAGATATAACTGCGCAAAGACTACAACACAAACCAGAGATTAAATCAAGTATCTTACTGGTGTCGGCAACAATCACTGGGCCATCGGACCCGCCGCGACACTCTCTGGTGCCTCCAATGCGGCTGCTCCTCACCCCGTGCTCTGAGGGAGGAGCCCAAACACCGCCAGAGCTGGAGCTCCCTCGCATGGCCGCCCGTGCCGCTTACACCCCCACCGCTTCGGCGAGCGGCCCTTTGCGTGAATTGGACCACTCGCTTGGGACCTGGGGGCGGCGGCTCGGGCCGATGGGGAGGATCTGGCACCAGCACTTGCTCCGCGGCTCGACGAGGAAAGTTGCTGCGTGCATCCGCCTAGTACATCAGACATGAACAGTCCTCGAGACCCCTCTGGACCTGTACCCTTGACTGGGCCTGACTTCAACCAAGCCAGTAGTCGGCCAAACATTTCAGACGTCCTGGATGATCCACACACGGCTGAACCCGTAAGGATCAGAACAACTGCAATCGTACATACGTGCCCGGGTTATGCCCAATACGAGCAACATAACTCATATGAGGCACAGGAGACACCAGTAACATCCGAGTCCATACCGAGAGCTAGAGCCATGTCCTCCACTTTGGTTAAGCAGCAGCAGGCTGGGAACCTGAGACCCATAAGAGAGACACAGGTTGAACGACAACAGTCTCTCACACAGGAACCAATTATGGGGCAAATAAACCCCACTTGGGCCCCTTCATCCGAACTAGATTTGGAGGCCGCGCAGCAGTGTACTCCGGCTGAAACAACAAATAAAAACTTCTCACATCCCGCAAAAAGAAAGAGAATTCCTTACAAAAAAAGAGGAAGGGGCAAAACCCAAGTGCTCCTTACTCAAGGTAACAAAGAAAACACAACCATACAAAAAAAATGGAACTAAGGTGAAAGAGAACGCAGACAATGCCCACACTTCCAAGCAAAACACCAACAAAAAACTGGGTGCTGGGAAAAACAGCCTACCGACCCCTTTGCTTTCCAACGCCTTGATGAACTTCTTAAGAACACAAGGCAAACGAAAGTCCCCTACCGACACTGAGCCTTCAGACGCGGAAATCTTAGAAGCATTGGAAGACACTCCACCATTGTCCAAACTCAGGAAAACAGCAGCACCATTGGACAAATGCAAAGAGACTCAGGAGGGAGAAGCTACTCGACAGCCTAATGACAGGCTAGCCAACACCAGCGCCTCAGGGGTAAACAATCAGACCAACCCCTCCATAATAAAGAAATCTACGCAAGCACCCTTGTTGGATGCCCTGACACACCCACAGGAGTTGCCGGGGATACTCGAGCTACTCCACCCAAAAGCCTATCCTCAAGGAAGAGAGATGAGCATGCAACCTTGGGCAAAAATCCATCTCCCAAGCTCAAACCCTTCACTGAGTCTTCCGGAACCCATAGCTGACCCTGTGCCCCGAGGACACAATGACATGGGTCCGTGGAACTCCTCGCCCAGGACGCATCCATTGGGTGAGGACGGCCTCAGTCTAGACAGAAATCGGCACCCCATCACAACGCCACAGTGCGCGGAGCGTGTGGCCACTCCATTGAAGAACAGAAGGCTAAGCGAACTTCCATATGATTTGCAAAAAGACTCACCAAACAACAGACGGGACATGAGAGCAGTCATGTCAGCCATAACAACTGCAATGGCTCCCTTTTGCAAACTTTATGAGAACAAAGATCAAATAGAACATTTGAGGCAAGCTTCGATCCCTTCTGTACTCGACCTTAAAATCTCAGAGGTTCAGCCAAGTACCCTGGTTTCCAGACTCAGATCAACAACGAACGAAAGGGTCTCGACCATCGACCTCACGAAATCTCCCAGAACCATGACCGACTTCCTGGAGTCAAGTCTCATAACAAACTTATCTCAACACTTAGAACGGGACCCAGATGAGACGAACCCACAGTCCCACACAGAGGCAAGCGGAATTCCGAAAGATGGTCAGAGGGGACCAAAAAGCGTTCAGACGATAACTACTCCGCCCACAGTCCACCGCCAGCCAGACAATGAGTCCCCTCAACAGAAAATGGAAAATGACCTCAAGCAACACAAAAATCTTTTACCTTTAATCTCAGAACCAAAACCATTAGCGCTGCAACCAGAACCATCACCGACTCGGCCGCAACGTCTTAGTCCGGCCAAACAACCTCAAAAGCCAAATAGACCCTCAGAAAAAACAGGGACTGACGCGGTCAGTCAAAAAAAAATTCGAATTTTCAAAATAGAACAGGCATCTGCAAAGGACAAATATATGGTTCTGAATCGAAAAACGGTGCTAAGAATAGTGGAAAAGACAAGTGCCCTAAAAAATCTAAAGACTGAAGACTTCAAGCTCATTGAGCCTTACCACGGAGAAAACAAGGCTAAAGCCTATCTAGACATCAAGGCAACAGCAATTCAAGATTTGACACGGAAGGCAGGCAGAGAGCTAAAATTAGCTGGATTTCTACTATCAGAAATAAAAAGCACAGGTATCATGATCAAAAAAACAAAACTGGAGGAAGTCAGCACCAACACAAAGAAATATCACTCCAAAACCGAAGATTACCACAACGCCCGGAGAATAGAGTTGAAGAGTCATTTTGAGGAGATGACAGACAAAAACCACCACAAACATTCTACAGACACTACGCTCCTAACCCCTTCCCAAGAGGTCAAAGATCAGACCCGATTCAGGTCGCACTATCCTAAAGACGACAAACACCATGGATATCAAAGTACACAAAGCTACAGAGAATATTCCCCCCACTGAAATAGAATCAACAGCTACAGAAATGGCAGACAAGAACTTCCAACAAGACTACCACGTGATACACCCACCTGCGAAAGTAAAGAACCTGCGGCGGGAGGCCCCTGGAAATGGCTAAAGGGGGTCCTAATTCCAAGTCGTCAGAAATAGCAATCACTGACTACAGCAAACAAACCACAAGTGCAAAAGGCCCTGACCCTAGCATCATGGAACACTAGAGGCCACGGCCACCCAACCGATCCCAACAGCCAAGACCTAGGGCAATTTCACATCCTCTGTCTCCAAGAGACATGGCTCCTTGAGAAGCCGGCAATGGACGGTTTTAAAATTGAGATTTCACCAGCAGTGAAAGGCCTTCTGGGCCGCCCGTCATCAGGCCTCTTTATCGCAATCCGGTCGGGCCTGGACTTGGAGATCGTCAAGAGAATAGCAGGATCGTATGGGTACTGGCGGTTCTCATCCATTGGAACCACTTTTCTAACGCCTCAAAGTCCTGGTCATCGACAAACGTCGCAATCATAACTGTTTACTGGAATCCTCAAAAAACATCTGCTGCAGACTTCTGCCAATCCGAGCCTGAGACTATTGACACTATCGTCATCGACTGGAACACAACATTCATAATCATCTGCGGCGATATGAACTCAAGATGTGTCCACCCGAAAGACCAACTGGCTCCAGCTTTCACTTCATCGCTGACAGAAGAGAGAGGTGGAGCATGGATGAACCTAATGACTTCGAGAAATGTTCATATCGTCGCATGGATAAAGGACTGGCAAACACAGATCCTCACATGGGAAAGAGGAAACTCAACCGCCACACTGGACTACATATTCATATGCAGCGCCATGCTCCCAGAAATCGAAGGGTTCCAGGTGGTAAAAACAAACGCAAGCGACCACAACATGCTGTCTATGGCATGGTCCTCAAACGGTCAGCAAACCAAATGCTTCCCTGCCTTAGTCGAGGCGAATAATCAACAAACTCGGCTACGTCTGACAGCGGTCAGCATCAGGAGCATAACACACCAATACATTACAAAAAGGGAAAAACACAGTAACCACCGAGAGCACACCAAGGCCGAATTATATCCCCTTCCTGATCAAGTACAAGGCCAAACGAAAAGAGGGTAAGGAATCCTTAGTCAACACCAACCACGCCTACGACAAAACAATAGCAGCTAAAAAGGGGGCATTGAGAAAATTAGAACACGAAGCAAGAGCGCAAAAGACTGAACTAGCCTGGAAAACGTGGTCCAAAGAAACAAAAACCTATAAAGCAAGGCTACGGTCCTACAAAGCTGAACTTTATCAAAACGATGCCGAAACAATGCTAAGAACCCTGACGACCAAAAGATCTGGCGACATCTGGGCACTAATTAGCACAGCCCGGGGGAACTCGGGGACCCAACTGGCAAACTCAGTCCCAGAATCAGTATGGGCAAATTTCTTTACAGATCTCTTTGCAAAACACTGGGATCATCGTCCCCGAGACCAACCTGTCACCCTGGATTGACCTTTCGTCAAAAGAAGACATTAGTGCAGCCATCAAAAAGCTGAAAACATCAAGAGTGCCGGGTGCTGACGGGCTGACTAATATTGACTTAAAAAACCACATAGACGATTGGACAGATTTCATCAGCCTTTTGTTCAATCACTGCAGAGAAACCAGACTTATCCCTGCGTCATGGAGCAAAGCAACCGTTGTCCAGATTTTTAAGAAAGGAAGCAGGGAAGACCCGGCGAACTCCCGCCCAATAGCGCTCCTAGACATCATTGGGAAATTGTTCGCAACTCTCCTATTAGGGCACTTTCAATGTGGGCAAAGACGGCCCCCTGCGCAGACCATTTCCAGTTGGGTTTCCAAAAGAACGACAGTACTTCCGTGAACATTTTTCTCTTAAACATACTCAAGTCAAAAACAAAACAAGGTGCACCAACTGTCTACGCGGCCTTTATCGACCAATCACAGGCGTTTGACAAAGTGGACAGAACCATTTTATGGAACAAACTAAAAATTTAGAACTGTCCTGAAGATGTCCTGGAGCCAATAATAGCACTTCACACCCAGACATCTCTATGTGTCCAACTGAATCAACAAGGTCTGCTTTCTAAAGAAATACCAGCAGAAAGAGGGGTCAAGCAGGCATGCCCTCTGGCGCCGGCTCTTTTGTGGCCTTCTTAGGGGACTACAAAGAATCCGAAGTAACCGTGCGCTGTTTTCCCCCGAAAATAGGTAACATCGAGGTGTCACAAATTCTATATGCAGATGACATGATACTGCTTGATCAGACGCCGATAGGCCTTCAACGGCAGCTGGACAATCTGGCTAAATACATGACATCTAACAACCTCACGATAAACAACAGCAAGACAAAAACCATGATTTTCTCTAAACATCACCAGACTCGCAAAACGAACAATACTTGGTGCTTGAACAAAACACAAATTGAAGTTGTCCAAAACTTTAAGTACCTCAGAGTCATCATTGATGGGTCACAGAAAGAAACCAAAAGGCAACTATATATATGGGACAAAACAAAAAATCTGACATCACAAATGAGACTGATCAACAAGAAGTTCGGTAAATTTTCACTCCTACCAGTGATCAATTTTTACAAAGGCAAAGTAGTGGAGGCATTGACGTATGGGATGGAAGCAACAATCACCATGCCGAACTCAATCTGGCTGAAACTGGAAGGCTATCTTTGAAAATCGGTACTTGGTCTTCCAAACTCGGTACCGATATCAGCCTTGAGAAGAGAACTGGGACTGCTCTCATTGGAAGCGACCGTTAGTGTGTCTTCGATCTCACTCTTCAGGAAGACCTTGATACAGGATGGTCTCCCTATATACAGACTCATCGCCGATGAGGTGCGAACGAACAAATGCCAAGCATTAAAAAACTGGGCTGATAAACAAAAAGCCAAACTGGACAACTTGGCTTGTACTCCAGACGACCTGAGAGATCCTAGCAATAAGAGGACAAACCAATCACACGACTTGCAGATTGTGCAAAAACTCAGACAACCAGGAAACAGTCCGCCATTTGGTTCTTAATTGCACTACTTTAACCACAGAACGAATGGCCTTCTTGACTTCACTCTGGGCCAATTCAGCATTGGCGGAAGAAGAAACATGGTGGTTCCGCTTGATTTCAGGGGAAAAAACAAGATGGTCAGTGGCCACTGCAAAGTTATTGGAAGCAGCTCTTGCAAAAATGAACTCCACTTAAATCATACTAAAATACCAGACCGAAACTTCAAATTCAGGACTTGCCTGCTTAGATTTTTCCATGAAGAAACCACTGACCATCGGTATTCTACTCTACAATGATAGCTGGACAAGTGTAACAAAACGTCTTATTGTAAAAGTCAATTCTTCTTTGACTATACACAAGTAAATAAAAATAAAATAAAAAAGAAAGACGGAAAAACATTAGGGTATTGCAAGAAGGGAAGTGCCCTTAGCCTTTTTGACAAGGAGTCCTTACATTCACAAACCGTTGAGAATAGAAAGTGTAAGACCAGGAATCAAGGCTGAAGAATCCTGCATTGTGTGTCGGAAGTACCCGGGGCTCTCAAGGCTGGGAACTCAGTACCACTTGTTGCTGTGGAACTGTCTTGGCACCTACAACCAGACCCTCCAGCTTATAGCGATTTTGCGATCCCGCAAAATGCAGCGAAAACGGCCGTTTTGCGCAAAATGCCGCAAAAACTGCCGTTTTGTGCAAAAACAGCATCTTTAAAAAAAAAAAGGCCTTTTTTTTACTTTTTATTTTAAAGTAATCTGCACAAATTACTGTTTTAAAAAAATAATACTCAGGGTGCAAGGTTCTCAACTTTTTTTTTACACAAGAAATGCGCTAACACATCTCATCACTTGCACCCCAAAAAAGTGCAGCCCAATCCACAAGGGACACATGAATGGGTCCACATTTACAAGACTATCACTTTTGAATAATACACCGCCCCGGGACAGAAGAAAGTCCTGCAGACTTCCTATCTCGCTATCCAGTTGCCTCGACTGTGACAGCTCTGATGATTGCGGAACAGTACATTCACTACGTGGTACAGGCGGCAGCCCCAAAAGGGGTTGTGTGAGAAACTTGAAGGTGTCTCACCCGCTAGTCCCCGGGGATCTGTCTTCCTGGTCGTCAGGACACGGCCAATGCTTTTGGATCCAGTTCTTGGGGGTGGACCAGTGAGGGAGGATCAACTGGGTGAGGAGTCATCGGGGAGTGGGACACCGGATGGCAAGACGTGGTATCCCCTTCCCTGTAACACCTTTACCCCATCCTACCAGGTAGGATATTTAGGAACTGAAACCACCCCCTTCACATCACAAACACTTTCTCACGGACAGCTCGCTATGAGAGAAAACGGACTAACACCCGAGCCGTATATCTGACATGTCCCAATACAATGGTCAGGCAGGGTCAGGCAATTACTGTCCATCACACACACCTGACTTCCATTACACTTCCCCACACTGATAAAAGGAGCAGCATGAGAGCACACTCTGAGCAAGGCAAAGCACACAAGGAAGCAGCAGTTCCAAGATGGCAGTTTAACACGAGGAGAAAGACGGCAAAACAGAAGGGGATCGCAAGGAGGGAAGTGCCCTTGACCTTTTTGACAAAGAACCGTTACTTTCATGAAGCCTCGAGAATGGAAAGTCTAAGACCAGGAAACCAGGCTTAAGAATCCTGCATTGTGAGTCGGAGGTCATCATCCGGTGGCCCACTCCCCGAAGACCCTTCACCCACGTGATCCTCTTGCACTGGTCCACCCAGAGGAACTGGATCCAAAAGGGATGGCAGAGTCCTGGCCACCTGGATGACAGATCCCCGGGGACTAGCGGGTGAGACACCTTCAGGTTTCTCACATCTAGCAATCCTGGGAAGTATTTGGGCCTGGGGGTTGCCGTAAATGAACAGGAGGGCCTGGTGGTCCGTCATAATGGTGAACAGCTTTCTGTACAGGAACAGGTGAAAGTGTTCACAGGCCCACACCACAACCAACCCTTCCTTCTCGGCCTGTGTGTAGGCCTGTTCTGTCTTAGAGAAGCTCCTGCAGGTGTTTAAAATGATGTGCCGTTTGTCAAGTGATTCCGGGTCTACTTGGGACAAAATGGCACCAAATCTCACAGGGCTTGCATCGACAGTAAGCTTAGTGTCTCTTGCAGTGTTGAAGTAGGCCATGTCAGCTGACGATACACGCTGACAAATCATCTTCGAAGCTTAATGGCAGTCCTAAAACCACACAAACGGAACCTGGTTCTTCGTGAGCCATCAGAGTGGTTTGCTCACCAAAGCAAAATTGAATATGTTTTTTTTTTTTATTGGATAAAAGAATGAGAATACAATTAAAAGAAATGAACAGTTTACACGTTTAAAAGGCATAGCACTACAGTGAACAATTCTCAAATTGATAAACTTAAATGGTTTCTTGAGAGGGAACCCAACAGGGGTGGTGTAGCGAGGAAGAGGAGGCCACTGTCTACTTCCTGATTTTCGTGGGATGCTTAATCCAGGGAAGTGATCAATGTCTCTCCTATCTTTTCTTGTGCCTCCTTCCATACACAGTGTGCAGCACTAGTGGCCACTGTTAAGCTTGAACTAAAATGGCGCCGGTGCGCAGTGTATTTTGCGAGCGCTCGGAGCCATGATGGATATTTACTTCATGCCGCAGTGAAAAGCTGCACACATTTTACTGAGTGTTAGATTCACGGTGCTGAGGAAAAACATGCTTTCCAAACCTGGTATGCGGTCAAGGACATTTCTGCTGGGAAAGCTAACTTTGTTATGGTTTCTTACTGTTCTCCGCGGAGCGTGTTTTTAGAGGAGGGAGGCACTCTGCTCCTTGAGGGTAGCTCTCGATTGACCCAGCTGGCAACCGACGGCTGCTCATCAACTGCGCAAGTGCCATTTCCAGAAGGTTCGAGAAATGCCACCCCTTTGCGGAGTGTGTATATATGCGGAAACCCAGAGGTGGTCAGGCGAGACTTCAGCCGGAGGAGGACGCTTACATCCGGCACTCCTGTGAGCTGTGGTGCTCTCGGCCTGGCTGTTCCCGGGGTCTTCCAGCCGCTTCTGGGCGAAATGAGGAATCCAGTTACGCTCACGGTGATGTATTTCCTTTTGAATTCTTTGCTTCTTCTGTGATTTATGTCTATGTTACTTCTGTGAGTTATTTCTATGTTATCACTGGTTGCTTCTAAGCTTTGAATAAATAGCCGTATAAGTACTGATTATCTTCTATGAGTGTGTGGTTGTGAGTTATTGAGTCTTTCTGCGTTCAAAGTATTTGCTCTATATTTGCATTGGTGATTTATGTTTTTCCGTGCACTCTGGGGAGAGCAATACATTTTTGGCGTCACAAACAGGATACTTGTGATGAGTTGTTCCTAGTATTAAAGAATCTGTTTGGACGTAGATAGGATTCGGTTATCTTGCAAGTGAAGTTTTTGAGCAGTGAAGTTTTTTCCTTTGCCGGTGTGTGCGTGCCTGTGGGAGTGATTGTAGTGTGGAGAGAAAAATATATAGATATAAAGAGGTTTTGTTTTGTTTGCAATAATGAGTAGTTTGTTCAGGAAGAAGAGCGTTACCGCTGGCGGTGACTGTTCTGATGTTGTTATTCCAGGCTGGACTAAGAGTCCATATGATAAGTTGGCCCAGGCGTGGGCATGTGGTGCAGGTGAAACATGGGATCACGGATTAGGGGATGCCAATCCGGCTGATGTAATGGCATGCTTGCAACAAGTTCCAGTAGAACGTGGCAGAAAATGTGCGGCATTAGGTATGCGAGGTTGGGTTCTTTTGCATGCTTATAGGAAAATACATCAAATGAAGGTGGAAATGAAAAATGAGGTTTTGCGATTAGAGAGAGAGCTGGCCGCAGAAAGGCAGACTGCGTTAATGCAGCAGATTCAAATGAAACTGTTTAAAGATAAGGCTGACACATATCAGGCTGTGGCCGAGAGGGCAGCAGTCAGAGTAGGCCGGTATAAGTATAGGAAAAGACGGGGAGGGGTCAACAAAAGAAAGGTAGCAACTGTAATCGCTACCGCTGGTGTGGACTGGGATCTGGATAAGTGGGATGGTGATATTTTTGATTCAACCAGTCTAGAAAGTAGTTCCGCAAATGAGTCTGATCCCAAAATGGAAGTGAAACAGAAAAAAGTGGCGGCTAAGCCCGTTAGAAGACGGCGAGCCGGACCCCACCAGCAGAATCGTGCTGGCAGAATGGTGGATTTAACCACGCTGGAGGATTACACACAACAGGAGGTTGGGGAAATTATTACCCTTTGAGGCAAAAATCAGGGGAAGCTTTATTGACATGGATGGTGAGATTGCTAGATGGGGTGCTGCAGGGTTGTTGGTAGATTCTACAGATTCACTGTGTTTTTTACCCCTGTCAATTGACACCAATGTACAGGAGGTCTTAAGGGCAGGACCACCTCCTGACGCAAATGGTCAAGATACACAGGTGTCTTTGTTGCACCTGGTAGCCCAAGCATGTAACCGTAAATACCCCATTACCACAGATTGGCCTAGTGAAGAAACGAAGTGGTATACGTTGAAAGAAGCAATTCAAAAAGTCAGAGAGCATGCTATGAAAGAGGCTATTCACATAGATAGTCCTGATCACATGGGAGCCGTGCCGCTCTCAGTTTCAACTCGAAACATGGTGATTAGAACCGCACCACCTGCATACAAAAGTGTCATTATGACTTTGCTCGTGGGTATGACGGGCAAAGCTACTGATGAGGTAGCGGATGCCATTTGGCAGCTTGCAGATTTAAGGGAGTGGGATAAGAGTGATAACAAGCCACGGGTGAGAGAGGGGCATAGTGAGAGAAGAACCCGAAGGCAGGCGGCAAGATAGCAGAGACTCCAGAATGTCCCGAGAAGACATGTTTTTGGCTTTGTTAAAGGATGGTGTGCCACACGAAGAAATTGATGGCATTGAAACCAGAGTGATGTATGAATTATACAAAAAACGAGGACTTACAGCCAAAGAGCGCTATAAACAGGTTAAGAAACAGGTAGTCACCCTGCCACAGGGGGACACCTCACCTTCTGCTACCCCTGCAGAAGAACAAGACGAAGGGTCTATGGGGACACCTTCCCCGTACGAGCCAACATACGCTGATATGAGAAAGGTGGTGAGTGCAATGTTAGAGGCGGAGTCGAGTCACACTCATTCGAAGTTTGACTAGGGCTTCGGCCAAGCTCCGGCAGCGTCTGCCCGCATAAAAGTTGATAGGCGGCCCCATGTTGATGTTAAGATTTTTTGGGGGCCAGGAAATACACAAGGGGTGTGAGCATTGATAGACACCGGGGCGGAGGCCTCTTTGATTCATGGCAATCCAACACGATTTAAAGGCAAACAGTTTACTATTACAGGTCTAGGGGGAAAGGAGACCCCCGCAGTACAAACGAAAGTGGAGATGAAAATAGGCAATTTGAATAGGCAGAAATACAAAGTGTTGATTGTCCCGATACCTGAATATATAATTGGCTTTGACATTTTGGAAGGGTTAACCTTGGGACTTGGCAATAAAACGTACCAGTTTGGGGTGAGTGCATTGATCTATACACCCATTACGGTAGGCAAATTGAAGATGCCCCCAGTGCAAGTGCCAGTGGCAACCAAGCGGGTAGCAATGAAACACTACTGCATTCCAGGGGGGCACAAGGAAATTTCAGACACCATCAAAGAGTACGTGGAGGCGGGTGTATTACGCCCTGTTACCACTGCATGGAACAATCCTCTCTGGCCTATTAAAAAAGGAGATGGTCCATGACGGTGGATTACAGGGAGTTAAATAAACACACTCCTCCCTTAGTGCCCGCAGTCCCAGATGCCATTACCTTGATTGAGAATGTCCAAAGGTTTGAGGGGACTTGGTATGCCGTGATCGATTTAGCCAATGCATTTTTCTCTGTGCCAATTGCTGAAGAGTGTCAAGAGCAGTTTTCATTTTCGTGGAGTGGATGTCAGTACACTTTCACGAGGCTTACTATGGGGTACATACATAGCACGACTATCTGTCACCGGCTGGTGGCAGAGCACTTAGACATGATACTGTGTAAACCTGACATACAAATCTCTCATTACATTGATGATATTTTGATTCAGGGCAAGGATGAGCACAGTGTGCAAAGTCAGTTAGATGTCATTATGGAAGGATTGAAGAAGGAAGGGTGGGAGATTAACCCGAATAAAGTTCAAGGTCCAGCTGAAACAGTGATATTCCTAAGGATTCAGTGGCATCATGGGCATCGGGAAATGGTGCCAAAAGCCCGACAGAAAATACTTGAATTTACCACTCCAATGAACAAAAAGCAAGCTCAGCAGTTTATAGGGCTGTTTGGGTTTTGGAGACAGCACATTCCCCATTTAGGGCAGATATTGGTCCCCCTCTACAAGGTGACACGAAAGAAATATGAGTTTGAGTGGGGGGAAGAGCAGCAGAAAGCCTTTGAGCTGGCGAAAGACACCGTGCAGCAGGTGCTTGATTTATGGCCATTGAAGGAAGGCGAAGTGGAATTAAATGTGTCTGTACAAGACAATTATGCTAACTGGAGTGTGTGGCAGAAACAAGACAGGAAACGTGTGCCATTAGGGTTTTGGGGTCGTAAGTTGCCCGATGCTGGTAACTCATACACTCCGTTTGAGAAGCAATTGCTGGCATGTTATTGGGCTCTTGTTGATACCGAGCAAATGACGGTGGGCCATGATGTATTAATGAGACCAGAAATACCAATCATGCAATGGGTACTGAGCTCTCCTAAAATGCATAGAATAGGTCATGCTCAAGAAGCCAGCATAATTAAGTGGAAATGGTATATTCAAGACAGAGCCAAATCAGGAAAGGGTGGAGTGGCAAAATTACATGAGCAAGTGGCCAGCATACCGCCCTCAGATTAAATGCCATCGGAAGTGCCTGAAAAACGTGAGTCTCCCGTGAAATGGGGAGTACCTTACAGCGATTTGACCGTGCAGCAAACAGAGCATGATTGGTTCACGGATGGTTCAGCTCGATATGTGGGAACTGAGCGGTACTGGAAAGCGGTGTCGTACAATCCCAAGACAAAAAAGATGTTGACAACGACAGGGAAAGGGAAGAACAGTCAGTTTGCAGAGCTTTACACAGTTTACCAAGCATTAAAACAAGAGACCCCTGGTCAATGTTATGTGTACACAGATTCATGGTCAGTGGTGAATGGATTGGCAGTGTGGTTGCCAACTTGGCAAAAGAATGGGTGGAAGATTCATTCAAAAGAGTTGTGGGGAAAAGAACTGTGGCAAGATATTGCAGAAATGTTATCACTAAGTGAAGTCACTGTATATCATGTGGACGCGCATTGTGCCACAGACTCATTAGAACGTTGGTTTAATTCTGTTGCAGACGAACACACCAATATTTCATCTGTGGATGCAGAGGCTCAGGAAGACGATTTGGAGGGTTTGGCCAAATGGGCCCATCAGAAATGTGGGCACCTTGGAGAAAAGGCTACTATCAGATGGGCACAAGCTTGAGGAATCAGTCTTCCTTTAGAAGTAGTGAAAACAATCATTTTGCAATGTCCAGTTTGCCAACACCAACTGCATAGACCTATCCCTCAGATTGTTCGAGGTACATTGCGAAGAGGAAAATTACCAGGTCAAATTTGGCAAATTGATTATATCGGTCCCATGCCAATCAGTAGAGGTTGTCAGTATGCATGCAATATTGTGGATACATACTCAGGATATTTGATGGTTTTGCCGTGCAAACGTGCAACACAACTGAACACCATCAGGTTGTAAGATCAGATCATACTACATTATGGAGTGCCTTTGCAGATTCAAAGTGACAATGGGTCACATTTCAAAGGCAAATTAATCCAGGAGTTTTGTCAGGAAAAGAGCATTGAGTGGTTGTACCACGTACCTTATTACCCAGCTGCTTCAGGGTTAATTGAACAAATGAATGGGTTATTGAAAGAACAGTTGCGCAAATCTAGAGACAGCAATTTGGCAGGCTGGCGTGATCGTGTGTTTGATGCGGTGCAAGTACTAAACAATAGACCTGTGAATGAGCATGAAACTCCTTTGATGTGACTAATGACTCCTACTTTACAGGTTCAACCCAATTCAGTCAGAGAAACACTATTGTACTGGGAAATTACTCCAGGTTCTTTAGCTCCCTATCGAGCAACTCCATAGTCAGCAGGAGTAGACTTGCATTCCCATGAAGAAATCAGATTAGACCCAAGAGGGATGGTTGTAATTGAAACAGGGATTGGAGTACAAATTCCCCCAGAGCATATGGGACGGATTGCCCCTAGATCTGGCCTAGCATTGAAGGGAGTTCAAGTGTTGGGAGGGGTAATTGATGCTGATTACCAAGGCGAGATTAAAGTCATTCTGATGAATAGTGGGGACCAATTGTTATCGATCCACAAGGGTGATCGAGTGGCCCAATTGATCATTATTCCCGTTAAGTTGTCCATGATTAAGAAAGGGGAGCCTCCTACAGTGTTAACTACCCGTGGGGATCGCGGTTTTGGCTCTTCAGACAGTATGGTACCGGGTGCAAAGGTGTGGGTGGAAAAGCCAAGTGGCCCACCAGTGCCCGCAGAAGTCATTGCATCAGGCAAAGATCAAGTAGTTTTAGTCATGGAGCCTGGTAGAAAGAAATGGCAATATGTACCCGCAGACAAATGTTACCTGAGAGAGTGATGTACAACACTGACATCTCTTTTCTGGGTTTGCCTTGTAGATCCTGTGTCTGGCTGGTCTAATTGTGGTACTAAATGGACTCCATTTAGGACAGTTAAACAGCCTGCTCCTACCAACGAAAAATGTCACATCTGTGCCAGTGATCAAGGGGATACTGATAGTGATGAATAATGTTGTCCCAAAGCAGCCTTATGCCGATGCCGAAAAGCCAGCCAGACTGAAGACATGGATTCGTGAAATGCGGCAAACACGTCAGGAGCAAGTGAAAACAACCTTGATGCCAGTCATGCGAGATGCATTTTCAGGACGGCGAAAACATCCTCCTATGATCACCCAGACGGAGAATATGTGGATATATCTGGCACAGTAGGTGCTCAACATATCGCACTTCTGTCTTACTGATGTGCCCAATGCTGAAGCTTTACTGACTACGTGCTTAGTAGCAGTGCCGACGCATGTTCCGGTTTTAAAGCATATCTTCGGCGTCACACACAATGATTCTTTGGTTCAAGATTCTGATATTAGGCAATCCTTTTCCGTTTATGAGTACTGTAGGTTCTGCCAAGAAACCGATCGCAAATGGAGAAATTTGACACGTGTTATTACTTATAATATAACCCAAGGTGATGTATGTTATGTCATGACATGCAATGCACAAGAAATTGGCAAATGCCGATAGATCGATTTAACCCAACAGCACAATCATACAAGGTTCGAGAGACGACTATGCTCGCGAGTGCCACGCACATGCACCAGTGTAAATAATACTATGTCTTGTAATAATCATGTGAAACTTCCAACAGGAGGGCTCTTTTCATGTGGCAACATCACATACACTTATATTCCAGCTAACATTTCCGGAGGTCCATATGCTTTAACTCGATTAGGACTAATGATGTTTCCTTTACACCCAGCGATAACTCGAGGTAAAAGGTCAACTTTCAAATCTGTGGGTCTATCTCCTGATTGTGATTCACATGTACACTTGTTATCAGAAGCTGAGGTTCTAGCATTAACCCTTTCATTAGTGGGAGTTTGGGGTTTAGCTGCTGGGGGTTACAAATCTTTGATGAAATTAGCATGTTTAGTAGTCAAAAGCCTTAATCATACTTCTCAGGCATTAGAAGAATTACTCCTTGATAGTCAAGTTATTAGAAAAGCAACTTTGCAGAACAGAGCTGCTGTTGATTACCTATTGCTAAAGCATAATTTAGGGTGTAACGCATTTGAAGGTATGTGTTGTTTTAATCTAAGTGACCATTCACGATCTATTGAAAGTCATATTCGAGGTTTGAGGGATCTCATTTCTCAAGTGTCTCAAGATCGTACTGGGAATTGGTGGGATTGGTTATTTTCATGGATACCTGATATTGGGGGTACACTACGTTACGCTTTTGCTTGCATTTTCATTATATTAGCTATCATAATAGCTTGTTGTTGTTGTATTCAATGTATTCCCAATTTAGTTTTAATGTTTCGTAGGTTTCATAGACCAGCTCCTTTGCCACCGGGCTATGGAAGGTAAATATCCAAAGGTGGAATTGTTATGCTTGAACTAAAATGGCGCCGGTGCGCAGTGTATTCTGGGAGCGCTCGGAGCCATGATGGATATTTACTTCATGCCGCAGTGAAAAGCTGCACACATTTTGCTGAGTGTTAGATTCACGGTGCTGGGGAAAAACATGCTTTCCAAATCTGGTATGCGGTCAAGGACATTTCTGCTGGGAAAGCTAACTTTGTTATGGTTTGTTACTGTTCTCGGTGGAGCGTGTTTTTAGAGGAGGGAGGCATTCTGCTCCTTGAGGGTAGCTCTCGATTGACCCAGCTGGCAACCGACGGCTTCTCATCAACTGCGCAAGTGCCATTTCCAGAAGGTTCGAGAATTGCCACCCCTTTGCGTAGTGTGTATATATGCGGAAACCCGGAGGTGTTCAGGTGAGACTTCAGCCGGAGGAGGACGCTTACGTCCGGCACTCCTGTGAGCTGTGGTGCTCTCGGCCTGGCTGTTACCGGGGTCTTCCAGCCGCTTCTGGGCGAGATGAGGAATCCAGTTACGCTCACGGTGATGTATTTCCTTTTGAATTCTTTGTTTCTTCTGTGATTTATGTCTATGTTACTTCTGTGAGTTTTTTCTATGTTATCACTGGTTGCTTCTAAGCTTTGAATAAATAGCCGTATAAGTGCTGATTATCTTCTAAGAGTGTGTGGTTGCGAGTTATTGAGTCTTTCTGCGTTCAAAGTATTTGCTCTATAATTGCATTGGTTATTTATGTTTTTCCGTGCACTCTGGTGAGAGCAATACAGCCACCAACAAGGTGCCCCCTATTAGTATGCTCCAGAATTGGTCTCGCTGCACATTCTCTATTTGCCGCACTAGGAGATGGTAGCCCTTGCAATATTGCTCAGTCAAGTTTGGACATTGTGTCAAAATGTGTCTAGCTGTCTCAAGCATTACCTTGCGTAATTTGCACAGTCTCTTGTCGCAAGGAACCTTGCTCCATGCCCCTGTGTATTCATAAATTGGTAGTATATTCAAACGCAGATAGCTCAAAAATCTCTGCAATTCTCTACTACAGATCTTAGTTACATAAGTGCTGGGTTTGTTATGCAGAAAGCCCTGTCTGCTATATTCCATATATCATTTTATCTTACTGAGATGAGCAATGGTACATGCTCTGTCCCAAACTTAAACTTGTGATTTGGTTGTCAGCTTATTGTGCACATCAGGGCCAATCCTACTTGCAATCAGGGCCGGACTAGTATCAACCTCTAAATTGATGTTGCTGAAATGCCTGTGTGCTGTTATTTTTAGCGCCAATAGAAATGAGTTGGAGCATGGAGTGTGGAACCTTCCAGAGAAAAGACCTTTTAAATTTAGGCCATTGTTGAGGGCAGTGGTCAAAGCAATATATAATCTATATATAATCTACAACGCTTCATACACCAATTGGCTCTTAATGACTGCAGTCCCAAGCAAAGGGCTTCCACCAGGACTGAGCTGGGAACCCCCAGAATCATTCTGAGGATATTCCATTCCAGTTTGTCTAGCCATCCCATGTGCGTTCCGGGAGTAATTCCAGGCCATATGTCTGTCCCGGAATTATAGTGGTGGTGTGTATAGCCAGTAGTCCTTCAATGTTGTTCCCGCCATGTGTAGTCGCATAGTTTCTAATGGCAGACCATTTTCTCCTAATTTTCCCCTGGATGTGTTCCTTATAAGCCATTTGTATTGGGACTGTATACATAGGGAAACCAATATATATATATTTCTCAACTACTTCCAGCTTAGAGTCTCCAAGCTTCCAGACAAAATGGCCTTTTCTACAATTTCTTTGCCCAAATGTCATTATCTTGGTTTTGGTGGCATTGATGGTGAGTTTGTTGGGGGTGGCAAAACTCCAGAGGGCGTCAATCAAGCGCTGGAGTCCAATCTGGGTACAATACATAAGGACTGTGTCGTTCGCATACATCAGCCACGGGGCAGGCACAGTTCCGATCCAAGGTGGAAAGTTACAGGTCTCTCTCAAGGTTTTGTCCAGATCGGAAACGTATAGATTATATAGCAGGGGTGTCAAAGCACACCCCTGCTTAAGCCCAAGGTCTGCTTTGCGCTCAGACGAAATTTCACCCTCCTGATTTAGGCGAATAGACACACTGATATCCTGGTACAAAGCCATAATGAACCACAATAGGGAAGGGTCAAGGCCCCAATCTCGCAGTTATTTCCAGAGTAAAGGGCGAGAAATGGAATCAAAAGCCCTAGAAAAGTCCACATAGCACAGATACAGTTTCTTTTGCTTATAGATGTTTATGCAGCAAAGTATTGTAAAACACAAGTGCTTAGCACTGTGCTATGGGACTTTCTAAAGCCAGTTTGGAATTTATTTAATCAGCCACTTAATTCAGCCCAGGCATTCAGCTTCCTCAAAAACAAAGAAGCGAAGATCTTAGAGCAAGAATCCAGCATGGCAAGCAGCCTGAGATTGGTTGGGTCTTGGGGATCACCTTTCTTATGGACATGGATCAATATGGATTTGCTCCAGCTGCTTGGCAATGATTCAGCATGTATGATATCTCTCAACCAACACTCAAGAACCTGAGACCATATTGACTCCCTCGCCCCGGCCTTGGCTGATCTCTGCAATCTCTCCTTTTCCACTGGAGTTTTCCCAACTGCCTTTAAGCACTTCCTTGTGCACCCTCTGCTCAAGAAACCTTTTGTTGACCCGTGCATTCCAGCAAACTATTGCCCTATCTACAACACTCTTTTCTTGTGAAAACCCCTGGAGAAGTTGGCTATCACTCAGCTGACCCCCCCACACTGAATCTATTGGCTGCTTCCATGACCATCAGTCTGCCTTTAGAGTATCCAGAGGCACGGAAACTGCTCTTCTGAACACCTGTGAAGACCTGCTCTCAAATCCTGACACTAACACTCCCTCTGTCCTCATTCTCCTTGACCTCTCCTCTGCCTTTGACATGGTTAACCACAAAATCCTGATTGTACAACTCCGTGACACCCTGGGAATCACAGGTCAGGCTCTAGCGTGGTTAATCTCCTTTCTCTCTGATCGCCCATCCCAGGTGGAACTCGGAGCCTTTCTCTCGACTATTGCTCTCTCAACCTGTGGCGTTCCCAAGGGATCTAACCTCTCCTCTTGGTTCTTCAACATCTATATGGCTACGTTGGAATGTGTGATTGCCACTTTCACCTCTAACTTCCAGTGTTCCGCGGATGACACACAACTATCTTTCAGGCTACCCTCAGCCACCTCCTCTTCGCTCATATCTGACTGTCTACTATTCAGTCATGTGTTCTGCAAGCAACCTCTGCCTCAATGCCAGTAAGATTGAGATCATTCGCATTGGGACCGCTGCTCCCACTTTCCCACTTTGGCTTTGGCCGGCCTCCCTTGGCCCTGCGCCCGCACCCACCTGCGAGGCAAAAACCTTGGACTCCACTCTCTCCTTCTCCTCTCACATTTTTGACATCTCTAAAAAGTCTATCAGCTACACCTCCTCAGAGGTACTCTTCCTTTTGTCACTTTCCCCCAGCGACTTACTGTTTCCTGAGCCTTGGTTCTCTCTAGGCTGCACTATAGCAACAGCCTCTTCCTCAACCTCCCTTCTTCTGCCCTGCGCCCTCTGCAACTCATCCAGAACAGAACTGTAAGACTTATCCTTGGCCTCAAACCCAGGGACTGCATCTCTCCGGCGCTGACATCGCTTCACTGGCTCCCCGTGGCTGCAAAGATCAAGTTCAAGACTCTCTGCATTGTACACAAGGCTTTCTGCGGCCTGGGACCTACCTACCTGCAACGCTGCCTACCTAAATACTGTCCCTCACGAGCCCTCTGCTCATCTTGTCTATAGGCGCGTTATAAATGCCATATCATATCATATCTACCTCCAACCTTCTGCGAGTGAGCTGGTTCTCCAACCAGAGATTTAGAAAGAGATCCTTATCCCCAGCAGGTGCCTCCCTCTAGAATAGCCTCCCTGCCTCCCTCGGTCTTGAGCCCGACCTTCTTAAGTTCCGTAAACTCCTCAAGACCTTCCTCTTCTCCTCTTACTTCGCTCTCCCTCTACCCTGTTGACCTAGCCCTCTGCTCTCTCCATCTCTCCCTCCTCTTCCTTACAGCTTGCTGACTGGCCGCCTGGTGTATCTCATAGTCTCACCGGTCCCGGGCACCCCCACCAGTCCTCTCTTGCACTTGCCTCAGGGCCTTACCCCCACCCACCTACACTGCACTTAGAATAACCCAAGAGAGTGGCTCTCTCTGTACTTACCCCAGTTTCTGCCGAAGAGGGGGAACTTGGACCTCCCCCTCCCTGTGACCTTCTATGCACTTGCACGACCCAAATGCAACGTGCCTGTTGCTCATCTGTCTGTTCTCCCTTATCTTCTCCCCTTAATTGCACTGGTAAAACTGCAGAAACCCTGTCAGGCGTATTAGCTGTGTCTCAACTGTTAAATGTATTTTACACACTTACTCTGACTGTGCAGACTATTAACGTCTCAGAATTTCAAGGGCTTGGAGTGACTGTTGTTTTTCCCCTTATTCACACCCTCCTTGAGCACTTTGAACACTTTCATGTTTATAGGTGCTATATAAATAAACAATGCAATACAATACAATTAGCCTGGGATTGATTTATATATCGTGTTGAGGACTGCGTCAGGGCCCAGAGCCCTAGATGAATGTAGTCGCATAATGACTCCCCTAATGTCCAATGTGTCAAAGTACAATTTTAGTATGCCACCCACAGGTTATAACCAACAACTCACTCTGCACATTATTGTCGTGATAGAGGAATTTAATGTGAGTAAGCCATTTCGACTCAGCGATTGGATTTAATTCATTGGCTGTAAGTCCAGCCATGCGTCCTCAGTAGTGTGCCCAAAATTTCACGCTGTCATTGGTATGTAGAAGCTTAAACACGACTCTAAGGAACGCATGGTGGCATTAGTAAGACAGACAAAAAGTGACCACAGTTCAAGGGCGTTTATTGAACTTTCGCAAGGGTGTGATAAACGCCTATCTAAACCTAAATCTACAGATGGGAGAAAGCTACAACCATCAAATAATAATAATGCAATCCTGGTGGAGTGTTGTCAAAATAAAAGAGCCTATACAAAAAGAAAATATTGCCAATCCTCACCACTAATTTACAAATAATGTGCGGTAGTGTTCATGAGAAAGAAAGAAGTGTTCACAAAATGATATATCAGGATGTTTGGGCTGTTGGCCTCCCTTCCCCACGTTTTCAGCACAGGGCAAGGAGGTTCACTCGAGAAAAGCACACACTCTGGCTTCTGAGGCATGAGGATACAGTTCCATTTTCACAGTTCAAGACCTTCTGTGTTCAAGTCTCTTTACTTCTTGCAAGTCTCTTGACTCGGATGGCCTGGTGTACAAACACAACACGCAAATGATTTTTCCTCAGTATTCAATTTGGCTGTTCACCCTGGATCC
The DNA here is from genome assembly GCF_040938575.1 of Ambystoma mexicanum. Classification (NCBI taxonomy): domain Eukaryota; kingdom Metazoa; phylum Chordata; class Amphibia; order Caudata; family Ambystomatidae; genus Ambystoma; species Ambystoma mexicanum. Next base: position 648,862,919 of record NC_090935.1, read on the forward strand.
CCCTCCGCCAGGCTCAGATCCCTTTCAAAACAAAAGTTCAACGTTTGATCCCGCTCAGCCGGGCTCAGATGCCCTTCAAAACAATGTTCAGAGACTTCTTTCTCGGGTGACTCATGGTTGACCCCTGGTCCCCCTCAGCCGGTCTCAGATCCCTTTCCTTCATTCAATTAGTCTCCATCAGCCGAGCTCAGACCCATTGTGACATACATTAAACTATCAAAGCCTTTGGAATGTGCACAGGGTTTTGTATGACCTGTTGCACGACCACTTTGATCTCAATATCCCTTTTCTCACACTCATCATTAGTTGGACACCTAACAGAGACTTTCAAATGAGAACCCACGTGGTGCCGGACCACTTTGTGTATGGTATATTTTCTTGGCCTCCCAAAGTTCATTTATAAAGTTCAACTACTCCTCTTGGTTTCCAAGCATATTCCCATCGCTCTTTGCAAATGCCTCACACACTGTTCTCTTCATACAATGTTGCTGCTTGCAACCTTGGTTCAAAACTCAAGCTGGTTTGGTATCAGTCTCTCCAATTCACCGGCTGTTCTGTCTTGTCTGACGCAGCTTTGTTGTAGGAGCCAATGACAGTACCACGGTGGCAATCTGGGTTATCAATGCGGGAGAGCCCCGGCTACCTACAACACACTGTGCAGATTTGATTAGCCTTAGTTCCTGGTCTTGGGTTTCTTACTTTCCAAGGCTCACAAAAGTAACAGGCCCTCATTACGACCCTGGCGGAAATCGAAAAACGATGGCGGAAATGCAACACCGCCATCGAATAGCACTCGGTGCGATTATGACCCGTCACCGTAAAGTACGATGCCATTAGCGACACCGTAGTGAACGCCAACGCTAACTGCACCAAGTACGCGCACGCGCGCCATGCAAAACCGTAATTACCACCATGGCGCAACGGTACGCGAATTCTGACCCTAGCGGACATTTACCTAACGCCATCAAGCATGGCGGAAAGTACCATTCCGCCATGGTGAGAAGTACGGCAACGCGAACCAACCGTAAATGGCCCTACTGAGTGCCTGTACACCACTCCCTGGCCACATTGCACAACTCCTCGTAGGTGCAATGAAGTCACACAATGCAACCAGTGAAATGTACAAGTCACCCATGCATGCCAACGAACAAATGAATGTAGGGGCTCCAAGTGCCTTGTGAGTGGCCATCCATATTTGCCATGTCACCATTGCCGTACTGATGCAGCACAGGCATGTGAAGGTTCAAGTACAGCAATATGAACTGAAATATGAGACAAAACAACAACAGGCCCCCATCGCTTGACACCAGTGTAAGGCAACATACAAAGCAGTATCCTGAGGGAGACTGCACCAGCCCTGTACTCTTGCCAGTAAACAAACCAACCATCAGCATAAGCATGTACCACACAAGTTGGCAGAGTGACTGAGCAGCCAGGCCCATCTCAAGAGGGGCCAATGGGAGCTGCAGGGCACAGATGGCACGAATACAGAAGCTATTCCAATGGACATGACCTCAGTCTCCCTCCAAGAAACGCACGCAAACACAGGCACCTGTGACCAGCCATATTCTGATAATCACATCATTCCACCAATCCACCTGGCTGACCGGCATCTGTTACACAAAAGCTAATCCCCCGCCCCTGAGCATGACATCATTAAAACAGTCATAATGGCAGCCCCTATCCCTGACCTCACTGGGCTTCGTAGGCAAACGCGCCCAGTACAGTACCACGCAACTATACTCAGAAGCCGGAACCCAATGCAGATCTTCTCACAATACATCGCTCCACAAATAGGAATATGCTACATTACTTGCAAAGAATAACGCTACACGGTTAATATCATAATAGAAATTTAATGCACAACAAAATCACCAAGCCCATACAGCCATTAGGTCATGAACTCCAAAATATATTTCATTATTGTGGGCTGCATCCGCAATAAATGACCAGCTTCTTCTTGTGTGACGCCCTGTTCCTTCATGGTACACAGGGGCTACATTCACGTTCAAAAAGGCAACATGGAAGCGCCTAGAACCGCAGGGCCGTCCCATTAGGTAGGCACTAGTCCAGCTGAAAGGTCGATATGTTGCTCCTAGCCACTAGTACTGCGTAAGGGCATGTGGCCCATTGGCGATCGTCCCATAAGATCGTAATGGTGCTCCACTGATTAACACGAAGCAGCAGGTGTCGGGAGTAAAAGCCATCTGCAGGAGTGGCATACAGATGGCAGCGGCAAAAGGGGAGGAGATACCTGTCACCCAAATGAAATGAAAAAGAATAGTATGGGCATCAGAACTTCATTTGAATTACTCACTTCAATGATCACACTAAATCTACAGCCATATGCATGCTAGCCCACTCAAAAGGATTATTCCCACCCAAAAATCACTTGCGAATCATAACTATATAAATCGAGGTGAAAACACTATTACAAACGAGTGTTTGTGTGCATGCGTCTGTTAAAACAGAATCCATTAGATGGGATTAGTAACGTGCATAGACACAAGTGTTTGAAGGCCCGTCGAGACAGGGAGGGTTCAACAAGGGCAGATAGACGATGGTCCCACTATGGCAGCTCTGCATCACATAGCGCAGGGGAAGTGGATAGATTCCAAAAAGCCATGTACATGGCAAACTCTCAATTAAATCATCTGTCCATGCATCCATACATCATTCCCTCATCCCGGTATGAAAACGCCTGATTATTTACTCACATATCATGTGAAATTTCCATTGAGTCTGTGCGTAATGCAGTCTGCAAAATCCACTGTGCTCCAGCCCGGAATTCCAGTGTTGTGAAGTAACATGTATTTGGGAACGTCCGGCCTTATCGTCCACTACGCTATTGCGCATCCCATACTATTCATATCAATCATTGCATTCTCGCCATGGCCCCTGTCCGAAGGACATTAAACAATAGAACGTTATATTTGCAGTCAGACTTGTGGGCGTCTCCTCGCCGCTAGCTGAAAACCGAAAGCGCTGTCCTTCGAATTCCTCATTTGCAACATCACGTCGAAAATGCATCTGTGACCGCTTGAAATCACAAATTCATCCATGTAGTGCGGCAGTGTGTGAAAATGGCAACTGGCTTCACTCACAAATGGGACGCCCCGCCCGTCGGTGAACCTCGGTACAGTGCTGCATGAGGGTCCACCGTTAATCGAGTACTACATTCCACTGACCCTTCACAAGTTTGTTCGCGACTGTAAAGATAGTATGTCAAACAATGGGACCATAGCAGAATGAACATATGAACCAATATTTCACTGCCATCGGGATTAAATACATGATTGTAATAGCAAGATGCCATGCGTCAAATTGCAGCGTTGTGTGCGGGACGTGCTCGCCCAAAGGGGATTGCAGCTTGCACAGGTGGAATGAATCACCACAGGTGGAGGCTATACTGCCTGAAAACACATAAATTGCACACCCAACCCCCTCCCACAACCACACCCACTCCAAAATGCTACCGGCAGGACTAGCGATGTTGGCCCTGGGGGACCTGATAGCACTGCAAGTACTCCAACTTCAAGAAGAAGACGAACACCAACTACTACAACAACCGGCCGCACAGAGGAGACGCAGGAGGAGGAGGAGGGCAAGGCAGGGCCAGCAAGGCTCACCAGCACAGCCACTACCACCACGCAGGCAGCCCGCAATCCCACGCCTCCGAGCTCATCCGTTCAACCACACTGATGAGCAGATCCACACCCTCTACCGTTTGGACCGGGACACCATAACCGCCATTGTGGACATGACACACGCTGACCTTGTCAGCATGATAGATACCCCAACCGCCATCCCACCCCTACTGAAGGTGGTGTCTGTACTCTGTTGTCACGGACACTATTGCAAGTGCTCGATGCCCTCCTGAAGCACGCAGACGACTACATCTCTCTACCACGCTCGGAGCAGGAAATTACGAACACAAAAGTGGGATTCCATGCACTTGCCGGCATACCGGGTTGCATTGGTGCCATCGACTGCACCCATGTGGAATTGGTTGTCCCACATGCCATGGAGCTCCAGTACCGCAACCGAAAACAATATCATTCTCTTAATGTACAAATGGTGTGTGACTCCAACAGGATCATTACACATTGTTGTGCCCGATTTCCTGGATCAACCCATGATTCTATGGTCTTGAGGAACTCTACAATTCCACGCTACATGGAGCGTCACGCAGGGAACAGATCCTGGCTACTCGGTGAGTCTCATTTCATGCATGATGATGTGGGGTATGTGATGCGCCAATGACCTGGCAGGAAGGGGGGGGGGATGCGTACGTAGCAATGTCATTCCACAAACATCCTTTATTGTCCACATACAGGTGATGCCGGGTATCCACTGAAGAGATGGCTCCTTACACCACTCCGGAACCCACAGAACCAGCATGAGGAGGACTACAACCATGCCCACTCACGTACCCGTGTAGTCATAGAACAGGCATTCGGCCTACTGAAGGCTCGTTTCCGCTGCCTCAGCAGGTCTGGCGGGGCACTCCTGTACCGCCATGAGAAGGTTGCAAAGATGGTCATGGCATGTGTCATGCTACACAACATGTGCGTACGTAGAAATGTGCCCATGCCCCCTGACGCAGAACTGCAAGCACCTGAAGATGGTCATGATGAGGGTGGGGATGTGGCAGCACCTCAAGGAGTCCGCGAGGCACAGGAGGGCCGTGAAATTCGTCAGATTATCATAGATTCATGCTTCTAGCACTCACGCCTGGTGGCTGATACATGGACACGGGACTTGTGGCACTGTGTGTGTCTGGAACATGCACAATATGGACTGTACGCCTATAAAGGCCTCGTACACAAAGATCAATGTCCACACATCTCATTGGATGATTGTGAAATGTTTATAGCATATGTGAAATTATGTTACACACCCCATCGACCCGCCACCCAAGAAAGCCCAACACACCCCCTCCACCCTCCTACCTCCCCCCCGAACACCAGTGTCCAAAGATGCTCATTGTCAGTGGGCAGACGCTATTGCAAGCCCCCTCTCCGGGTATCAGGTGCACCCCTGCCTGTGGAGCGCAGGTTCCTCCCAGATCTACGTTGGGGGCTGCCCTGGACGGAACTTGCAACGGATGATGTCTCTGCCTGCTCACGTCCATGCATGTCCCTAAGGGTTTGTGAGAGCTCAGTGAGCACACGGCGCACAGCGGCAAGTTCAGCACATACGTCTTTGGACGTCGCATGCAGTTCCCCCCTCAGGCTCTCAGTGCTTCTCTCCATTTGTGCCCTTAGTGACTCTGTACTTCTCTCCATTTCTGCCCTAAGTGTCTCAGTAGATGTTTCTATGGCTGCCTTAGTACCCCCACATTCATCAGCATGCTCCTTGAGGAGCTTGGCCAGTTGCTGCTTTTGCACGATCACCTGGTCGAGGGACTGTTGCCTCTGCTGGGCCATGCCCATTTGCGGTGGTGTCACAGAGGGTCTGATCACCTCATGTTTCCTTGCCACAGGGCTTGTGGGGGATGGCCAGTCGTCGTCTTGCGGGTGCCCCTGCGTGGTGTCCTCATGGTGTACGGGATGAAACAAACAGGGGGATTGAGACAGGTCATGGATGGATCCTACATCGACAGCACCGTTTTCTGTGTCGGAGCATGCTGCCATTAATGCAGTGTCACCTATGGTGCTGCTGCCACCAGAAGCAGTGCCTTCTGTGGCATCCATTGGGGGGACCTGTGGTGCTGCTGTTGTGGGCATGCTGCCTGCTGGGGTGCCTGTTGAAGTCCCCTCCTGTGTGCTGCCACTTGATTTGTGCTGCTGCCGTGTCTTGATCCGTGCAGCTGAGGTGGAGGGTCTTTGGCCGTTGGTCTTGGCCCTCTTTGCAGGTGTGCTGGTAGGGGTGTCCTGAAGCTCGTCGTTTGAATCGGACCCTGTGTTGGAGTAAAGGAGGGCGAGCGTTATTTATGGGTTTGTGGAAATTGGAATGGCAATGTATCACATGCATTGGGGTGGTACCTGAGGGTGATTTGGGTCAGGGCCTTGGAGGTGGTTTCATTTTTGTGTGGATTGAGGATGCAGTTGTTTTGCAGCCTGCAGTCAGGGTGTGCATGCTGCACGTGTAGAGGGTGTTTTTAGGATTTTTAATTATTTATGTATTTGATTTGACTTTTAAAGTGCGCTATCAGGCCAATGTATGTGGACGTTCTCCTGGACACATGGTACTTCACATGATTGGACATTGTGGATTTAGCATTGTTTTATTTGGCCCACCTACCTGATTCTTCGGATGTCTGCACTCCTTTCTCCATCCCTCCGACTCCCTCTATACTCTCCATTCCAATGGTGGAGGCACAGATTTCTTCCCAGGGGGTCAACTTGATGGGTGATTCCGATCCTCCCCCGGTAGCTGTGGCAATGTTACGGTTGGCTGATAGTATGCTCCGTACACGTATCCGCAAGTCGTCCCATCGCTTTCTGCATTGCTGTGGGTTGCGGGGTGCGGTCCCCACCGCACTTACCCGCTGTGCCACCAGGGCCCATATGGCCTTCTTGTTCGCAAGTGCCGTCCTGGTCATTTGCGTCGAGAAGACGACGGCAGCATTCTCCTGGAGGGTCTCTGTGAGCACGGTGAGTTCCTCATGGGAGAAGTGGACCTGCCGCTTGCGGTCGCACGCTTTTTTCGCAACTTTTCCCATTTTTATTGTTTTCACTAGGGTGGCTAACTGGTTGGGATGTGTCTCAGGGTAGGATTTTTAATGGTTGTGTTGGGATTCTGATTTTATAGGTGTACGGCGTGCTGTTTCCCGTTCCGGGCCCATGTTTTTACTTCCGTTTCCGTATATTTACGGTCACCGTATTTTGCGATTACCGCTCATTACAGTGACCGCTATGATGGGTGGCGGAATTGCACCTAGGGCGCCGTACGACGGCGGTGAGGGGCGTTTTGGGGACATTTCCGCCATCGCGGACTTTGCACTTCCGCCATGGCGTAGTGCTCGTGCCCGATGGGTCAGAATTAGCCGCACTTTACTCCGTCGTGCAATGGCGGAAACGCTATTTACGCTATGGCGGTCAGGTCAGTTACTTTCCGCCAGGGTCGTAATGAGGGCCACAGTCTTTAGAGGTCCAGGGTACTTCCCTCCTTGCGACCCTCTCTGGTCTCACAAGCTTGTATTAAACAGCCATCTTGGAACTGCTGTTTCCTCAGGTGTCTTGCCCCACTCAGAATTTGCTTTTGTGCTCTGCCTTTCATCTGTGTGGGGAAGTGTGATGGAAGTTAGGTGTGTGTAATGATCCGTAATTGCCTGACCTTGCCTGACCAGAGTTTTGGGACATGTCAGGTATACGGCTCGGATTTTAGTCCATTGTCGCTCACGGTGGGCTGTCTGTGAGAAAGTGTTTGCTTTGTGAAAAACAGGGGGTTTGAGGTGTTGAGTTCCTAGGTATCCTACCTAGGTATCCTACCTGGTAGGATGGGGAAAAAGTGTAATTGGGAAGGGGATACAGCGTGTCACCCTCCGGTGTCCCACTTCCACTCCTCAAAGACCTCACATCCAGGTGATCCTCCCGCACTGGTCCACCCCCAGGAACTGGATCCAAAAACGATGGCTGTGTCCTGGCAACCTGGATGACAGATCACTGGGGACTAGCGGATGAGACACCTTCAGGTTTCTCACAATGATCTTCCAGTTGGCATTCAGCAAGGAGTTCTTCTGGTGGCGTATCCAGTTTTTGTATTTGGTGGGAAGCAGAGTCGTATGGGTCATATCAAAGTTCTTTTTATTGCCACCCGATCTCTATGAAGTTGCTTTTTCCTATCGTGGATAGTCACATCAAACAGACACCGTGCTGAGTGGTTCCTGGGCATGGTCCTGCGTCGTAGTTTTCTTGAAGCTAAAATCAATATCATTGCCTTGTTCATATCCCCGTTGTAATATGTCAGCAAATTGACCATCCGTTCATGTGCCAACAGCACATATGCATCTAATCTTTCCATATTTGCATTGGACCATGTAAGTCTATTGCCTTGGTTATTTACCAGACACGTATGCATTTCTTTGGGCTTGCAAATTGCTCCCAAGCTGTATCTCCAGCTCAAGAGCTTATGGCCGCTGGTGGGCATTTGAAATGTATGGAATTTCAAAATGCGTAAATACGTAATCCAGGAAAGAGTGTGATTTGCCATTTGACCAAGTTGTCTGTAATGGTGCACCCCGACCCCTTAGTGTTGATACAAATTAGGTCATGGGTTTTCAAACAGTGGCCCCAACCTGTTACTTTATGTTTTTCTGCGGGGCATGGTTTATTTTGGGTAGCCACGTGGTCTATCTGTTCCTCGTTGTGTAATTCATACTCAATGGTCTCATTAAAATCCCCAGAAACCATAACATGCCCATTCGGATACAATTCAAACCAGTAGTGCAAGATGTTATCCACTTTCCTCCTAAAAGATTGTGTGACCTCCATCCCCGGTGGGTCATAGACATTTATGATGAGTATTTTAGAAGTCTCACAATCCGGCCCATGGATAATAGTTAGTAATAGAGAGGGAGAACCAATGCCTGTAATGAAAGGAGTTAGTGTGTAAATGGATCTTGCACAAATAGCCAGACCTCCCTTCGGGTGCCCCCTCAGGCCACCCGTAGCAGACTTGCATATGATACTATCTATATCCGTCAATGACAAAACTGTCCAGCAGCCAAGTCTCCTGCAACAAAAAGACATCAATTCGACACCAGTAATGATAAACCAACTGGATTGGCAAAAAAAAGGGTTAAATCTGTGAGTGTTCCACGATATCCAATTGTCACACATATTAGTGTCATCTCACAGTAGTGTGTCAGGGATCCATTTGTCAACAACCCTGTATGTGGCAGCATTAAGCATTGCAGTAGACAAGGTGGCCAATATACTTGACCTTTCATTGGCATGGGGACCCTAAGATTTAGTTGTTGTGGCACCAGCATTCAACATTGCTTCCTCTTTATCGGCATATATAGATTGCTTTCTGTATACCGTTAGCTGGAAGCCCATTTTTCTCAGAACCAGATGGTAAGTACTGTCATGATCGGTGCGGCAAGTTCCATTACGGCCCAATTCGTGGGACTATCAGCTTTCGGGAGTTCCACGTGTGCAATGTCTTCACTTTGGATGTTTCTGAGGGCGGGGATATTCTGGAGTAGGTTCATAATGAACCCACTGTTCATGAATGGGCTAGATGGACTGGGGTTTACTTCTTCCAGTTTTATCTACTTGCCCAAAGGAAAGTCTGCATAATCATTGGAGTTCCTTCGTTACCTCCTAGCTGGTGCTCCTATCTGATGGTATATATCAGGGTCAATTGTTGATCTCTCGTGGTTGTAAATCGTATTAGTGACAGGGCAGGTGATACATCCTTTGTGGTCTGCTATGTATGTTTTCAGAAGTGATACAGGTGTTCGTGCTGTTTATGTTGTTTACAGATGGAATCTTGCAGGCTTTTGCTATGGTATTTGGCACACAAGAGTTTTACGGCCAAGTTGTGTGGCCATATTGCCCATAGGGTGCGTTGGTGTCAGATATTGTTGCTCCTTTGCCTGGGTTGTATATAGGGCAGGCTTTTGCGATGGTATTTGACACACAAGAATTTTCCAGCAAGGTTATGTGGCCATGTTGCCCAAAGAGTGCAGTGGCGTCAGATAATGTTACTCCGTTGCCTGGGTCTTATATAGGGCAAGGGTCAAGTGCAACACATTTAGTAGACCCAATTGCCACAAAATCGTTTGGCTCCAGTGTAGTAGTTTTTGCTGGCCCATTAGTTTGCAGCCCAATTACGTGGGCTAGGGGGCCACGTAATTGGGCCTCTCTAGATGAGCCATCCTCTTGAATAGAGACAGTCCTGGTAAGCCCTGTTGTCTTACTCATAGTCCTAACAATGTTGCAGCGCGGGGGTGCTGTGCCAGGGGTGGATGACTTCTCAGGCAAGTTAATGGTCATGGTCAATAGAATGGCCAAGAATTCTGTAGAATTTCTGCTGATGGCTGGTATTTTCCCCGCAGCAAGCAATGTTTGTCTGAGTACGCCCTTTCGCCTCCTGCGTGTTTTGCATTCTATGTTCACTGCATTCGCGTGTCGGCTGTGTGCAGTCGTTGTTTCCATGTCATTAGCAATTGTGAGTGACATATTATGAGAGGCAGTCGATGGCGATTTTAAGATCTTCCTAATTCTGATTCATATTCAAGTTGTGAGGTCAATAGTCGGCAATGTATCAGAGGGGCCGATGCTCATTTCGGCTCATTTTGTTGTTTAAAAGAGCAGATGGCAAACCCCTCTGTAAGTTCCTTATGAGTCTGTTGTTTTCCTCATGGGTATATATATAATAGGATTCACAACTTTCCCCAGTACTTGTTTAAACTCATGTTGTTCCGCTGCCATGGTGGAGCAAAGCATGACAAGTGCCTCAATAGAGGCAAGTACGGCATTCATTGTGGGATGGGGAGGGTTTCCCTCCCTTGGTGGACTCTGTGGGGTCGAACAGTCAAACACACAAATGTTTCTATATCAGAGTCATTGTCACTGAATAAAGAGTCATCCAAGCTAGAATATGATAGCAGTTGGTTCAAATCCGAGGTATTGGATAGATGAGAGCCAGTAGTATTGTTTAAATTAATAGAAGAGTTGAAAGTTCCCTTTACTTGTCCTAGTGAGTTCCTTTTGAACTCCAGAAACATGTTGAGGAGGGAATGATTATTATCAATGCTTGGGGATAGAGCCTGATCTTCCTCTGTGGGAGTAGGGCATGTTGCCATTATACTTGATATTCGCTTAGGTGGCGCTGACATGCCAGTGTTTTCGATCGCAATGGACTCTCTTGTCCCGTAATAGTCAGTGATTTGTTTAACGCAGGATCATTTGTGGTAGATTTCACTGTGCAAGCTGCTTTACTTGTGGGAGGTGTTACCAGCGGGGGACTGCATCCTCGTTTCCCCATATGTACAGCAGAGCTGTGCAGGGTTGGTTTTATAGCTGCGTGTGGTTTTACAATTATTTTACTGTCTGCTATAATACAATTAGCCCAGATTACTCACCTGAACTTCTTACCACGTGCAGCAGGGTGTCTCACCCGCTAGTCCTCGGAGATCTGTCATCCAGGTGGCCAGGACACGGCCATCGCTATTGGATCCACTTCCTGGGGGTGGACCAGTGCAGGAGGATCACCTGGATGAGGGGTCCTCGGGGAGTGGAAGTGGAACACCAAAAGGTGAGACGCGGTATCCCCTTTCCTGTAACACTTTTTCCCCATCCTACCAGGTAGGATACCGGGAAGCTCAACCACCCACTACCTTTTCCGACACAAACACTTTCTCATGGACAGTTCATTATTAGCAACAATGGACTAAAACCAGAGCCGTATACCTGACATGTCTCAACACCTTAGTCAGGCAAGGTCAGGCAATTATTGATCATTGCACACACTTGACTCCCATCACATTTCCCCACACAAATAAAAGGCGGAGCACGAAGACACACTCTGAGTGAGGAAAGGCACATGAGGAAGTAGCAATTCCAAGGTGGTGATTTAACACACAGAGAAAGGCAGCAAGAGTGGAGAGGGTTGCAAGGAGGGAAGTACCCTTGACCTCTAGAAACCGCTATGTACACGAGCCCTGGAAAGTGAAAAGCCTACGACAAGGAATTGAAACTGAGCAGACCTTCGCTGTGCATCAAAGGTATCCGGGGCACTCACGTGTCGATAAGCCAGGCCGGGAGGAGCGAATGGCACCATGGTACTGTCCTTGGCTCCTGCAAGAAAGCCACGCCAGTAAAAGCAGCACAGCCGGCGAGTCAGAGAAACCGATACAAAATCACTCTATGTTTGAACCAAGGTTGCAAGCGGCAACATTGTATGAAGAATTCTACAAAAGACTGTGTTTGAAGCACACGTGTTAAGAAGCGCGAACAATTGGAAGCTTAAGGAGTGAATGAACTGTTGAAAGCTAAATCAGATAGCAAATACAGAGTGGTCCGGCGCCCACAGGGGTGCTCATATGAAGGTCTCTGTTGGGTATCGAACTAAGGGTCCAACAAAAACCTGCGAACAATCGAAAGTTTTTCGATAAATGTAAAGTGGAACTTACAATTGGTCCGAGCTGGGCTGAGGGAGGCTAGTTGAATGTGAAGAGGGATCTGAGCACTGCTGAGTGGGATCGGGGGTGAACAGTGAGTCACCCGAGAAGGACAAGTGAAATTACAATTGGGCCGAGCCTGGCTGAGGGAGACTAGTTGAACGTGACGAGGGATCTGCGCCCTGCTGAGGGGGATCTGGGATGAACCATGTGTCACCCGAGAAGGAATAGTTTTGGAATTGCAAGAAAAGGGGATCTGAGCCCAGCTGAGGGGGATCCAGGAAGATACCTCTAAAATCGTTTAGTTACAAAAAGAAAGGAACTGTCTACGTTTTCTTTGGCACATCAAGCATTCTAAAACAAGAGACTTTGATGGTAAAGAGACTTGAGCACAGAAGGCCCTGATATTGGAACTGCCATTATATCCTCGTACCACAGACACCATAGTGTGCGTTTTGCCCAGAGTGAACCTCCTTGCCCGTGCTGAAAACGTGGGGAAGGGAGGCCAACGGGCCAAATATCCTGATTATCATTTTGTGAACACTTCTTTCTTTTTAATGAACCGTACCCTACACTATTTGTAGCTAGTAGTACGGATTGACAATAATTTTCTTTTAGTATAAGCCCTTCTTTTGTTTGACACGACTCCACTAGGACTGTATTATTTGATGGGCCATAGCTTGCTTCCATCATAGATTTAGGTTTAGATAGGCATTTATCACACCTTTTTGGAAGTTCAATAAACACCATTGACCTGTGGTCACTTGTGTCTGTCTTCATTTGATACCATGCCTTGTTTACGAGGGTCAGGATCAGTCCCAGTCAGCCCCGGACAACCACTCCTCGTCCACTCTCCATGCCGTGCTCCACGCGGTGAATGAGATTATATGTGAAATTGCAGGCAAGCACGCAAGATGGCTCTTCCTCCAAGACAATAGCAGTAGTCCACAGACTTTCACCAACAGGGAGGCACCATGATATACCACTCCTTGTCCACTCTATGCGCTGCGCTCCGAGCAGTGTAAGTGATTATATACAAAATTGCAGGCGAGCACACAGCAGGGCTCCTTCTCCAAGATAATAGCAGTGGTGAACAGACATTCACCAACAGCGAGGCACCACGGTACACCACTCCTCGTCCACTCTTGCTCTGTATGTAGCGGATACAGTAACTCGCTAACCCCAAGAATAAGCGTAGATCTGATAAGATGGTGGGCGGGGCAGTGTTGTTGAGCGTGACCACTTTTTCTGGATCTGGAGTCATGCCCTGGGCTAAAAACATGTGCCCAAAGAATCACAAACTCCCTTTCCAAAGCTCACATTTCTCCTTGTTGAGTGTGAGGTGGGCAGCTTCTAGTTCCATGCACACCCTCGCCAACCTGTTGTCCTGCTGGTCCTGATCCTTCCCAAACACCAATATATCATCCCTATAGTTCAGGCAGTTGTGAATGTGTTTGATGACGTTATAGATCTCCGCCTGGAAGATATCAGTAGCTGAGTACACCCCAAAACTGAGGAGCTTATACCTGAATAGTCCTACGTGTGACAAAAGTGTTATATATTGGGATTCCTCACACAGCTCTAGCTGGTGGTATCCCTTTTTTAAGTCCAGCTTGGAGAAGAACTGAGCCCCATTAAGGAGATGAATCATATCAGATTTCTGTGGGCCTTGATGTCTCTCCCTCGTGATCACTGTGTTTGGTCTACGCATGTCGACACAAATCCTGATTTAGTTGGATCCTTTTTTATGGAATGGGACTATGGGTGAGACCCTTGTATTGCTGCACCACCCCACGGGTTGCACCTCTGGATTTACGTGTAGCTTAATTTGTCTGTTCTTCAATTTCCAGAGTCCTTTGAAGAGTATGGGGGAAATCTGTTCCATTATCACGGTGGAGTCTATTTATTTGTGTGCCATAAGTCGATATAGGACATGAATCAGTCCCATGTTCAGGGCTGTCTTGAAGCTCAGGATGCAGCTGCTTTGCACTGCTGCCTCCAGCACATGAATCGGTAATATGTTGGATTGTCCCTTGTATTTGCACTCAGCCACGACAAATCCTTTGCATGGTAGTGGGGTCTTCTACCCGTAGGGGTAGATTTTATTTCTACTTGCTTGACTTTAGGTGTGCGTGGAATTCTACTGTAGATCTCGTCACTGATGACTTTAAAAGTCGCCCCTGTATCTACTAGGAACTCGGCCAGCAGCCCATTCACTTGTAGCAACAAGATCGGACTCTGCTCCTTGTTTGTGGGGTTCCCCACAGCGTATACTTATGCCTTTTTCCTTGGTTCTTCTGCGGCTGAATGACTAGAGACACCCTTTTTCCTTGGTTCTTATGCATATGAATAACTGTAGCCACTGTCCGACGCAGTTTGCTCCACTAGGTAGCGAGCATGTCGTTTGGGTCTCCTCTGAGGTCGAGAAGTGGGCGAGTGGTGAAAACGCCATTCCAGCATAGCTTTCTCCTGATGGCGCCCCGCCTCCTTGCTTTCATTGTGTCATCTATGCGGGTGTTCATAAGGTGGTGGCACTCCCATGTGGTAAGAGCTTGCCCTCTCCTTTGTACGTGGTTTGGCAGAACTTGCCCCTTCCCCATGTGCCTGGCTGCAGGACATGCGACACATGGCCTTAAAATGGTTCTCTCCCTGCACAATGCACATTGTTGTCCCAGGGCAGGGCATGCGCCCTCATGCGCCCTCATGTGGGAATTCATACCCACATATGTATCAGAAAGGGTTGCTGTTGCTTTGATGCGACAGGGATGATACCACCTTGTTGATGCACTCTGGTGGTGGGGCGGACACCTTAATGTTGCTCATAGCCTGCACCTGCATTTCCAAGCCATAGCCAACCGGGCCAGTCGCAGTATTTCATCCAGCGACCAGGGCTTATGTAGAAGACGTTTACGAAATGTGAAGGATTCACATCCAGCAATAATCTGGTATCGTAGAGCTTCCCTGTTGGAGTAGTTGAAATCACAGTGCTTCATGTGGACGTGTAACCACATTACAAAGCGTCCATTCCCTCACCCTTGTTCTGCTTCGTCATGTGGAAAACGTTGGGCCCTATGGCCAGTGATAGTATAAGATGTGCTTCTTGTCATCATTTAGCGGGCCTATGGCCTGGATGTACATGTCAAAGTCTCTGGCCCACCTGGGTTCCAAGTTGCTGGTCTCTGTGATGTCGAAATGGCCGGGCAGTTGCATGGCTAGGTTGTCTTGTAGGTGCGATGGTAGGCCTCCTTGTGCTGCGACAGGCACTGTGAGGGTCTCAGCATTTGACATGTTGCTGTAAATGTTGTCACTGCAGGTGCCTTTTTATCCCTCTTCTTGTTTTGTTTTTCTCTCTGCTGGCTCCTACTTTGATGAGTGAAGCTTGCCTGGTTGTGCCTGCAGCCTTGGACAGAGATGCTGACGTGTCCGTGGACTGCGACTACTTGATCAGTTGCAAGATATGCTGCAGGCCCTGCTTGTCTGGCTTCCATTCATACTCCATCTTGACTGTTTTTCTTTGCTGCTACGAAGGGACTCCCTGGTAGTGGGTTTATTAATACCTTAATGAGGTTGTCGACTTTCCTCTGGGACCAGGCAGTGTCTCAGGCCAGGCCCTCCTTTGACAGCAAAAGGAACTCCACACAGGGGAACGCAGACTTAACTCTCAGGTCTAGTTTGGTCCTAGTCGGCTACTGTAGCATGGGCAGTCTTCATTCAACTGTACAGAATCCGCAGACTGACTCACTTGGTGGATGCGAGCACCTAAACCAGGATGCACAGATCGATTTTTTGACAGGGTCTTGTAGCCCGCCATTTAACAAGGAAAACCTAGGCACTCTTAGCTGTCATCGACATAAAAGTAGGACAAAGAATCAAGGGAGGTGTGTAGGTGTAAAACCAATCGTATTTCATGGTTGCAGCCATGTTGAATTAACAGTTTTATAACGCATATCAAATTGATTCATGAAATATTTTTCTGATCCATAACTTCAAGTATAATTAATCATTATTAAAAAATGATACAGATTCGCAAGTAGGGTTTTTTCTTAATAAAGAAAAGAGATTGACTTCTTTGGTCATTTGGCATAGCTCTCAACTCACACCCTTTTGGCGGGTGTCACCCGCCTTGTAAAGGGCTGACTCACCAGCCAAGCCTCCTGGACGCCCATTCATTCCAATGGGCCTCTCACCCGTCAAAAACAAAATCGCATGATTTCACCCGCCTTTGCAACAGAAATGGTTGAGAGCTATGCATTTGGTCACATTATGCTTTTCCTTCTTTACTAACTCTTTAGCAGTTTTGCCTATAATCAATTTAAACATAAATACAGAAACATACACATCCTATGGGCCTCATTACAACCTTGGTGCTAAGTGCACCAACTTTACCACCATGGTGTAAACTCTGTTTACACCATGGTGGATGGCGGATTTACCGCCCCATTCCAAGGTGAGTGGGGCGGTAAATCCCCATTTCCCATTTTCCCTTCCCCATTCCCATTTTTGCCCCATAGGGCATAATGGGAGTGGGGAAGGCGCTAATTACGCCGCCGTAAATTACGGCGGCGTAATTAGCACCATGGCAGGTTAGCGCCATGGATTTTAACGCCTGCTAAAAGCAGGCGTTAAAATCAGAATCAGGCGTTAAGGGTTAACGGTGGCGTTAACCCTTAACGCCTGAGTTGTAATGAGGCCCTATGTCCCACTTGTGATTTGAGTAGTTCTGTCCAAAACAGGTTTCTAGTACTATGGTCTATCTCTGGATGTGATGCCCCACCACCCAAAAGAAAGATCCTAATAAGCTCGAACTCTCTCCTAGTCCTTCCTCTTTCTTTGACTATCTGCAACTTTACTTCCTGTATGGAACCAAACAGGCTCGCCTTTGCTTTGGCAGTGCCTGGCGCAAGTCAACACAATTTGGCTGCCCCAGCCCCGGCTCTGGCACCCCCCGTCATCCGGGTCCCTGTAGGGGGAGTAGGTACAAGGTATTCCTAAGAACCGAGAATATGCCACATACCCAGCGTTCCTTCCTGCTCCCACATGGTGCCACAAATGTAGCACAAACACAGTGTGGTGCTGCCCGATGACGGGCGCGCACGCGGCGGCGTGACGTTGCACGCCGTCGCGTGCAGTATAAATAAACGGGGCGTTTCCCGGCTGCGTTAGAGCGACCGGGAGGGGGGCGTGGCCAGCGCTGATGGCGTAAAGACGTGTCCGTGAGGAGCTCCCGTCTCGATCCTGGCCCAGATCCTTAATCCGATCGATATTTTTGATCTGAACAAGATCCAAACCTATACTCCGGTGGGGGAAGCGATTCTGGCCCTGCCCGGCGCAGGAACGAGGAGAAACGGAGCCGGCGTCCCTGAAAACGCAGCATCCGAACTGGTACCCCCGGGAGAAACAAGATGGCGGACGGCGCCGAGCCCTGAAGGAAGAGCGGATTAAGCCGGCAGCGAGGCAGCGGGGAGACGGTCCATCGGGCGCTGCCTCCTTCGTCGCAGCGAAGAAGTCCCTGTGAGTAGAGCGGAAAGACCCCAGGGAGGAAACCAAGCGCAGGACCGGCCGCCCTTGGATCTCCCTCCCCCCCGGGAGCCCCCAAGCGCCCAGGAGAGCCTCCGCATTACCCAGAGGAGCGAACGGAGCTATATCCAAGGCCCCGGACCGCTGCAGAGGAGACACAGGGGGTGAGTGGACCGCTGTCACTTCGAGGGAGACCCGTCGGTGAACTGCCAGCCGCGAGTGCGGCGGTGCTCCGTGAGCCGGAGCGGCAGCGCCGTTGGCGGACCCCTGCCGCTGTCATTGCAGCGAACTGCATGGGGCCCTCCTCCCTCCCTGAATAGGCAACCGAGCGGTTGCAGAGGGAACAGTCCACGCTCGGACGAGCCGGAAGGCCCGAAGACCCTAACCCAACACCGGGGAGCAGGAACTCGCCTGTGCCGCAGACAGCAGGGCCCAGCAGGGTTACAGGACAGTGGCCCAGCGTGCTGAGAGATCGCAGAGCACTTCATTGCCCAACTGGGAGAATACCCTGCGCAGGAGCGCATACTTAATTGCACCCCCCTGTGTTCTCCGGTGCCATCACTGAGTATCGCTGAGCATCATTGCATAACGCTGACCTGTGAGGCTCACCTTGTTACACACTGTCCAGGGGCTCACATCTGCCATCACAACACCAGGAGGGACCAATGTCCACTTCACGAAACAAAAACAGGGGCACAACAATTATGGACTCGTTCTCAGGGGCTAAACCTAAACAGCCCAGCCAATATGAGATCCCCACACAGACGGAACCCCCCGCAGCAGTTGATGACCCCAGCAACGCCCAAGTGCTGCAGGCCATTGCTACACTCCAAACGTGCATGGAGACCAAGATAGATGAACTCAAGGTGGACATGCAGCTCATCCGCCAAGATGCCCGCAACCTAGCGGAAAGAATAAACACGGTGGAAATAAATCTGCAGGATACCACAGACACTGCCAAGGACTTAAAGCACAAAGTTATCGCACTTGAGAAACAAGTGGCTCATCTCGAGGCGAGGTCTGAGGAAGCAGAGGGAAGGGCCCGCCGCAGTAACATCCGAGTCCTTGGCGTTCCGGAAGGGATGGAAGGTACTGACCCCACGGAATTTATTGAGTCCCTATTAATGCAAGAGGTTGGAGCTGGCAAGCTCACACAGGGATTCTCCGTCGAGAGAGCCCACTGCTCCCTACAGAAACGACCCCCACCGGGATCACACCCACGCCCGATGATAGCCAAGATCTTAAACTTTCGCGATAGAGAGACGATCCTCAAATTCTCGAGGGACGGAGGCGAGATTAGACGCAATGGCTCCAAGATCGCTATCTCCCCCGATTATACCCCGCAAGTGCAGCGCGCCAGGAACTCATTCATACCTGTCAAAGCCCAACTGCGGAAGCTTGATCTTAAATACATGCTCCTGTACCCCTCGCGCCTTAAGATACTATACAAAGGCAAAGCTGTCTTCATGGAGACTCCGGCAGCAGCCACTATGTGGATGGAGCACAATAATTTGGCTGAGGGAGAAGAACACGCCCTGGCGCCCAACGGCTGATCACAAACAGATCTCTTTGCTGCAATGATCAATTAGTTCTTTCAAGGACGGGAGCCATATGGACTACCCACGGACATTGTCACAACCCACCCCACCCCAAGCATGGCTGGCCTAAGGCCAACACCACATCCGCACCTCAAGACCCGGATCAGCCAATGGGTAGCGGAAGCCCCCGAGCGTTGTCCTCCCAGAACGGCTGCTGGGGGCAACACACAGTTATCTTTCATGTTCGATCCACCTGTTCGAGTGGAAGTTAAATTTGTTCATAAGTCTCCGTTTAATACATCAACACAACAATCATGGTCAACAGGAAGATTACAATGCGCATTGCTGACGGCCAACCCAGGGGGCAATTGCTCAGCACACGAAGCTGGCTTGAAGACGGATGAGACTGCCATGAGTTCAGTGCTCCAACTCCTCTGCCACCATCATGTCTACACGCCTTAAGATCGCCACTTGGAATGTGAGGGGTTTGGGTACCTACTTACGCCGCAACAGAGTTAAATCCTACCTACACAGGAAGAGGATAGGGCTGGCCCTGTTACAAGAAACCCACTTAACCAAGGAATCCACCGCGACGCTCCAAACATACTGGGGTGGACAGGGGTTCGGGTCCGCCTATTCTAAATTCGCAAGAGGGGTGTTCACTTGGATCAGCCCTCACATCCCCTTCCAGCTTAAAAAAGCTGAACAGGACCCGGAAGGAAGGTACGTGATACTCTGGGGCCACATTGAACAAACAGAGATATGTATTGTCAATTCATACTTCCCCAACAACAATATCCCTGCGCACCTCGCTATGTTGTACACAAAGATTACACTGTATAGAGATACATTCCTTATCTGGGGAGGCGACTTTAATTGCGTCAGTGACTCTGTGCTTGACAGATCTGCTCCTCCCTTGGGGGGCCCGTCGACCGCTACCACCGCTATGAATGTCATGCTGAACCGCCTAGACCTGGTAGACATCTGGCGGGAGCAACACCCAGGGGATCGAGGCTATTCCTTCTACTCCTCGCCACATAATCTTCACACCAGAATTGACTACCTCTTTACCGGCAGAGAAAGCTTTCCCCAGATTGTTTCTTCCAATTACTTGGGCCGCACCATCTCTGATCACTCTCCCCTGGTAATTGAATGGAACATCACTGGCCCCAGACCTCCTATACCTACATGGAGGATGCCCGCCGAAGCACTTAAAGATTCGGAGTTCAGGGAAGATCTCAGGGAATCCCTAGAGAACTACATTCGTGAGAATAAAGACAGTGTTGACCACCTAAGCACAGTCTGGGATGCTCTCAAAGTGGTTGTAAGGGGAGAGGTCATAGCAAAGGCGGGAGGAATGAGGAAACGCCTAAGAACTGAACTTGAATTACTAGAAACTGAAATAGAACAGCTAGAATCCAACACCCTGGACCCCCAACCGCAGGAAGACAGGCTTGCCAATACTAGGGCCACCTGCAAGGAAGCCTGGGACAGACTGGCCAAATTCGATTACATCACCAGAACCAATAAAGCACACGCCCACGCTGATAAACCTGGTAGACTGCTCGCCTAGCTGTGTAGGAAAGAACACCCTAAACATTCGACCACAGCCTTAAGGGATGCTGATGGCACGCTACATCTGACCCAACATGAAATTAATGACACTTTCGGGCAGTTTTATGCCCAACTATACTCCCATAATGACATGGTGCCCCCTGAGGAAATTTCAAACACCTTGGATTTAATTGGCCTGCCCCTACTCCCGCTGTCACATAAGGAGGCTTTGGATGCTGATATCACCACAGATGACATAACCGATGCCATCAAGTCGCTGGCCACTTGTAAGGCCCCGGGCAGTGATGGGCTACCTGCCGAATTTTACAAAACCTACGAGCCGGAATTGACTCCGCTGCTGCATGAGGTGTTCCTAGAAGCCTATGAGTCGGGTATCCTGCCTGAGAGTATGCGTGAGACTTTGGTGGTTCCGCTCCTCAAGCCAGGTAAACCTGCAGATGACTGTGACTCCTATCGCCCTCTTGCGATGCTCAATTATGATGTTAAAATCCTTACAACCATTCTGGCTAAGCGGCTGTCCAGGGTGATCGGAGAAGTGGTGCACCCTGACCAGAGCGGCTTTGTGCCGGGTCGCAACACCACTGCCAATCTTCGTAGGCTACAACATGTATTATCACATTCCACTCATGTAGGGGAATCTTATGCTTTGCTCTCATTGGACGCCATCAAAGCGTTCGATTCTATTTTCTGGGAATGGCTGATTGCGGTGCTTCGGGAGTTTGGCTTCGGAGAACGATTTGTTAGATGGATCACAGTTCTCTACACTAAACCACGAGCACGAGTAAAATCTGGCAGGCTCATCTCCACGGCATGGGACATACAAAGGGGCACAAGGCAGGGCTGCCCGCTCTCCCCTATGCTATATATACTTGGGCTCGAACCCATCGCCATTTTTTTTAGGAAACAATTCTTCGATGCTGGTATAAGGCTAGACGGGGTGGACCACATAATTTCCCTGTATGCAGATGATGTCCTCCTTTATGTGAGGGACCCGCAGTTGAATGTCCCAACCTTGCTGGAGGTCCTCGGCAACTTTGCCAAGGTATCAGGCATACACTTCAGCAGACATAAGTCTTGTCTGTTTCCGCTGGGTGCCCTCCAAAATACACACGTCGATGACCTCCCCTCGCTGGGTATAAGTTGGCGCCCCATCACGTTCCGCTATCTGGGCATTAATATCTATCACACGCCCGAACTTATGCACGTCAATAACACGGCAGCGGCGCTGCCTACCTTGCGCAAGTCGATTAGGTTTTGGGCTCGCCTCCCCCTATCCATGATGGGTAGGGCTTCCATCATCAGGATGATTGTTCTCCCCAGATTTCTTTATGGTTTCCAAAACATTTTTTATTATATTAGGACTCCCTTCTTTCGCCTTTTGGGGAAGATACTTAAAGACTTCCTGTGGGGAATTAGTAGGCACAAATTTGCATTATCCACGCTGACCCTACCCTATGAGCAGGGAGGCATTCGGCTCCCTGATCTGGAACGATACTACCTGGCTGCCCAACTAAGCTTCGTGGCTAAATGGCTAGCCGATGATGACACCCCCGAAACAATGCTTTTACAACGCTCAACTGCTCCGATCAGGCTAAACGAACTCATTTGGGCCCCTCAACGTCTTGTGAATGGGATTCCATACTTAGCTGCCCTAGGTCGTCAGATATGGCAGAGGGTTAAAATTCTTCTCCACTTGAAACATAGATACACTCCGGACATACAGCTCCTTGCCGACCTGTGTCAGAACTCTGTAGACCTTGCTTCCATTAGATACTGGGAAAGGCTGGGAGTGTACACTTGGGGGGATCTATATAACGAGGGCTCCTTCCGTGATTTCTCCTCCTTGCAATCTGTCGATGGCGTCCCGGCTGGCCAATTCCTTTGGTACTTAAAGATCCGTAAATTTGCTCGAACCAAATGGGACGCGTGGCCAGAAGAACCTGAAACTGACCCCTTCATAACACACCTATATAGTTTGGGAGATGGATGGAGGCCTGTGTCCCGTATATACAGTCACCTAATCGATAGGCCCAATCCCCGCAGTCGGGATCTCAAGCTCAAATGGGAAGGAGACTTGGGACACGAATTGTCTGAAGCTGAATGGGGTAGAGCATTAGCGTTTCCCAACGCGGTATCTAGAAACTCTAGATTTAAATTGATTCAGCTTAATATGTTATAACGCTCGTATCTGACACCGCTTAGAATAGCCAAAATATATGAGCTACCCCAACACAACTGCCCTTGGTGCGGCAGAGATGAAGCAAATCTTTTACACATGTTCTGGGGATGCGTCCAGGTCCGACAACTCTGGGCGAGAGTGGAACTCCTCTGTAGCGAGGCAGGCATGACCAGATATGAGTGGACCCCAAAAGAGTGCCTTCTTGGAACGTATCCCAGACTGGCCAAGTTCAAACACTCAGTTAAGCTCATGGACCTGGTATGCATTCTGGTCAAAAGGACCATTGCTATGGCCTGGAAGCAACCTGGAGGCCCACGATACCAGGTATGGCGTAACGAACTGGAGCGCTGGATAGGGGCAGAAACCTCAGCTTGGGAGGATGGTGTTACCACATCCCCCGAAGACACGAGCTTGGCACTTTCCGCCTGGAAAACTCTCTCCTGGGCCCTACTTAACCCCCCCCAATGACGATAAACCCCTTTGAGAAACTTGCCCCCACTGATACACGCTATCTGACACAGAATACTTGCGCAGTCCCTAACCTGAACTCATTTGTTGCCCGACCTCCCCACGTTGCTTACATTACTGACCATACGGAGACTTGTTAATGTTGTTTATGTTTTGCTGTTTCTGTTTAATTGTTAATTTCTAATTGGCCTACTTTTGTTTAACCCTGACTTATACCACTGAGATCGCACAATGCTACGATGCAACTGTTTATTATATAAATGCCAATAAAGAAATTTGAAAATAAATAGAGCGACCGGGAAGCCCGAACCAAGACGGACGTGTGGGTCTAAGTTCTTGGGGCCGGGGCTTGCGGCGATGCGCGCGGGGGCCGCCACTCACCCTCAACAGTGGCGACGAGTGGGGGAAACGATGCCCGGGCCCGGCGGTGATCATCGGAATAATTTTTCACCGAAACGAGGTCGAAGGACAGACTTCGTTTCATGCTGCGGGTAGTGCGTTGCCCACGTGGCTGGCGGCCATTTTGTGCAACGGGCTGTGGGATTTCAAGGAGCTCCGGTTTGGGCCCTGAAACAACCCCAGGCCTAATTTTTGGACACTTCAGTAGCTGACAGCTACATCTACACGGAGGTATGCCCAATTAGTGCATTGACTCAATTTTGGGTTTCCTACGTCGAGTGGAAGCTAGGAGAAGGCCTATCTTGGCTGGGCCTGCTGAATCCAGTTATTATTTTGGCTACCAATTTTTGGAACACCCAAAGGCATTCTGCTTTTTCATCCCCTTCATCATCATCCTGGTGACTCCACCTATCTTCATCCTCTTCATCATCACAGAGGTGGCAGGAGTCACTGCATCCAGAGGTGGTCCATGCTGAGGATCACTTTGGGCTGAATGTTTGAGTTGCGGCCCCAATCAGCATTATGGGGGTGCCTGTGCGCTCAAACTCATGAGTGGCACCGAGGACCAGGACGGAGCACACGGTGTGGCGGCGCAGTTTCATCCTCGTGCACCAGTGGCCCCGCAGGGTCTACTACCTCCAATGCAGCAACCAGCAGCTCCAGCAGATGGTCAGGCAGCGGTTCCCGCCCTTCAACCCCCAGTTCAACCTGCTGCTGCTCCTGGTGTTCAGCAGGCAGCGCCTGCCATGGCACAGGTACGTGCGCATGCTGCCCTGCAGCCCATCCCCGAATTCGATGTGTCGGGCCCGCCATCCAGCTTGGGGCCCAGATGGAGAAGGTGGGAGGAACGCCTGGACATGTATTTCAGGGCTGCGCAAGTGGTCGATGATGACACCAGGCTGGCCACAATGTTGTACTCGGCAGGGCCCTCTGTCCAGGAGACTTTTGAATCTTTGCCACAAGGGAATGGAACCTACGATCATGCAAAGGCCGGCCTCCAGGCATATTTTCTGCCCTTAGCCAACGCGTACTATGAGCGATTCGTGATGCTCTCTGCCAAAACAAAAAGATGACGAGACCTTGGACACGTTCTATGGGCGCCTAAGGCGTCTGTCGCTCGCCTGCGCCTGGGGCGATGCAGAGGACATGATCAGGACCATGCTTATCCAGGCATGCTCATCAGGCAAGCTCAGGCGCCAAGTGCTGAGGGAGCCTGGGATAACGATCCAGCGCATCCTTGAGCTAGGAAGGTGCCACGAGGTGTCAGAGGCCAGAGCTGCAAGAATGGAGGCCGGGTCGTGCCCCATTAAAACTGAAGAGATCTGCGCGATGTGGCGAGGGGGGAGAGGTGTTAGGAGATATGGCGGCGGCACACGGGACAGAGCTGGGAGGGCAGGCGAGATTTGCCAAAAATGCGGATGCGACCTGCCTCACCCAGCGGAGTGCCCTGCAGCTGGAAAGACCTGTGGACGGTGCGGGTTGTCAGACCACTTCTCAAGGGTGTGTAGGGCGGCCTTGCCCGTACTGGTGCCAAGGGGCCAAGGCCGAGCTGTCTCCACTCGCCAAGGTCGGCTGTCCAATGTTGCCCAGGTGGACCAGGGCGAGGAGGAGGCTCAGGTGGAAGAAGCAGAAGAAGAAGATGAAGAGAACATATTCTTTGTCTCAAGTGTGGAGCTTCTAAGAGGCAGGAACCGACGACAACCAAGGTGCGTGGTCGAAGTGAACCAGTCTCCAGTCCCTGTAATCGTGGAAACACAGGGGCGTCGGTGAACATCATGGCCCGAGAACATTACAACGCCATGGATCAGCCGCCCAGGCTGGTCACGCCAAAGGCCCGCATCTTCGTATTCGGTGGTGTGGAGCACATCCCTCTGGACGGGGCCTTTGTAGCAAAAGTAGAACACGATGGCTCCCACATCACAGCCCGCTTCTACGTGACCCCAGTGAGTAAGAACACTTTGTTGAGTTGTGCAGCGGCGGAGGCTCTCGGCATCGTAAGCTTCGCGTACTCCGTCTACCTGGAGGACATTAATGACTTGCTGGAGAAGCATCATGCCCTATTCAAGGGGATTGGGCAGATGGCCGGGGAGCCGGTGCGGCTGCACATTGATGATTCGGTACAGCCGGTGGCCCTCAAACATCGGAGGGTACCTTTCCACCTCCGTGAGCAGGTAGACAAAGAACTGGAGGTAGATAAAGAAACAAAGCCTCGTCGATCTAGACATTATCGAGAAGGTGGAGGGACCGACTCCTTGGGTGTCCCCCATAGTGGTGGCAAGGAAACTCAAACAACCGGGCGCAGTCAGGATCTGTGTAGACATAAGAATCCCCAACAAGGCCATCAAGAGGGAGAGGCACCTCACACCGACGCTGGATGACATCATTGCGGAGGTGCAGGGCGCTCGTTTCTTCTCGAAGCTCGACCTCAGGGCCGGATATCATCAGGTCGTCCTCCACCCCGATTCAAGGTACATTACCACCTTCACCACACACCGGGGACTATATCGCTACAAGAGGTTGAGTTTTGGGGTGTCCTCGGCCGCGGATGTATTCCAGAACATCATTCGGGGTGCCCTAGCCGACCTCGAGGGCGTCCTAAACATAAGCGGCGACATTCTGGTCTTCGCAAGGACGGAGGTGGACCACCTGAGGCGTCTGGCGAAAACATTCGAGAGGCTGCAGTCGCTGGGACTCACACTACATAAGGAGAAGTTCGAATTTCTGCGCCCCTCCCTGGAGTTCTTCGGGTTTGTGTTCAAGGAGGGGGGGTGTCTCCTGACCCAAAAAAGGTACTGGACATACAGAAGGCCCAACCACCGGAATCTGTGTCGGAGGTGCGAAGCTTCTTGGGCATGGTCACGTACTGTGGCCGGTTCATCAAGAACCTGGCATCCAGGTCTGAGCCCCTCCGGGCCCTGACAAGAAAGGACACCATCTGGAATTGGGGTCCGCTGGAACAGGCGGCTTTTGATGACATTAGGGGTGCCCTCACGGCCGAGGACACGATGTCGTTCTTTGATCCCGCCCTATCATCGGAGATCATCGTTGACGCTAGCCCATTTGGCCTGGGTGCGGTGTTGACACAGGTTGACCGTGATGGCGGCGTCCGGCCAGTCGCATATGCCAGCAAAGCGCTGTCAGACGCCGAACAACGCTACTCGCAGATTGAGCGCGAGGCGCTGGCGGTGCTGTGGGGATGTCGCCACTTCCGGCTCTATGTACTCGGACGCCCGGTGATGGTGGTTACTGACCATAAACCACTGCTGCCCATCCTAGCAGGGTCGTCATCCAAACCGCCGGCACGCATTGAGAGGTGGATGCTGGCTCTTTTGGAGTATGGGGTGACCCTGGTTTACCGGCCAGGGGTAAACAACGCAGCTGACTACCTATCCAGATACCTCGGAGCGCCTGGAGAAGTAGACCGTGACATCTGTGAGCAAGAAGCTGAGGAGCATGTCCAAGTCGTGGTAGAAGCAGTCACGCCGAATGCCATGCCTCTCCAGGAGCTAGAGGCTGCGGCAGCACAGGATGAGTGCTTCAAAGTATTGAGGCAGTCCATGCAGCAAGGCTCCTGGAAGTCAGCGCTCGAGGCCCTGGCGGGACGCACTCAGGAGGCCCGGACTGGTTTAGAACAACTATGGAAGGTTCGTGAGGAACTGTCTTTCTCTGCGTCGGGCCTGCTACTTCGGGGTGACTGGATTGTAGTTCCCCAGTCAAAGGTGGGTGAGGTGATCGTACTGGCACACCGGGGCCACCAAGGGGCCGCCAAGACCAAGGCCCGCCTCCGGATGAAGGTGTGGTTCCCCGAGCTGGAACGCAAGGTGGACACATTTGTGGCGGCTTGTGTCTGGTGTCAGGCAGCCTCGCCCTTACAGCGGGAGCCGGTCATCGAGGCGATGCCGAGGGGGACCCATCCGTAGGAGGTGGTTCATGCCGATTTTGGGTCCACCACCATGGGCACCCACTTCCTGTTCCTGGTGGACGAGTACTCCCGGTACCCCGAGGTGGAGTTCGTGGAATCCTTGGCATTTGAACACGTGGTAGTGGCGGTGGAAAAGTTGTTCGCGGCTCACGGATTCCCTCACACGCTGTGCTCGGACAATGGTGCGCCATTTCAGGGTGAACGATTTGCTGAGCTGATGGTGAGCTGCGGGGTGGTGCACCGGAAGATCATGCCTCTGTGGCCTCGAGCGAATGGGGAGGCGGAACGCCTGATGAGGACCCTCAATAAGACATTTAGAATTGCCCAAGGACAGGGGCAGTCCCTACAGAGAGCCCTGTACCAACTCTTGAGGGTGTACCGCACCACGCCACATGCGTCCAGGGGGGTGGCCCCGGCGGAGGCAATGTTCAGAAGGTGTCCGCGAGGGCTGTTGCCGGAGGTCGGAGAGCGAGAACCTGCGGTGATTGACGACCAACGAGTCGAAATGGACCGGCAAGCAAGAATTGAGCAAGAAAACGTGCGGAGGGGGCTTCGCCCACAACAGCTGGAGCCGGGCGATGAGGTTCTCATTCGCAATCGACACCCGCATGGAAAACTCTCTTTGCTGTACGAGCCTGAGCTACTGGATGTCGTGGCAGTCCGGGGTTCCATGGTGACTGCGTCGGATGGACGGTCGGAAGTGACTCGCAACATGAGTTTCTTCAAAAAGATCAGAGACCCTAGAACTGACCCACCTCCTGATCCGGACCTGGGAGGAGTCCTGGAGAACGAGGGAGACCCACCCTGCATGCCGGAGTCCCCAGTTCGGGGTCCGTCGGCGGACAGATCACCCGTGCCGGAGGCGAGCCGGAGGTACCCCCAGAGGGCTGGGCGAGGGAAACCAGCTCGCCTCACCGATTACGTGCTGGGACAATTGGCTGAGGATCCGGAGGGTGAGAAAGGCTAGCTAAGGGGACCCGGGTGGATGCCAATAAAGGGCTGTTCATGGAACAGGGGTTTTGTGATTTGTTTTCGTTGTCCCATTGTTTTCATGACTTGTTTCAGTTGCAGTGTTGTATAGTTTGCAGTGAATAGTTCAATGATAGTTGTTGGTTCTCCCCGAAAAAGGAGGAGTGTGGCGCTGCCCGATGACGGGCGCGCACGCGGCAGCGTGACGTTGCATGCCGTCGCGTGCAGTATAAATAAACGGGGCGTTTCCCGGCCGCGTTAGAGCGACCGGGAAGCCCGAACCAAGACCGACGTGTGGGTCTGAGTTCTTGGGGCCGGGGCTTGCGGCGATGCGCGCGGGGGGCGCCAGTCACCCTCAACACACAGCATGGGGAGGCAAACCTAACTTTACTGGTTTGCTTCCAGCTTCATACTAACTCCTCCTTATCCACCACCCAGGTCCTCGTGCCTTCCGGCTCCCTCCCTTCCCGCGTGATGCTGGTCATGACTTCACGACAACACAGGGGGGGCACATTTTATGTTACTCTGCTAAATAGAGCGCTGCTGCAAAACCAGCAGCACTGCTCTAATTAAGTGCTTATTTCCAAACTCCCATGCAGAAGCAGCGAGTTAATCACTTCAATAGAGCACGGCTGTCAAACCAGCATTGGACTGCCTTTGAAAGGCTGCCCCATGCTGGTTTAGCATTGGTGCCCTATTGTAAAAAAAAAGCACCCTGCTCTCCTACTGGCATGCACAGCACCAGCAGGAGAGCGGGCGCATTTCATTACAAAAGAGTGCCTGCCGTGCCTTCACCCACCATGACAGCTCAGGGAAGCCCTTGAAAGACTCCCCTGAGCTGGTGTGGCAGGCTGGATAATGTGGCACCCGGGGCGGTTGCCCAGGTGGCCCGGGCCTAAAGCCAACTGTGGAACTAAAAAAACAACTCTTGGATAAAATGTAAATCTTCGCACCCTCCGAATGAACTGGGCTCCCTCTGAATGTAACCATTTTAACAGCTGTAAAGCCAGTAACTGAACTGCTCATTCTCAGCAATCCTCAGCAGCCCTTCCTGTGTTCAATTTCTGCTCAATCCATGGAACAACAAAATGAAGGGTTGGGTCAAAATCAGCAAAAGCTCTTATCACATCTCTTGCTGCTTTTTTTCTGATTCTTTTTTATCCATAGGAGGGATAATGATTGTGAACTGGATATCCCAGCCCCTTTGAGGAGTAGCAATTACCCTTGAGATGGATGGGGATGCAGATTTTATTCATACATCAATAATCAAAATGACTCAGGTAGTTTGGCAAAAGGAAATCTGTTTTAATGTCAATAATCGAAAACAGAGAGTACAACGAATATCAGCACTCGCTCGATCCTCTTACTCAACAAATCTTACAAAAAACAGAGGTTATATTAAGCAAAATCATCATCAGTGACGTGTTGACCTGCGTCATTAACAAAGTCATCCTCTGTGGCAAACTACAAAAATCTATTGAGGGAAGTAATAGGCTCTAAGTGAGTATCTAAGTATAAGTTCCATATCGGTCTAAAACAGTGAAGGAAAGTGATAGGGTACTTAACATCAGGTGGGGCAACTAAGTCCTCCCCTTAAAATGGCCACTATGAACATCAGTAAATGCACAACGTCCCATTGGCTACACAAACTATAGGACCCTTAATTACGCGGTCCTCTACAATTGGTTGCCTTCTAATCCCTGTCAGTACGTTTCCACCTACGTCTAGCAGCTTTCAGACTGAACATCCAGGTGTGGGTGAGCTTGTCTTAACACGAGCTTCCCACCAATTAGCAAATCAATCCATCATCACCTCAATGGTCCAGTGTCAATTAGGGTTTTGAAGCCTGGCCTTGAGTTTGTACTGTGCTCTGAGAAATTTTAAGGAGAGTGGGCACACTCGGCCCTCGTGCGTAGGTGTGACCACCTTGTTCTTCCAACTTCATTCTTCCACGTGACTGGGGACCATGGAATCGAGCCTTTTCGTGTATTGAAATACTATTTTCTAATAGTCCTCTGACGTATTTTGTTTTGATCAAGCCTTCTGAACAGGAGTTTCTGTTCTTTCACATGAATTGTATCCAATGTCAGTTCACTCCAGTTTGATAAAACCTTGGCTTCTTTGGCTCATCCAACTCCTTCTGCTGAGATTCATTTTGTAATTCAATTTGCTTTTTAACTGCAACACACTGAAATGAGGCCTTCTTGCTAATGTCCAGCACTGCTTATAATGCGTAGTGGAAACATCCATCCTTTACTCGTCCATATGTATATTTATATATTGGCGCTTGCCGCAATCTATTCACTATAAAGCTAGCCTCAACATTACTTCGTCTACTTGCATTTCTCTTGTATCTGTACACGTTTAAACTAACGTAATGTCTTCATCTGTTCCTGTGGCATACGTTTCTTCACCTTGATCCCAAGATGTCACTTATCTTTTATACTTTCTTGATGCCTTATAGGATATCTGCATTCTCTGGTCTCTTCATCGCTTCTACAGACGTCAGCTCGATTCTGTGTGCCATCACCATTCAACTTTGCCATTTATCTGCTGTGCTTCTTCAGGAATCTCATTGAAATGGCCATCATATTTTCTTGTATGCAGGTATGGTTTTCTCAATGGGTTCCTTGCCTCCCAGATCTTCTTAAGTATTGGTACTTTCACTGGTACTGCACAGAGTCCATACTCTGCTCTTTGTCTGGTCAACTGCTCCGTGTATGTCTCATACTCTGGTTTCCAACAGACAGGTAATATGGGCAGGGCAGTTGGAGTAGGGGTACTTGGCTCCTCCACTATGCTCCCCCCTCTGGGCGATTCATCAACCACTGTCTCATCATCCTTTACATCCAGGCACCCTCCTCTGAAAAAGAGCTTTTTAGGGACCCATATCTTTATGACTTCTTTCAGGCATCCTGCTGATTTCACATGCTCATCCTTACTCCATATATTGAGCATGCATTGTGCACTTGGACTGCAATAGATCCATCTTCCCACATATTTCTTTTGGTTTTTGGGATAGAGGAACTTTGTTCCCTCAGGTGCATGAATACTGGCCTTCACAAAGTCTCTGATTTCTTCATCTGTCAGGTCTCTAGCTTTCCTTCTTCTCCCAACTTCCTTCATATGTTGATACCATATGTTGTTTCCAAAGTGTGCCGTGCTGTCCAGCTAATCATTTAATTCATAATTATCTTCCTGGGTGCTTCTTTTAGGCCTCATTCTTTTCACGTGAGCTTCTATAATCATATCATGAAGTGTACAAGCGTAGCCTCTTCCAGTTGGCCTTGTTACAGGAACATCCATAAGTGCTCCCTGTATAGGAGAAGTTTCAGCAAGTTTCATCCTCTCAACATACCCTTTAGGCATAAAAATGTCTTGCAAAATCTCCATGTGTGACTGTCTTTTGGGGATTATCTTTGGGTCATTTAATACAGGACCAGGTGTATTTGCATGCATTACTGGTGTAGGCCCACACTCTAAAAACCCTTTGTCTTGCCTGTCTTGCCAAGCCTGTCTCTGGTGTCCAAAAAGTGTTTCTAAGACAACTTGTGTATGTGAATGATTTGTACTGGCACTTATATCAGGCTTAGGCAATTTGTCATCTTTGTTTGGGACAGGAATGACTACATAGGGTCTGGGCTTCCTAGTAGTTGCCACGTTTACATTTTCCATCTGCTCAGGAGCAGGCACAGGAGTCTTAGCTCCATTTGCACCAATGTAGACCGTTGTGCGTACAGTCAGTGAAAGCAGTAGGATTATGAACCCAGTGCAAGTGTAAATGACACAAAGGTAAGTTACTTTACAACATCTACTTCGCGGAGACCGTGGACGTCTCTCTGTGTTAGGCATGATGATGCTACTATTGATGCTACCCATCTTTATTGCCTAAGGAAGGAAAAACTCAAACTCTAATACATCAGCATTGTGAACTGCCTCTGGAAGCTGCTGTCTTGACTCTGCAATTCGTCCACAATCAACTATCCGCTAACTGGATGATAAGAATACATTCTCTTACTGTATTTCTGGTACCAGTCTTTCACCAGCCGAAATGTAGATGCCTCTCCAGTATGAAAAAACAACCTCAGTAAGTCTAAATGAGCTCAACGACATATATCAGCTCCCAGTCAATGCTTCGAATCTGCTTCAGCCCAGACGACATGTCGGATTTCTTTCAGCATGAAACAAGAGTCTTTCTTTATCAGCAACCTCTCGATCTGTCCCTCGAAGGAAAGTTTCACACCAATCTGTGATTTTGCTCGGAATATATAATTACTTGGATTATAATGCCCTCCAAGATCACATTCAAGTGTGCAGTGTTTCTAGGATCCCTTAGAAAAGTGAGCACATCAGTGTGCCTTCCAACAAGATGTGGGTATTTCTCAATCAGACGAAAGAACACCATACTGACTAGTCTTTGAGCTTCATCAGTTGATAGGGGCATTTGTGCTCTCCTCACTGTACTCAGGAAATTGCAAAATTTGTTCAGTGATAACTATGAGCAATCTTCTTATAACTGGGCCATTCTTAG
Organism: Ambystoma mexicanum; assembly: GCF_040938575.1. Classification (NCBI taxonomy): domain Eukaryota; kingdom Metazoa; phylum Chordata; class Amphibia; order Caudata; family Ambystomatidae; genus Ambystoma; species Ambystoma mexicanum. The sequence goes on from NC_090935.1 coordinate 648,896,093, forward strand.
GATCCTGTAAGAATGCAGGAATGTGATTAGTTCTCCCCACCAGCGAAGGGAAAGAGTGCAACACCAAATCGAAATAAGTAAGAACCAGCAGAGAAAGGTCATCACTGGGTAACACTATAGGTAAATCCAAACAGGAACTCAGTGCGAAATGAATCAGGGTACTGCACCCTCTTCCAATTGCTGTAACCACGATCAGAATGTGGCATAATCCTCTTTTTCCCAAGGCTGAAACATTCCTCAGTCCAAAGTTTTTTAACAAGCTTCTCTGTGGCTTTAAGAACAAATAACTTTTCCTCAACCCTGTCATGACTGCACAGAGTATTCGAAACAAGCCACAGTCCAATGAACTCTTTTTCTTTAGTTGACATCTTCTGCGTCCTTCTTCCTCATCATAGATCTTGTCTGAACGTGCTGTGGTTTGTCCCCAATGCTTGTACTTGCTTCCTGTATGGGTGTGGGCAGAGGGGTTTCTCCAGCAAAGATCTTTACTTCGCCTAAGAAAGTGCAAGCACGCCTGCCCTGCACTTTGACAGCAGATGGTGTGACGTCTTCCACGATGAATGGACCGTTAAAACGGGGTTCGTCCCCCTTCTTCCTTGTATAATTGCGGATTAAGACCGCATCTCTGGGGAAAAGTTGGAGAACCCGTAATTCTTGAGATTCACTTATTGATGTATCTCCTTCTGTGTTCTGTACTGCCCTACACCCATGTCGCTACAGCTGCCCAGAAATGACAGAGATAATTGAAGTCATACAGTTCAAATAGTCAAGCAATTCCATTCCTAGCAAATCTGCAGTTGGCTGAGGATCACTTCTAACTCTGGATGGAGGCATTAAGGGTGTCCTCATTCGTCTCCCTGTCACTATCTCGTGGGGCATGAGATGGTGGTCAGATCCCGGTTGGTTCCTTAAAGTATATAATGCTAGTGGTAGGCAATGCAACCACCCTTTCTTCAAGGTAAGCTTCAATTTGGCTATTCTTTCCTTGAGCAGGCCATTGAGCCTCTCACAGATTTCATTTCCTTGTGGATGATAAGCCAAAGAAAACTTGTGTGTTATACCAAGCAACAAGCTGATCTGTTCAAATGTTTGATTTACAAAATGTGGGCCATTGTCTGACCTCATTACTTCACATACTGCCCATCTAGGAAATACTTCCTGCCCTAAGAATTTTGCTGCACAGGTGGAATCTGGGTGTTTACAGGGACCTGCCTCAATCCATCTTGAAAAGGGACACACTACTATGATCAGGTATCTATATCCATTACATACTTGTATCATGTCGACATAGTCGATATGCAAATGCTGAAAAGGGCCATTAAGTCTCGGAATAACTCCCCTAACTGTGTGCATTGTATGCCCAGCTGTGAATATTTGGCACACAAGACAATTTACTACATAAAATGCAACATGCTCTAATAGATTTGGTACAAACCAATCCTCAGCAATAGTGGCAGCGATATTCTCCCTCGTTATGTGCGCGGGGTGGCGTAGCTGTTCCAGCGCCATCCTTAATAGGTCTACAGGTATCACCGGTTTACCAGTGCTGTCTTGTCGCCACAATGCTTCAGAGGAGTTTAAATAACACCCTCTTCATGTCCACAAATTGCGTTCCTCTTGAGATGCTTCCCCTTGGACCTCTACCAACTGTATTTTTGACAGGTTATTATAACTTTCAGATACAGTCATCATAACAACAATTTTTCCATTTACATTAGGAGTTTCAACATTCATCATTTCTTTATCTGTATTTGCTACGCACTTGGACTCAACTTCTGCTGCTTGATTTCCACGTGAGATAAAATCTGCCCTTTTAGTGTGAGCTGCTCACTTGATGACTGCGATGCTTACTGGGAGTTGTAGTGCTTTAAATAGCCTGTCCAATAAGGCGGTGTGCTGTACTGGCGTGCCGTCCGCTTGGAGGTAGCCCCTCCTTTTCCAACGTGCTAACCCTGTGTGTATCGTTGACGTCACATAGGCGGAGTCACTATACACTGTTACTTCCTCGTCTGTGTGATCCTCAAGCGCGAGTATCAACGCCAATAATTCTGCAGCCTGTGCTGAATAATGAGACGGCAATCGAGTACTTTTAAGCACCTGAAATTCCCCATTAGCCGTGTGCTTTATCACAGCGGCACCTGTATATCTCTGTCCATTATTTTGATCGATTCTTGAAGAACCGTCAATGAAAACAATCTCTCCTCCTGCTAATGCGTTTTCTTTTATTCTAGGGATTTCATCATAGAACTCTTCATAGTTTGCGCAATCGTGTTCAGGCTCTCCTTCTGTCATTGGCTAATCTATAAACATGGCAAATTGGTTACCAGTCATTTGGTCGAAAACCAAATGGTCGAATGACCATTTGATCGAAGTAAAATGGTCGAAAAAAAAGGTCGCATTTTTTTTATTTTTTTTATTTTTTTATTTTATGGGGGGTTCCCGTCAACCCCCTTTTTCTTTATAAAAAATATTTTTTAAGCAACCAAAACTTAAAAAAATATATAAATAAATAAATAAAAAATTCGACCTTTTTTTTTCGACCATTTTGATTCCATCAAATGGTCATTCGACCATTTATTTTCGACCATTTGACCGGACACCGGCAGGATTCACTATTTTACATCAGACTATTTTAATCGCTGGATTCAATATCACTACCTCATAGGCAGAAGCCCTTTGAGATGTCAATGTGCCCTTTGGTTTCTCTAAAATAGCAACTAGTGCGTGCTCAACGAATAACGTCATGGAACATCCCATCACTATGCTTGCAGCCTTCTCTATGGTGAATGCGGCGGCTACTAAACTTTGTTCGCACGGAAAATGACCTCTCATTACTGGGAAAGTACTAAGATCACTCTAATATGCAAGAGGCTTGTACCCCAAAGTGGTTCTCTGCATGAGTACTGCTGCCATAACAGTGCCATCTGTATGTGAGAACAAAAATAATTCCTCGGTATAATTAGGAATCCCTAAAACTGGAGCTGTGCAAATTGCATTTTTCAATTTGTCAAACCCTTCTTCCATTTCCTCAGTCCACACAATTTTTTCCTGGGTTGCCTGTGCTTTCTTTAAGGCCTACAACAAAGGTCTTATATACGAGCTGTAGTCAAAGACCCATGCCCTGATGTAATTACATAATCCCAAAAATCTCTGCATGTATTTTATCGTGTGTGGCTTTGCAGTTTTCAAAATAGCCTCAGCTCTTTCAGGGGTAACCTTGTTTCCTTCATCCAAAATCAATTGGCCTATGTATAGTACTTCTTGTTGAAAATATTGTAACTTTTCTTTGTCAACTTTATATCCTTTGTCAGCAAGTATAATCATCAGCTAAACAGAATCGCGTCTGCACTCTTCCTCTGAGGTGCTGCAAACTAAAATATTGTCTACGTATTGCAGAACAACACTTTCTAAAGCGATATTGCTTAAGTCCATCTGAAGGACTCTATTGAAAATCGATGGGGACTCACAAAACCCTTGAGGTAAACAAGTACTTTTCAGACGTATTTGTCTAAGGGTAAATTACGTCAGATCCTGCAAGTCTTTGTGCAATGGGATTGAGAAAGAATTGTTTTTTAAGTCAATCACCCTGAAACATTGTGCTTCAACAGGTATATTACATAAGATTGTAGATGAGTTAGGAACTAGGGAACTTGGCCTCTACAATCTGGTTTATCGGCCTAAGATCTTAAGTTAAACGCCATGACTCCCCCCATAGATTTTTTGATAGGGTGCACTGCAGTATTACATGGTGACTCTGACGTGACGTCAGTAGAATACCCTGATCCATCATGGCGGAAATCGTCTTAAAAATACCTTCATCTGCCTCTCGAGACATAGGGCCTCATTACGACTCAGGCGGTAAGGGGTTTACGGCAGCGTAAACAGCGCCGACCCTTACCGCCTGATTCCGAGGTCCCTTAGCGCCATGGCGGATTTAACACCTGCTTTTAGCAGGTGTTAAAATCCATGGCGCTAAGGGACCTTGATGTTAATTACGCCACCGTAATTTACGGTGGCGTAATTAACGCCTTCCCCACTCCCATTATGCCCTATGGGGCAAAAATGGGAATGGGGAAGGGTAAATGGGGATTGGGGACTTACCGCCCCGCCAACCTCGGAATGGGGCGGTAAGTCCGCCAACCACCATGGCGTAAACGTAGTTTACGCCATGGTGGTAAAGGTACGACCCAGGCGGTAACTTACCGCCTGGGTCGTAATGAGGCCCATAGGATACTGTCGTGCTCGAGGACAAATTTCTCCTGATTTCAATTTAATCTTCACTTCTCCAACCCCCTTCAGTAGGCCTATGTCATAGGGGCCGGTGGTCCATAATGAAACTGGTACTTTTGCCATGTCTTCATCAAAATACTCAGAACGCCTTTGTGCTATCATCATCTTCTGAGGAACTTCTCTTTTAATTGCTCTCACCCAGTAAGTGATGTCTATGTTTTTTTGTTGTAAACATTTTATTGCTTTCATAACAAACAAACAGTGTACCTTAACATGGTGCATAAACTACTCAAACCCCAACACCCCGCTTTTTCTTCACCTCCCCCTCTTTGCAGTCACTACAAAAAAGCCAACACGGTGTCATGGTTACAGGCCAAAGGCATACCTGCAGGCCCTCTTTCTGTGTGGTTCATAGAGATAGGTGGGGGAGACAGGCAGGAGTGGCATGGGTTAAGGCCTTGAGAACCCAGAGCGTGTCATCAGGGAAACCCCATCATCCAATCAGAGTCAAGAGAACTTCCTGCTTCCTCCAATATGCACAAGGGTTTCCAGCTCAAAGCAAGCAGCACGGTCTAGTCTCTGGGCGTGGTTATCTATATAAGCCACACCTAGAGACCAACACGCGCTTCTTGTGCATTCTGTATCACACGCTTACCCGGACTTCTCCGCTGCGAGGCTGAAAGGAGAACTGATAGCGGGTCCATCTCTGAGTCGCTGGTCTTCGTTCCACAGCTCCCACAGCATACCCGCACCTGAAAAGGAAAGCCAAGAACAGGTGATTAATAACAGGCTTGCATCAGGACTTTTCTTCAGTCTCTGCAGCGCGTTAAGGCACCGCTCTAAGACCGCCTACAGATACTCACCTCTGGTGCGCGGTCTTCATCTGGAACTCCTTCTGGTCCTGTCTCTTACTCCTTCCTCCGTCCAGTATCGCGGAGCCTTCGGGAGCGGACCTGTGAAGAGAAAGAGAAGACAAAGGTTAGAACTTTCGCTCTGCAGGCTCGCCGCATTCGCGCATCGCAAGTAACTCAGTGAAACAACTGGGATTTTGAACTTACCTGGTACCAGAACTTACCTTCAAGGCCAACTCCGGATCCAGTGAGTGAACTGGGTTCCTGAACTTACCCTTGGCACATTGGCACATGAAAATCGACCAGTGAGGCAACTGGTCCCGGACTTTGTCTGAACGCAATACATACCTGAACATTAGCTGTATTAGCGGCCATCTCCAACCACGCCCTCCGGGCCCCAGACACAGCGCCCTCACCAAGTTAAACTAAAAGGTGAGACATACCATAGTTAGGGGGAACTAAACTTCTGGTTTGGAAGGGACTGGGAAGAGGGGTGGGGTTTGGGCTTTTTGCCTCTCCTCTAAAACGTTACCTTTCTTGGCAAATAGTCCTTCCAGCAGTAGTGGGCAAGTAGGAAGTAAGAGAGGAGCCAGAGGACTCCATCGCTCCCGCTGAGATTCAGGTAAGCGTGACACACGGTCTGCTAATCCACAACTGTATCTTCTTCTCCATAATCCTGGGAGCTATCCGTGTCCAATTCTTCGTGTCCCAGGCTCATCAGAGATGCAATCAGATGCTGCCACGCCATCTATGATTCCGTTTCCTCTTCACCCCCTCTACATGCTGCCTCCCTCCAGACCAATTTTTCAGCCTCGGCCCACTGCAGAAGGTCCTTCCACCAAGTATCTACATTGGGTCTCGCCTGAGCTTTCCATTCCATGGCTATCCTTCTTTTCGCTAAAATAAAGGCCAGGTCTTTGAGTTTGGACACATGCTTGAGTTTACGCGGTCTAGGGAATCCCCCCACCATACATGCCCACAAGGAGTCTACCACTAGTTCAATCCCTTTGGAAGCCAGTCGATCTGCTATTTCCTTCCAATATCTCGCAATTCCGGGACAGGCCCAGAACATGTCTACCATCCCGGCATTTTCTACCCCACATTTCGGGCATTGCTGGGTAGACGCATTTGGGCACTTAGCAATTCTCTTAGGGGTCATATATGCTCTATGAGTTATATACAATTGAATCTGTTGTAATCGGGCGGTCCACCAACACTTTTTTGTGGTACCCTTCCGCCCTTTCCCATAGTCCATAACTTATTGTTTCTCCACTTTCCTCTTCCCAGTCCCACCTTGTCTGAACCACCTCCTTTGCCACTGTAGACATCAGTATTTTGTAAATTCTGGAGACTTCATGACCTCTGTCGGACACCGTTTGGAACGTTTCTATAATCTCGTCTGGCTGCTGGGTCAGTTCTGCTTCTGACCATGTTCTTTTTAGTAATGCCATCAACCTCACATACGTGATATACTGCCCGCTATGTAGCCCTGTGTCCTCACTTAAGCTATCAAACTCTATTCTGCCATCTCCTTGCCATACATCTCCTATTGTCACCCCTACCGGCTCCCAGTCTTCCCTTAGGGCGCTCCACAGTTGGTCATCTATCCCCTTTAATGGCACCAGAGGGACCTGTGCCGAGTACGGTGTCCGGCTTCCCAGCATTACACATGTCCTATGCCAGATCTTCCTACCTAGGGTCAATAATGCCACTCTCTTACTTTTTTCAGAAGCTCAGTTACCCACATCCATTCATTTAAGAAATATGGTGTACATTCCGCCCTCAATAGTCTGGACTCTGATGTGGTGTCTTCAGAGAGCCATCTAGCTACATATTGTAATTGGCCTGCTAGGTAATATACCTCAAAATGGGGTAATTTAGTACCCACCCGATCATGTGGATTTTGTAATTTCCATAGGGCTACCCGATTCCTACTATTATGCCAAATGAACCCTCTACACATGTTGTGGAGTTTAGTAAAGAAGCGTTTAGGTATCAGATATGGGTCATTTGCAAAATTGTGTAGCAGCCTGGGCAATACTATCATTTTAAGCAATGCCGTTCTCCCCATCCTGGTTAGGGGCAACCTTGACCAGTATGTCATACTGCGTTGAATCCCTTCTACTGTTTTCTCTGTATTATTCCAATAATATTCAATCTTGTGATATACAATTATCCCCATGCATCTAAAGGTGTCTACCGCCCAATCAATCTGTAACACCGGTAACCTACCTTGAGGCATTCCTATATATCTCCCTAGCGGGAATATCATAGACTTACGTGGGTTTACCGTTATACCCGATAATAGTGCTTATCGATCTAGTACCTCCAGTTTATATTGTAAGTTTTCTTCAGGGTAACTTAGATACAACAGCATGTCATCCGCATACAGTGATATCAAGTGCTGGCCACCTTTCGTTGTAATGCCCACCTCCCCATATTGGTATCTGAGGTATGCCGCTAGTGGCTCCAACGCTAGAATAAACAGCATCAGGGACCAGGAGCAGCCCTGTCTAGTTCCTCTGCCTAGCATCCACTTTTCTGATATCACCGACCCTGTCTGGACTCTGGCAATCGGCACACTATACAATAATTTCACCCATTGCAGATACACCGGTCCTATCCCAAACTTATTTAGGACTGCTAGTAACCAGAACCATTTAACAGAGTCAAAAGCCTTGACTGCGTCTAGTGAGACTATCGCCAATTCTCGGGAGCTTCCAGCGGTCTGATCTATAACATGGTGAAATCTCCTAAGGTTATCAGAGAAGCTCCGCTGAGGGACATATCCTGTCTGGTCGTGATGTATCAGGGCACTTATCAGTGGTTTCAATCTGTTTGCCATCACCGCGGTAAGGATCTTACTGTCCTGATTAGTGATGTCTATGTTATATATTACTTCGTCATCAGATGGATGATCTCCAAACAAATCTTCATCAGAGACGTCAGACAATCTGTAACCCTCCCCAATGGCGATTACTGCGCACCATTGTCTGTCTTCATCATCATAACTAAGGCTGCTTGAAGCTTTAAGGGAAAGACCCGTCCCTCCTCTTCAAGCATAGGTATTCTTGGTCTGAACAGAAATTCATTGGGTGTTCTCATTGCTCTGCCTGCTAGGCCTGGTAGACATGACAACAGAATGCGTACTCCACAATGAAAAACCCCTGGTTCTAACGGTATGGCTCTCGCAGCTCTCTGTCCTGAAAAAGCTATAATAATTTCACATACTTTTAAATAATGCATTCCTGGTGTTGAACACACTATGCCTTCATCAGTAAATGAAATGGTCATATTCAACATGGTCATTAAATCCCGTCCCAATATATTAACAGGTGTTTGCCTGAAATATAGCAATGGCACCGTCATGTCACATTCTCATATAGAGACTGGTAATTCTTCAGTGAAAGGAACTCTACTTGTAGCTCTTGTGAATCCCTGAGTATTCATGGCATTGCCAGACATTGAACATTTTCCCTCTCGTATACATAAGCGTGTTGCACCAGTGTCTAATAAAATGAAAAACATTTGCCTCCTATACTGACATCTACCCTCGGTTCCTCATGAGGATTCGGCGTCACGGATAGTATTGAACACATCAGGTCTCCCAGTGAGCTGTCCTATTGCGGGTAGAGCCTCATTCCATCACTAATAAAAGGATTCCCTCCATCGACAGTGACACCCCCTATCCTAGGAGTCATTAACTGTCCTGCTTGTGTTTTGCTGAAGCTGTATAGAGGACTTCTGCGACTGTCCTTGTGGCGGAATAACTGCTACCTGCTGTGGTTCTAAGCCTTGCTGCACTCTCGGCACTTGCTGCTGCATTGTTTGATTCTGAGAAAATTCATCTCCAATCCGGATATGCAGGTGGATTTGAAATCCCCCCTCTCAAAAACTGGCCATTTTGCACTAACCCTTGACTTCTACACGTGCGAGAAAAGTGCCCTGTCATTCCACAAGTCCAACATATAGGCGGTGGTCTCCCAACCTGCCCATTTTACATATTCTTAAACCCATCTTGGTTATTCTGAAAGCTTCCCTGATTATTCTACCAATTCCCTTGATTACCTTGCCAACCTTTTCTTCGGAATCCTCTTCCTCGTGGAGTAAATCCACTATTGCCTTTGATTATTCACATGTGGCATGTTCACTGTTTGCTGTGAATTCGATCCATCTACACTCGTCAACCTTGCCCCTTCAATGGCGTACTTGGAATTTTTTTTTTCTTTACTAGCTTTGCTTCTTCGCCCTTCCTAATATTGTCTTTTTTGCAATTCTTTTCCTGCAGGAGTCTGAAGTAATGTACAATGGTCAGCTGAATTTACGACCATGGCTTTGCCTTTATACCCACTAATCTCTTGAGCTGCTTTTGTACTGGCTCTGGCAGCCCTTGGCATAATATTTGATAGAATACCAGTATAGATTTTCCCCAAGATTTGCGTGTTTCCAAACTACATGCCTCCTGAACATTTTTGAATGTAAACAAGTGGGTCATCCCCGTCCTTCATCTTTTTTGTCATTATAGCTCCCATATTGGACATGTGCGGATACAGTACTCTAAGCACTTTCCAGACTGCCGCCCTACAGTTATTGAATGGTGCTCCATCGTGAGCAGTGTTGACTGTAGTCACACCAGGGTACCCTGCCCTTGTCCAAACGTCATCAGCTCTCTCACCAAGTATGGTGATTAGGAGACCCTTAATGTTCCCTATAGCCAACATGTTTCCTCCCGTCATTTTTTCTAACTCATGTATCCATTTCCCAGCGCCAGAAGTTAAACTCGGGAGTTTACACCTTAGATTATCTCTATCCATTTGAGGCCATGGTATATACTGTTGTCTCGTTCCGCCTTTTTCTAGCAAGGGAAACTGCGAAGGCCCAAACTCATTCTCATCTCTCATCATTTGTCTGTCCGTCGCGGGGACGATATTCCCGCATCACCTTCTTCCTGTCAATGATCTTAATCTGCTTACATAAGGTGGCGACTTCCCCCTCTCACTATGGAGTTGCCCTTTAGGTCTGTCTGACTGTGTCAATGGTTCCGGTGCCCTAGGTATAGCTGTGTTTAAATCTGACCATCTTACTTCCTTATCCATAGGAAAGCATCCCTCAGGACCACATGCATCATCTTACTATTCCCCATGGAAGGCTTCCCTGTCTTCGTCTGAGATATCTTGTGCCCAACTTGTGAAACTGCTCTCTTCGTCATCTCTATTTAGAGTTAGTCTATCTAGAGACAACTTCTTATTCTTCGTACTACATGAGGCTTCCTCTGTGTCATACAACTGAGTACTCTCAAGTCGATCCTTTTTTCCCTTCTCCCTTAGCTCTTTCTGAGCTCTCATTTCATGGTATACTTTATCGATCGCTTCCTCAATGCTCCTAGAGTCAAACTCGTCTTCCAGATTTTCTCTAGACGGGCCTGGCATTGACTCTTATTCTGGAAAGAATTCCTCTATATCCTCCCATGCTACTTGTGGATTAGGATCTCTTACTTCCTTTTCCAGGCAATCAAGATCACGTGCTCTCTGCCTTCTTTTGCGTTCCATATCATCGTCAAATTCTCTTTGCTTTCTCGCTTCCTCCCTCACTCTGTCTTCCTCTTTTTTTTTCATATCCCTTCTCTCATTTACCCTTCTCCTCATTCTTTCATCTCTGTATTCTTTTTCACTTATCTTTTGCTCTTCCTCTTCTATTCTTTTTCTTTCTAGTCTTTCCTGCTCATTAATTGTTCTTTGTCTATTGTCAAGTTTGCTTTGCTCCTGGCTCTCTCTTGTTTTTTCGCTTGCTCATCTTGATATAACTGCTCTTGTCTCTGTCTATCTTTCCTTGCTCGTCTTGATCTTCTCTTTGTTTTACGCCCTTAATGCTTTTACCATTGAGTTTAAGCAAAATCTGACCACCCATCCATTCATTCTGTAAGAGATCTATCTCATCAGCTTTATCTCTTTCTCCTTTCCATCTCTTTATTTCTCTTCCTATATCTAGAGACGTACTTGCTCGATCGCTTCGTTCCTTGTCACGTCTCTCTTTGTACCTCAGGACCTTAGAGATGACATCTTTCTCAGTATTTTTCTATGGGCCCTCGTCACTACTTTGCGTAGGTGATTCATATACCGGGTTGCTATACCCTGCCGCTGCTTTAAGCTCCCTCAATGGGTACAACCCATCATCTTTCTTATTCTCGTCTTTTATTTCAGATGGGGCGAGTGGAGCAGAGGGCTCTTCACCCTCCTCTTTGCAGACATTAAGTACCCAGTCTATAGGAGGTGGCTCATCTCGCTGATCCTGGTACATCTTCCAGAGCTCTAAGCTCGCTAGGCATTTGTCTAGCTTCTTCCCAGTATATGCTGCATGCAAATATGTCATCATATGCTGAAGGACTGCCTTCGATAGTGACCCTCCTTGCGGCCACAGCATAAACATTTTGTCTGCGGTTCCTTTAACCCATTCTGCACTATACTGTCTAGGTTTGGGTGCATGTTCGGCAATTGCTTGCAGAGGTGCACAAGTGGAGCACATCCTCCATCCTTAACCCTTCACTCTTAATTTGTTAACGCTTGCTTGCTTTAATCACAGATTTGAAAGTACGTTTCAGGAAAACAACACAGTATGAGCGAGCACCAACTGTCGAAGATCCAATCCCTTTGGTCACAGTTTTTACGTTAATCTTGCTAAAAAAAAAACACCAAGTGCAATAAAAACAATCAATTTCTTTTTCAACTTCATGCTTCTCTATTTATCATCAATTTTCTTCAATTATGACATCATCATCAATACATAGATACATAAAGTGAACAGACAAACAGACATACTCAACTGGTTACATATATCTATCTCCACAGCCCTTCTCTCGGATCTGTCTTGCGCTCTAAAAATGCTCCTCACGGAACTTAAATCACTCTCTTTAGGACCGTCGTAAATCGGATCTGTTTTTTACTTCATCCGTTACAGGACTCTAGATTAAAATGTCTTCTAAAGTTCTTTAAAACATAGGTATAGGGCGTATCCTCTTTAACGTGGCCTCTCTCACGATTCATATTGCTCAGCCACACTTAAGTCAATATCTATTCACTACTCTAACACTCTTATACTCTCTTTTTCCCTTATCACTTCCCTTTATTTACTAGGCATGCATCAATTTGCCACTCTCCTCAGTTTCTACTCACCATTTGCATGTTCGCCTTCTGATTCTCAGAATCGCACGCCTCTTTTACCGCCTCTTCAAACTGTCATGCGATCAGCTTCTCGTAGATGTGGGAGGGGATTCTATGGAAACTAGGGGACCCGTCACACCCGCCTTGCAAGGTCTTGATAAATACACTAACCACTATCTACGGGGAGCTTCACGTCTTGTCAGCTGAATGGCAAAAGCTGTGCAATATTTCGGGGACTGTAAAGTTAACTTATGTCGATGGATTTTTTAATAAACCGTCCTCTATCTGCTACCAAGTGAACTGGATATCCCACATTGATGAGTAGCAATTACCCTTGAAATGGATGGGGATGCAGATTTTATTCATACATCAATAATCAAAATGCCTCAGGTAGTTTGGCAAAAGGATATCTGTTTTAATGTCAATTATCTAGAACAGGGAGTACAATGAACATCAGCACTCGCTCGATCCTCTTACTCAACGAATCCTACAAAAAACGGAGGTTATATTAAGCAAAATCATCATCAGTGACATGTTGACCTGCGTCATTACCAACGTCATCCTCTGTGGCAAACTACAAAAACCTATTGAGGGAAGTGATAGGCTCTAAGTGAGTATCTAAGTATAAGTTCTGTATCAGTATAGAACAGTGAAGGAAAGTGAGAGGGTACCTAACATCAGGTGGGGCAACTAAGCCCTCCCCTTAAAATGGCCACTATGAACGTCACTAAATGCACGATGTCCCATTGGCTACAAAAACTATAGGACCCTTAATTACGTAGTCCTCTACAATTGGTTGGCTTCTAACACCCATCAGTACTTTTCCACCTACGTCTAGCAGCTTGCAGGCTGAACATCCAGGTGCGGGTGAGCCCGTCTTAACACTAGCTTCCTACCAATTGGCAAATCAATCCATCATCACCTCATTGGTCCAGTGTCAATTTGGGCTTTGAAGCCTGGCCTTGAGTTTGTACTGTGCACTGAGAAATTTTAAGGAGTGTGGGCACACTCTCAGGAGTGCTCTGTTCCCACCTCATTCTTCCAACTTCATTCTTCCACGTGACTGGAGACCATGGAATCGGGCCTTTTAGTGTATTGAAATACTATTTTCTAATAGTCCTCTGACGTCTTTTGTTTTGATCAAGCCTTCTGAACAGGATTTTCTGTTCTTTCACACAAATTGTATCTAATGTCAGTTCACTCCAGTTTTATAAGACCTTGGCTTCTTTGGCTCATCCAACTTCTTCTGCTGAGATTCATTTTGTAATTCAATTTGCTTTTTAACCTCGACTCACTGAAATGAGGCCTTCTTGCTAATGTCCATTAGTGCTTATAATGCGTAAATGCGTAGTGGAAACATCCATCCTTTACTCGTCCATATGCATATATATATATATATATATATATATATATATATATATATATATGTATATATATATATATATATATATATATATATATATATATATATATATATATATATATATATATTGGAGCTTGCCGCAATCTATTCACTCTACAGCTAGCTTCAGGATTACTTTGTCTACTTGCATTTCTCTTGCATCTGTACACGTTTAAACTAATTTAATGTCTTCATCTGTTTTTGTGGCATAAGTTTCTTCACCTTGATCCCAAGATGTCACTTATCCTTGATACTTTCTTGATGCCTGATAGAATATCTGCATTCTCTGGTCTCTACATCTCTTCTACAGACGTCATCTCGATTCTGTGTGACGTCACCATTCATCTTTGCCATTTATCTGCTCTGCTTCTTCAGGAATCTCATGCAAATGGCCATCATATTTTCATGTATGCAGGTACGGTTTTCTCAATGGGTACCTTGCCTCCCAGATCTTCTTAGGTATTGGTACTTTCACTGGTACTGTACAGAGTCCATACTCTGCTCTTTGTCTGTTCAACTGCTCCGTGTATGTTTCATACTCTGGTTTCCAACAGACAGGTAATATGGACGGGGCGTTTGGAGTAGGGGTACTTGGCTCCTCCTCTACACTTGCCTTTGTGTCTGTAATAGAATAAAAAATCCCAACACCGTCTAGTCTAATCTTTATTCTTTGTTAAGGCTGTATGTGACCATTAAGCTAGTTCAAAGCTTATCTACTACAATTGATCATACTCCCTTAGCTCTCAACTCACACAATTTTGGCGGGTGTCACCCAGCTTGCAATTAGCTGACTCTCCTGCCAAGCCTCCGATATGCCCATTCACTTCAATGGGCTCCCAACCGCCAAAAAAAGAAATCGGGGGATTTCACCTGACTTGGCGACACAAAAGGTTAAGAGCAATGTACTCCCATGATGAGTTTGAAATTAACATTTCTAAAAATAGCATCACTCGCCCTAGCAGCTGTCTTGAGAACATCTTCCAGGCGTGGGCCCCCTTGAAAAAGTCTTAGATACCATTTTCCCTCTAATAGAGTGAGCCCCAGATCTGGATACATCGAGCCCTGCCTCTGCCATAATTCATTTCACTGATTGTGGGTGGAAATGTGCCCAAAATGCTTCAGTTGTGCTTTAAGCAGTTGTATCCCGCTCGCTGGTATATGCTTTCCAGTCAATCTCTCATACAGTCTAAAAAAAGGTTGCCACACAATACCGGGCCCTATCAGCAAAATATGCATGAGAGATTGTTCTGCAATCATTCCTAGTCCATCTTGTTACTGTGAATGTCACTTACTCCAGAGAAAATCTCTTACAAGAAATCATAGTAAAATTATGAGCTCAGCTAAAATACATTTTAGATGTAGATCCTTGTTATCTAGCTATTCCTACAGCTTCCTAAAAAACAGACTTCCCATAAGGACAGCTACCATAGGTC
The DNA here is from genome assembly GCF_040938575.1 of Ambystoma mexicanum. Classification (NCBI taxonomy): domain Eukaryota; kingdom Metazoa; phylum Chordata; class Amphibia; order Caudata; family Ambystomatidae; genus Ambystoma; species Ambystoma mexicanum. The sequence goes on from NC_090935.1 coordinate 648,911,166, forward strand.
TAGGGGTCTGAGGATTCAAATCTGTTTTATCAGCCTAAAAACCGCTGGGCGGTCTGTAGTATTTCATTGTATGTTCATTCACCACCTCAATATTTATACAATATTTCATTGGGTGTTTGTTTATCATTTCATGTTCCATACCCCATAGCTACAATAAGCTATTACATATTAGAATATAGAACATTGGAGTGTAGGTGGGAGATTCATGAAGGAGAATGGAGAAAGTAGAATAGAGAAGGTGGAATACAGAGACCAGAGGAATGATGCAATTGATTCAGTTGCTTTTGTTATGTTGTAGTGGCCGGTGGGATAAATCCTTATAACGTAAATAAACTTCTTCACCTCATTTATCTGTGTGAGAGAATACTTCAGTAGCGACGAGGATTGGATAACCCAAAAACGGCAGCCCACCGAGTAGCCGTTAACCTTAATGCCTTCTACTGCATGAAACCGCACCAGGAGCCTGTGGCAAGTGACGAGCGTGTGAAAGGACGAAGAATAGCCACAATGTGGAGGCCATGTCTGCAGCCTCAAGTGAGCTGTGAAACGAAGGTACTCTGCGGTGTATGTCCTGAAGGAAGTAAGTCAATCGCTGTAAGTGCAACTTCTGGTTAAAATGTGCGAGCGTTTAAATATTATAGCAACGCTGCAAGCAGGGACGTCACTTCATCAAAATGCCAGGGGTAGCGGAAGTGACATCACATGACCCTTGACCCCCTGATGACATCACAGGAAGTGATGTCATTTGACCCCTCCCCAAAGTGATATTGTGGGAAGCGATGGAACACAACCTTTCACCCGTTGACAAACCAGGAAGTGGCATCGCATAGCATTGTACACTAGGAAAAATGTGGTTACAATATCACTATATCACTGTGATGTACATTTCATTCCTGAATGGATCGCAATATGTATCGTTAAGATCAGTGTGTATAGGCCCATATTACCAAATTACTGTGATTGCAAGCAGACGTTCAAGGCAAAATGATAATGATGTGTTATTATATAGCACTTACGTTTAAGCGCTTTACATAGAAGACATATAAACCCACTATCACCCAACCTGTGTTGGTACCCATTTATTGACCAAAGAAGGATGAAAAGCTGAGTTGAGGCGTTTGAGAACAGACTAAATCAGTGACTGAAGTGTGCCTGAAATAAACCTTTAATGAGGCTAGCAATTATTGTATAGAATTCCAGAAAGACGCATTTTTGCCATTCCTATTCTTTCTTATTTAGGTTCAGTGCTGAAAGTGTTAGACTTGTGGCCTCATTTTCTTATTTTTCTTCTTTTTTAAGGGGCCTGAACAAGAAAGCTAGCCACTCCAGAATTAAAGAGAGACATGGTGCTGGCCACAGCCCAGGAACTTGCATTGCAAAAAAAAAAAAAAAAGAAAAAAAAAACTTTTTTTTTTTTTGGGTTACATGGAAAACCACAGAGGTCGCAAGGGAGACCTCAGAGGTCGCAAGGGAGACCTCAGGGGTCGCACTTGCGACCTCTGGCGACCCCCAAATGACGTCCCTGGCTGCAAGAAACTTCAGAGACATTAACTACCACCATTGTACTTTTACTGCCCACTTGTTTGCTGCCAATCATAACGTGCCTATTGCTCACCTCCAAAAAATGCTGCACTCGTACTTTTACTGCCCACGTGTTTGCTGCCCTCTTTAACGTGCCTATTGCTGCTGCACACGTTCTACTTTTGCTGCCCACCTGTTTGCTGCCCACTTAGGTTGCGCACCCCTGATGTGCCCACTGCTCACCTCCTCAAAACTACTGCTCACTCTGAAAGGTCTGCTGCCTACGTGTCTGCTACCCGTTTGTGTAAAGTATACTGCCCATATTTTTTTAAAAACTGCCAGCCCATTCAGACATTACTCATAGTGATTGACCTAATCGCCTTAATCCACTCAGGAGCACTCTCTTGGAAACATGTCAGTCACACTCCCACACTCCCACAACGTACCACCCGCTCCATTTCTTCCAGCATTACTGACAAGCACACTCTCTCCACTACCAGCACCTGCCTGTCCAGTGCCTAGGCTTACCTGCACCACCACCATACCTGTTGTGTGGGGGTCTAGTTGTTGTGGGCAACGTGAGCGTCATGACTGTGTCATGACGCTCGCGTGCCCAGTTAATAAAAGGGGCTCTGCTTGCGCTGCGAGGGCAGAGTAGCAGAGCCCCAGGAAGTGGCAACTCGTGTCTGTGCTTATTGTGTGTGTGGGCCTGCCACGTGGTCGTGGCCTTGTGTGTGCGGCGCGGCCCGAGTGCCATCGGAGCCGCGACCGCTGGGGACCAGGGGTGCCACCCCCTCACGTCGGATCCTGCGCCCGGTGATACCGGGCGCCGCAGGGTGACTCCCTGCCCAAAGGCACGCCGGCTGTCCGCCGACGTGCACACCGCCGTCGGGTGATCCCGACGGCATCAGAGGGCTGCCCCGGAGACGGGAGGTAGCCCCCCAACACTGGCGACGAGGAAGTCGCGCCTGCCAGCTGGTGCGTGCGGCGGGCGAAGTCGTGGACCAGCGCGCAAGGCCGCAGTCGGCGGCCGTGTAAGGACGCACGGAGCGGCCCTCCAGCCGTAAGGAGGTGGGGCCCTGGAGCTCCGACCCGCAGCAACGGCACGGAGCGGGGAGACCAGCCGCTGAACACCCAGGCTGCCACGGGTGAAAACCTTAGTTTAAAAAAAAAAAAAGTGAGGTTTCCTTTCCTCGCAGGGAGGAAAAAGGGACGTGGCCTGGAGTGCTCGCCCACGGATGGTGGGAAGGGCCTCATCAACGGCCTGTGTTTCCCCGAGCACCGACGGGGAGGAGCGAAGGAGGCGTGGCCCACGGGTGAGCCCCACGATCGAAAGGGGGCAGGGGCCCGGTCCCTGTCTCGTGTGCGGAGCCGGTAGGAAGGCTCCCCATGCCCGGGCCTCAGCGGTGAATGGCCTGCTCGAAGAAAAGGGGACAATAACCCCTTCACAGGCCGCATTTGTACCACGCCCGAGGGTAGCGGCTCCACCCGGAGTGCTTGTGCGTCCTCTAGCGTGCCAGAAAAGGAAGGCCCTTAAACAAGGGTGTAGTCACCGGGAAACGGGCAGTGCCCCCACAGGCCAAACCGGTGTCAAGCCCTGGGGTTGCGGCTCCACTTGGAGTGCTCGTGCGCCCCTGGGCAGGGAGGACGCCAGGCACCCATCGACAGCTACCTGAGCCTGGCAACGGCAAGTGCACACCAACACTGGTGATTGGCGGATGACGTCCTCACCTGCCAACAGCATGTCGGACGATGAAGGGGTATGTAGGGGTCAGTTGGCACCAATACCCCATTTTGACGTCCTCGGTGCGCCGGCAAGCCTGGGGGCCCGGTGGGTGGCCTGGGTGGAGAACCTGGAGTTGTACTTCGAGGCAATGGAGATCAAAGATGCCGCCAAACGCCCGACACTCCTATACTCTGCCGGGCTGGCTGTCCAGAGACTGTTCAAGACACTAAAGCCCCAAAATCCATCGTACGGTGCAGCCGTCGCAGCCCTGAACGAATACTTCAGACCCATGGTCAACAGGGACTATGAGAGGTTCAGGATGAGGTGTGCGAAGCAGGAGGAAGGGGAAAGCCTTGATGCATTCCACGGGAAGCTGTGCGGCATTGCACTGGGCTGTGACCTGGGGAACTTCGAGGAGGATGAGATCCGGGCGCAAATCATCTATGGCTGCAGCTCCACCAAACTGCGCAAGCAGGTTCTGAGGGACCCAGCGCTGACCCTTGATCGAATACTGGAGCTTGGCCGGGCCCAGAAACTGGCGGAGGTGCGGTCCTCGGTCATGGACTCTTCCAGAAACCAGCTAAAGATGTAGGTCCCCACGCAGCGAGTGAAGGTTGAGGAGGTGGCGGCTGTCAGCAGGTGGCCAGGAGGAAGAGTGATGAGGAGGGGAGACTGGCCGAAGAGAGACCCCAATGCCACAATATGTCAACAGTGTGGGTGGGATCTGCCTCACCCGCAGGACTGCCCGGCGATGGGACAAATCTGTGGAAGGTGCGGGAAAGGAGACCACTTTGCACGTGTGTGTCTCGCTCCAGCCCCGGCCGGCATGATAGGGGTGTCAGGGGGGGGTGAGGTGAAGGGGAGAAAGACCCCCAAAGTGGCGGCGGTCCAGGTGGTGAAGAGTCCCCGAGAAGTACCGTATGAGGTGGGGGAGGAGTACGAAGAGAATGTATTCTTCTTGTCCTGCAGCGGCGCCGAGGGCCAATTTGATCCCGGAATCTTCTGAGTGGGAGGACCCCGTCATGGGGCCCCATGGTGTGGGGACTGGAGCACACCTGTTTTGTCTTGCGGTGTCAAAAGAAATATGTTTGGGCTGGAGTAGCTTTTAGCTGGTGCGCGGACTGGAATGCACCAAATGTTTGCGGTGGGGTGTCGTTGGTTTTTTTGTTTGTTTATAATAAAGGAGGGATGTTGTGTGGGGGTCTAGTTGTTGTGGGCAACGTGAGCATCATTACTGTGTCATGACGCTCGCGTGCCCAGTTAATAAAAGGGGCTCTGCTTGCGCTGCGAGGGCAGAGCAGCAGAGCCCCAGGAAGTGGCAACTCGTGTCTGTGCTTATTGTGTGTGTGGGCCTGCCACGTGGTCGTGGCCTTGTGTGTGCGCGCGGCCCGTGTGCCATCGGAGCCGCGACCGCTGCGGACCAGGGGGTGCCACCCCCTCGCGTCGGATCCTGCGCCCGGTGATACCGGGCACCGCAGGGTGCCTCCCTGCCCAAAGGCACGCCGGCTGTCCACCGACGTGCACACCGCCGTCGGGTGATCCCGACGGCATCAGAGGGCTGCCCTGGAGACCGGAGGCAGCCCCCCAACAATACCCATTCCACACCACAGTACACTAACCAACTCTCACCCCTTACCTCTCCACCTGAGAAATCAAAGGCTAGGCTCCCGATCTACCCACCTCTTAGTCAACCCTAGAACACACCCAGCTAAGCCACCTGTCCATCTGACAGCACCAACACCGAGCCCTATGCCAATCACCCATAGCAAAATTGTCACTCCTACGAGCATCCCCACAAATTCCAAACCAGAGAACAACCAGAAAGCACAACTCCAATGTGCACTTATCAATGCACGCTCACTACCAGCGCACGCCATAGAGATACACAACCTCATTACTGAACTAAACCTAGACTTCTTAGCCATCACCGAGACCTGGCTACATGAAGCCTCTGGCCCAGCCATCTGCCAAACCTTACCACCAGGCTACATCATCCTTCGCCAAGACAGAATCTCTAGAAAAGGGGGAGGGGTCTCTCTAATTCTCCTGGAGACTCTAAACACTAGACAACTAAAAACCACGGAGGCTGACAACTTTGACATGCTCTCAGTAAAAATATCTCCTACAACAAAAGACACCATAACACTACACAGTGTATACCGGCCTCTATGCCCAACTCTCGACTTCCAATCTAACCTCACCCATATCCTAGGGGACAACCTCAAAACTAATACAAGAGCCATTCTCCTAGGTGACCTCAACCTGGGCTTCAAAGCCCTCAAAGACAAGAAAGGTAAAGCCCTCGCCAAAGCAATTCAAGACCTAGGTTTCACCCAACTTATCAACGACCCGACCCACACCAAAGGTCGTATACTAGACTGGGTCGCGGATCACAACTGTGCGGTCGATATTAGCTCTAACACCCCACACCCATGGACTGACCACCATCTACTGCACTTCTTCATTCCCTCGAAAACAGTAGGGAACCCCAACCCACCTGCGCCAGCCACGCTAGCTAGGTCAAAGAAACTACTCACGACGGAAAGAATCCTCCCTCTTCTTGAAGCTTCAGCGCTTGCCCATCCAACATCTAACAACCCTACAGAACTAGTTGAGATCTATAACATGACTCTTAAAGAGGTACTAAACGCTATAGCTCCACTAGAAAAGAGAAAAGCCAAGCAGATACTTCATGCCAACTCATGGTTCACACAAGAACTCCAAGATGCCAGAACCGCTAAAAGAGCAGCACTCACCTCATGGCAAACAAACCCCTCCACTACCACAAGAGACACCTATCTTACAGTTGCCAAACAATACAAGCTGGCCATCTCTAAAGCCAAAGCTGCCACCTACAACTCCTGAATTGAGAAAGCGAACTCCCAATCTAAAGAGGTATTCGCCATTTATAACGAGCTGACAATCCCCCCTACCTCCACACAACCCACAGAGAAAAATGAAACCTGGTGTAACAACATCCAGCAAACCATGTTAAACAAAATCAAAACACTCCAGAACAAAATCTAGACCCAATTTGACAAACTGCCCAAGGACACACCACCCATACAAAAGCCCCCTGCTACCTCACCAGCCTCAGACACTCCACATGGCACAAACAAACCTATACCTTTTGCATTTAGAGAAGTCACCATCCCTGAAGTCCTAAGGATCATGAAGCATACAAAACCATTGCTATGTAAAGGAGACACATGCCCAGCCAATTTAGTCAAAGATTGTGCAAGCTCTGGCCCCATTCATCACTACCTTTATCAATGCCTCCTTCGCCAACAGCACCATCCCGCCTGCCCTCAAGGAAGCATGGCTTCGACCATTACTAAAGAAACCCATCCTTGACCCTGATTCCCCAAACAACTACCTCCCAATTACCACAGTGCCATACTGACACTGGACAAGGCTGCCTATTTACAGATCCAGTCCTACCTGGAAACTCACAATATCCTATGTAAAAGACAATCAGACTTCCGCCTGCGTCACAGTACAGGATCAGCTCTACTGGACCTTAAGAATCAATTACTCAAAGCCATGGACAAAGGCAATCCTCACTCCTCCTACTCTTGGATCTCTCGGCGGCCTTTGACTTGGTTGACCACAAGATCCTGTGTAAACATCTCACTGACGCTGCTCACTTTTCACAAGAAGCTACCGCGTGGATCACCTCCTTCCGGGAGGGCCGAGCTATGAGGTCTTCTCCGACCAGGTCTCAGCTTCTCCATCCCCCACTGACTGTGGAGTGCCACAAGGATCATGCAACTCCCCCACTCTCTACAATCTATTCACCCTCCCCCTGTTCAGCGACCTAGAAGAATTCGGCATAGCTTTCACCAACTATGCCGATGACACACACATTCTTCTCCACCTAACAGGAAACTATGAACAAGACCTCAACACCCTCCAGAAGACATATTCACACATCCAGGCTTGGATGTCAGCGAATGGTCTCTGCCTAAATGGGGAAAAGACAGAAATTCTACTGGTAGGCCCAAAAGAATCCCTAAAAAAAACTAGATGCCAAATACAGCTCTTTCAGTATTGAGAACTCTGTTATTACAGCCTCTACTGCAGTGAAAACTCTCTGTGTATATCTGGACTCAACCTTATCAATGGACAGACAAGTCAGTACCATCTCTTCGTCAGCGGCACTTACAACAAAAATCATAAATGCAGTAAAACCCCACCTGTCTCCAAATAACTGCCTTACCATCGCCAGAGCAACAATTGGCGCAAAACTTGACTATTGTAACATCCTACTCCTAGGCACATCTGCAAATAACATTAACAGACTACAAATTGTCCCTAGAGACGCCCTATGCATCCCAGGAAAGAGCACATCTCCCAGGCAAGGAAAGACGCCCATTGGCTCCCCATCAAAGAACACATAACATTCAAGGCCCTCACAATCACACACAAATGCCTTGCCCAAACCACCCCGGCCTACCTAGCAGAAAGAATACACCAGGCTCGGGCAGACAGACCAAAACGTGACCAATACTTTCACCTACTCTCAGTCCCAGCATTTAACAGAGCTAAAGCTGGCAGCACCAGTTTTGAATGCTGACCCCCAAAAGCCTGAAATGCGCTCCTGCTCAGCTTAAGAAACGAAGAATCCCTCACAGTATTTACAAAGGTGCTAAAAACAAAGTTATTTAACTAGACCAATTGCCATACAGAACTGCCTCCTATAACGTTCCTCTGTAACCTTGGAACACCCTCAGCACTGTCATTTTAACCTGTACTACTGCCTATGAGATATTTATCATAACCTGTATTACTGCTTCTGAAATGTTCCCTAACATGTATTAAGTTGAATATCCTGTAACAGCGCCACAATGCCTCCGGGCCACTGGGTGCTTTATAAATCCAAAATAATAAATAAATAAATAAAATCATTACAGATAATGGAGTACAATTGGTGTCAGAAGAGATGAAGACATTTCTCAAGGACAATGGGGTTGAGCATAAAATGGGTTCTATATATCATCCCCAAACAAATGGCATAGATGAGAGGTTCAACAAGCTGATAAAGAATAGCATCAAGTGTGCATTGGCAAGTAATTCTGATTGGAAAAAGGCTTTTGAGGACACTGTTGTTGTACATAGATTCACGCCTCATTCTACCACAGGGGTTTCCCCTTTTGAAATATTAAGGGGTAGGAAACCAAACACAAGAGCATGTCCTGCGTAGTTGGTCAGAGCGTGCACCAAGAACATTGATTTGGAGGATGTTGGAAAGAAAGTGTATCAGAAACAATTATGTAATAAACAGTTGTTTGATGTGAGGAAAGCTGTTAAGGAATGTCACGTGAAAATGGGTGATTGGGTGAGAATAAAACTTCCAGTTGCCAATGCTAGAGGACTGGTTAAGTAGTCCGAACCTATTCAAGTTTTAAAAAGATTCCATGGAGCTGTAAAGGTTTCAGACGGTAGAGTCTGGAATGTAAACAAAGTATGCAAATGTTCCAATTAGGAGTCTGGTTCTAGGAATAATATTAAAGGTAGGGAAGAGTATGAGAAGGATAATGATTCCAGGAAGATACAATCATTGGTGGTTGCCCGCACCAAAAGGGTGTGTAAAAAAACGTCATATCTGAAGGATTATGTGAATTAATAGTTTCAGTGCCAGCACTGCATTATACTATAAACAACATTGATTTTGTATTCATAAATCTCATACATCAACATGTCATGTTAAGCAGATTTTATTTCACTTTATTTAATGTTTCTTCCATTCCACATTCAATGTTGTATATATAGTTATTACTGTCATTTGTATAAAGAAGGGAGGTGTGTAGTATTTCATTGTATGTTCATTCATCACCTCAATGTTTATACAGTATTTCATTGTGTGTTTGTTTATCATTTCATGTTCCATACCCCATAGCTACAATACGCTATTACATATTAGAATATAGAACATTGAGCGTAGGTGGGAGAGTCATGAAGGAGAATGGAGAAAGTAGAATGTAGAAGGTGTAATACAGAGACCAGAGGAATGATGCCATTTATTTGGTTGCTTTTTTTGTTGTTGTAGTGGCTGGTGGGCTAAATCCTTATAACTTAAATAAACTTCTTCACCTCATCTATCTGGGTGAGAGAATACTTCACAGTAACTTATTGGGATCCCCTCTCAGAGACTGTGACCTGCTGAGATAACCAACCTGTAAACTTTAATTGCCGAAAGGCCTTTCCCTATTGCGAGAGTCTGCAAGGAAATTGAATACCTCCACCAGAGGGGCTGCAATTCTACAGAGACTTTGTTCCACGCAACAGCTACTCCTAACTTCCAATGCTGCTTGATAGATCTGTTAATGACTCCAATCAAGCATTCCCACTAAGTCAGTGCCTTGTATGTGATTGCTCAAGGGAAGCCCTTATTTATATATTTTATGACAAATTATAATCTGGATGATGAACCCTTGTATCACGCCCCTCTCTGAGAATCCCCCTGACCCCACTGAGTCAAGAAGTAGGTTTGTTTTGCAAATTGAAAAGGTTTATTTGAAAATTAAACAATAGATATATATCACACTTTTATAATAAATTATTATTTGATATCACACTTAGACATATGACAGTGATCAACAATGGATGATGTTATACTAGCACACTTGTTTAATTACTTAGGAGTAGTATAGAGGATAAGGTAGCTGAGAATGCTTTCTATGGTACAAGGAAATGCAAGGTGGAAAAGAAGCAACACAATAAACTTGATATGATTTCAGCAAAACATAATATAATCACTTTTCCCCTTTTGGCAATTCACCCCCCCCCCCCTCTATGCAATGTAAGGAGGTGGAAGTAACACACACAGTCTTCAGGAATACAATCACAGTACAATACGAATTCAGTTCCCCCCTAGCAAGCTTAGAGAAACAGGGATGATTTTAAACACAGGCAAAGTACTTTAAAGGTGGTATGCAAAGAAGGGAAAAATATGCTAAAAATGTTTTAAATTCCCTCTAGAGGTTCAGGGTGGGTGATAGCTACTTTAAATTAGTTCAGGATCACTTTAGCAATGCTCTATGAATGATGGTCAGGTTGCAAGCGAATTTCAGCAAAGGAAAGCAAAAGACAAATGTTTTTACACGTGGCTGGAATGAAGCAAAATGTCAAATCGCAGCAATTTAGTTGCGTGCGTCGAACGTAATTACGGAGGAACTATAAGGAGCAAGTCGGTTTAGGGCTTGTTGGAAAGCTTAGCATCTCAGCTTTAGAATAAAAATCTCGCTTCTATCACAAACGGTTCAAGAGATACGGAAGATTTTGTGAAGGTAGATTCTCAAAATAAAAGTAAAGCTCAGAATGACAGATGACAGTTTTGCAGCTTTGAATCAAAAGGAGGGACACGATTTCTATGATGCAGTGCTCAATAGGTTAAAATAGTTTGAATTAGATTATTTTAAACTAAGAGATTGGTTTTGCACAGTTCTGGCTGAGTACTCACCCTATATTTTGGACAGGAATGCGACTTTGTCACGGATCGGGTCATGATTGGCTGCGGTTCTCTCGCCACTTGGTACTGGTTCTGCGCACAGCGATCTGGGTCAGCTCTCAGCTCTCAGCACTGCACAGTTCTGGTCTCTCTGGATCTCTGGTCTCTCTGGTCTCTCTGGATCTCTGGTCTCTGGAGATTGATGGATTTGAAGTCTGGAGTCTCCCGGCAAAGCGTCCCGCAAGAAAGTGGAAAGTGAATGTCCCTGCCTGGCTTCCAGTGGCTCTTTTTATGTCTTTTGAAAATGGGTGTGGATGCTAACTTTCTTTGCCCAACCCACTCACGATTTGATAGGTCAAGGATTTCTCTTTGACCTGATTTGAGAAGGGGGCAGTGAGTCAGAGTGAGTCATCTTTATGGCATACAGAAAGAACACTCCCCTTTGCTTTTACCTTAGAAAATCATTTTCATAACTAAACACATTTCCCAGATACACAAGTGGTTGACATTACATGTACAGATTGCAGATGATTTAAGGTACATTCTTGTTCAACTCTGATCTTCCTAAGAGCTTGCATTAAAAAATGACAACTTATTTCCGTTTTTAGTTGGTTTACCAATATCGGACGTTTACCAAAAATGGCACAAATGTACACCGCCTTTCCACACATATTCCAGTAAATTTTCATTTTTCTAGCGTGAACCCCGTGTCTGCAATCTCCATAATTCATGGGGTTTTGCCTCAGAACATGGTACAGAGTTCTAACACCTCTTAAAATGTGCACAGAAAAATCACAAGAATGATGATATTATTTATATAGTGGAAGTCCGCACTATGAATTATCCATCTTTTTAAAATTATGCTCTGGCCCCAAAGGGGTGTGGTTTTCCAAAGCACATGGTGGAATTTCTGGTTTGTCCACTTCCCCCAACTCAGCTTGCTCACAGATGCAGTGCCCCTCCCCGTGTCCTTCCAAGAGGAAGCCATTTACGACCCCCCTAATTTAACATTTGCCTGGGCCAAGGAAGGCTCATTGTTTAGTTTCCTGCAGTCCCCAGGTGCCACTCCCCTAATTCAATCAGAGAGGTGTCATCTCCTTTTGGCAGGGGCAGCAGAATGCAGCCAGGCCTGGGAACACAGCTGCTGATCAAGTTTCAACTCCTGTCGGGGGTAGTTGTCAGGCAGAATTCAATCTCTTTAAGCCAGGCTTCAGCTAAATGTCACTTTGGTTCCCAGTTTTCTACATTCAAACCAAACTTGCAATTTTTACACATGCAGCTAGAACACTGATTCTAAGTTCAAAACTATCACATTTAAACAATTGCAACCCATGTGACACTCAAAAGGAGGTCACTCATTTATTCTAAACATTTCGATTTTAGTGGCTTTAAACCCAAATTCACTTAAGCTGCTGACATCCCCAGCTATTTTCAATACATACATTAGACAATTACTTCCTTCAAGTCATTTCAGAATATAGTTTTACATTGTATCCACCTCTTAGTAAGTCTTTCTTTGGCCTGGTTTGGTTCATTTGTTCAGTTTTACACAAGTGTCTGGTGGTTTTAAAACGCTGGCTTTCTGGTAGCGGTGAGCACCAGCATTGCATCCATTTTTGACATTAATAACAACAGATTTTTAACAGCACCATATTCCTTAGCACTGATGGGTGGCAGGTCAGGGGACCATTTTGATGTGCGCAAAGACTGCCCGGTTCTCCAGGATTCTGGCGCAAATGTGGGTTTTTCCACCATCTTGGATTTTCTAAGCCCACAGCACCAAATGTTGTAGCATAATAACTTGAACGTGGGTCAAGACACCCAACAGATCTTTGCTGTACTGGGCACCTAGGATTCAGTAATGAGCTTTGAAGCTGACTGAAAAATTTCAGAACATCCCAGAATTTCCCAAAATCCTGAAAGCTAGTAGTTCTAGTGACCCATTCGTCAGTAGAGGACAAGCCTCTCTCGTTGGTTTTGTCAGTCGAGCCAGGAAGCTGGGACATATAAATGGGCAATCCACTACTGGTTTAATTAATACTGAAACCACACTCAAGATCTCCAGGGAACTACTAACACCAAGGAGGTCTACTCTTGCCTCACCAACATATACAGTCTGTCCTCCAGCCAGGACCGCAGGAAAGCATCCATCCTCTCCAGTTCCGGATCAGGTCTCCAGCTGAAGAAATGTGACATTTGAGTTTTGGTCCTGGAGGCAAACATATCTATCTGAAAATAGCCCCATCACTTCTCTATCCCCAAAAGATCTCCTGACTTATTCTCCAATCACTGGAATCCAAGAGATATAGAGAGTTCCAGTCTGCCACTATGTTGGATGCCCCTGGAAGAACTCTGCTGTCAAGAAGACTCTTTGCGACAGGCAGTAAGACTTTGACATCTCTGCCACAAGCCTCCCAGGTGATTTATGTACCAGACTGCTGAAACATTGTCCATTCTGAGAAGTATGCAGAACCCTAGTCTGTTCCTCAAGACTGAGTGAATACCGAAGGAGCATGCCAGAAAATTGAGACAATTTATGGGAGGCCTAGTTCTACTTCGATTTTTCTGCCACCTGTCGTCTCACCACATCCGGATCCCCATCTTAGTTTGCTGGCATGTAATCCCAGCCCAGGTGTCTGCAGCCAAGAACCAAAAGCAGCAAAGGACAGCTCCCTGTTTGAGCCTTTTGGGGCTGGGAACGGCCTAGGGCCAGAATCCCTGCACAAGCCAGGATTTCACCAAGCTCACCCTTTACCTGACTTCTGCTTCCATGCATGGGGATTTTTCCAACCATTTACTATCCATTCACTGCGACGCACATGGCCAAGGAACATTGCTGTTTTGTGTCTGTTAACTATAATTTGGTTAAATATACACCATTCTAGTACATCTCAGAAAGTACACCTCATTCTTCTCAGCCAGCCATCCACCATTTTCCTTTCCACTCACCCACCTACCCTCCCTCTCCCTCTTGGGCTACACCCTTCCTCATTGTCTCCACTTGTCTATTTCTTCTACCCTTCAATATACATATTAATTTTGCTCCATTCCTCTTTCTATGCATTCTTCTTGTTGCCTTCTCTCATAGCCTTCAGCTCCCTAACTTCTGCACCTGCACCCCTCAAATAAGATGCTCCCATGCTCCCAGGATCTTCAACCTCATCTATCCCCCTCACCTACCACACATCTGCTCTTCTCCCCCACCTCCTGTCACTTTTTCACTTGGCCTCCGGAATGCAAAATTCCTCTGCAACAAGTCTGCCTACGTTACTGAGCACTTCAACTCTTATACCCTCCACTTTCACTTTTTGCTATCACAGAAATCCAGCTCTCCCCTCAGTACTCTGCTACAGTAGCAACTCTCCACACTTATTATTCTACCTCCTCCCACTCTCTCAGATCTGTTGGGAAGGGTGATGATGTGGGGTTACCTATCAATAACACCCTCAACACTATCTCTCTAACCCCTCTGGCATCAACTCTTCCTCTTTTGAATATGCCATTATTCAACTCCTCCCTCCTACTCCTCTCCCTGTTCTGGCTCTCCATCGACCTCCTAGTCCTCTTAACTCCTTCATCCCTGATCTGACCCTTCTCCTTAAGTCACTTCCTACTGACAACCCCATTGTCATGCTGGGTGACTTTAACCTTCCCAAACCCTGCTCACCCACCTGCCTTGAACTTAAATCCTGCCTATCTGATCACTCCCTCTGCACCCTCCACGACCAGCCTACCCACTCTTGTGAGAACTCTCTTGAATTTGTCTTTCTCTCTAATGAACTCTCACTTTCTGACCTCTTCACTGACCCCTCTTCCTCTGCTCACTCCATTGTTCACTTTAACATCTCAGTCCTTCCACCTTTTACTCCTCATATCCCCTCTTCAATGACTAAGAGGAAATGTAGGCAGGACTTCCATGCCCCATGCCTTGATGATGTGAGGACCTCTCTCCTGTATCTTTCCCCTATTCATGCCTCTTCCATCGGGCATGCCTTCTCTGACTTTCACTATGGACCTATGACACCATTTGACCAACACTATCCTGCTCGCACATTCACACCTTCCAGTCCCTGTCCTCAGCCCTTGACCACCACTGAAATTCATACCCTCAAAACAAAAATGTGCTGTAACCTATGACACTGGTGCAAATTACAGACATCTTCCCTACTCCTAGCCTCCAAAAATTCCCATGCTGCCATAACCTTTCAACTGGACTCTGCCAAATCCTCCTACTTCGCAAATCTACTCTCTTTCCTTTGCAAGCACCCCAGCAAACTTTCATCTGCCCTCCAATCTTTGCTCCCCGTCCCAAGCTAATATCCATTGCCTCCTCACTTTCTGCTAATTACTTTGTTCACTACTTTTCCTCTAAAATCTCTCAAATGTGTGACACTCGCATGGCCCTCATCTCCCTCCCTTCCCAACCTTCCTTCTGTCCACCACCTTTCCGCCTACCTCTTCTACACTCAACAATTTCCCCTATCTCTCCTATTGAATTATCAGCTATCCTTTGCAGTGACAACCCATCATACGCTCCTATCAACCATTTAGCTCCACACATGGTCAAAGACTTAGGGCCTCTTTAGGACCCAGGCGTTAAGAGGTTATTGGCGCCGTAAAAGGTGTCGGCGCCGTTAAACCCTTAATGCCTTACTATGAGGTCCCTTTGCGGGACCCGACCTTAACGGCTGGTCTAGACCAGCCGTTAAAGTAGGGGCCCGCAAAGGGACTCTCAAGGTAAGTACGGTACCGCAATTTGCAGTACCGTACTTACCGCCTTCCCCATTCCCATTATGCCCTATGGGACAAAAATGGGAATGGGGAAGGGCCATGGTGGCATGGGGAATTACTGCCCTGCCAACCTTGGAATGGGGTGGTAATTCCCCATTCCGCCATGGCGGACTCCGGCATCGACCATGGTGCTGATAGCACCATGGTTTTCCGCCGGAGTCCTAATGAGGGCCTTAGTCTCAATAACATGCCCGTATATCTCTCAGCTCTTTAACCTCTCTTTCTCTCCTGTACTCTTCCCGCCTCCTTCAAATCTGCAACTGTCTTACACCTATTGAAGAAACCCTTGGCTGACACAAACATCCCAGCAAACTATCGCCCAGTTTCTCTCCTTCCCCCTTATTCAAAAGTCCTTGAGCGTGTGGTCTTCAATGGCATTGCTAAGTTCCTTAAGCATAATGGCCTTTTTAGATCCACTTCAATCTGGCTTTTTGCCCATTATTTATGATCCATTATGTGTACTACCCTGTGATTAAATCCATGCACCACGTCTTATACAATGTTTCCATCGTGATTATCCCACCAAGCCAGGACCGGATAGAACCATCCTGAGAGGTGCCTTGGGGGGGAGTGCTGTCATGACCACTACCCCACGCCCTGGCAGTCAGGCCCCAAGGGCCCACTCATGCCCCCCAAGACCCTCTAGGAGTCAGTCCTGGTGCCTTTGGTGCCAGGCTCATATGGCAGAAGGGGGAGCTGGAGCTCACAATGGCAGTGTCACAACATGGATGCCCCCACATGGTTCAGTTCCAGAACTGAACCATGCGGTCTAGCATTTAGGGTGTGGTCTGGCCTGAAGGCACCTTGGATACCTGCAGGCTATATAAGCCACGCCCAAACTAGAGAACACGCTTCGCGTTGCTCTGCTCTCGCAGCGTGACGCTCACCGCGACCTGTCGGATCTTCTTCAGCATTCTGGGCCGGCACCTGCAAGAACAAGGAGCAGAACACCATTAGTACTCTAACCTGTTAACGAGTCCGGTTACTGTCATCCACTCCAGTGTCGTGTCCAGAACATCCAGCATCTCGGTGAACGCTCACTCTCCCTCTTGGAAGCCGCAACCTGGGAGAAAACATAGAAAGGCAGCATTAGTAAGCGTTTATTCTTCACATACAAACAACGATCGGCAGTCTCACGCTTACCTGAGTTGAACTTGCTTCTGGTTCAAGGCCATTCCGGTCTTCTGACAACCTGCAAGAGAAAAGGCAAGACTGATTAACTTGCATAATTACTCGGAGGCAATTGGAACAACACCTACTCACCGCTCCGCATCCTCTCAGCAAGTTATCATCCGGAACATCACGGCGGACTGCAAGAGAGGGACAATACAGGTTAGCACACTGCAAGAAAAGTACATAGCGTCGCGCTCCGCGCTTTCACCTACCATCTCGAGCACAGCCCCAGCCAGCACAGCATCTTCAGAACTCCTTCTGCACCTAAGAGGAAAGTAAAGACATTAACAGGGCAATTGCAATTAAGGACAAGCTGTCAAAACAGCAGACTTACCTGAGGAACTGAGTCGCAGCAGGACTGGACTCACAGGGCCCGCACCAGTGAAGCAACTTGGTTGCGATGCGCCCATCCACAATGCACCCCTGCACAGTACAGCAGGATGGAGAGCGCACCATATCGAAAACCAAAGTGAGGACAAACACTAAAGGGGTCGTTGGGTCCACAAGGGAGGTGGGCTCAGAGAAAAAGAGACTATAAGCTAATATCAGAACTTCTGTATTCCAGACTAGGGCCCTCATTACGACCCTGACGGAGTGGGTTTACGCCAGCGTTATTCGCGGCGGACCCGTCCGCCCTACTACGAGTTCCCGTAGCGCCATGGAACGTTTTCCGCCTGGTTTTTCCGGGCGGAGAAATCCATGGCGCTACGGGACCTTGATGTTAATTACGCCACCGTATTTTGCGGTGGCGCAATTAACGCCTTCCCCACTCCCATTATACCCTATGGGGCAAAAATGGGAATGGGGAAGGGTAAAATGGGGAATGGGGATTTACCGCCCCGCCAAGGTCGGCATGGGGCGGAAAATCCGCCAACCTCCATGGCGCTATCGGCAGCTTTCCGCCGTGCTCCGCGGTGCATTTAGCACCGCGATTTCCGCCAGGGTCGTAATGAGGGCCTAGGTCCTCAGCAGACCAATAACCAGAGGGAGTGGGTCCGGGTTAGAAGCAGTCCAGCCAGATTGGGTGGCATCCCTGTGCATACCAGGTGAGCGTTACAGAACGCAAAGCCTCACAACCACTATCCACCCGGGTGTCAAGCATGGAAACCTCGGAAACCGATCAGTTAGCTCAGCTGCTGGGGTAGTTACGCGCTTAGGTGCATTCAGCCAGGCAGGAGACCAAGGCCTTGCGGAGAGAATTCATAGTGGCCAAAGAACACACTGATGATTTGAGTAGACAACTCCTTCAATCACAGGCCGGACAAGCCCCATTGCCTGCGACCGTTCCATCAATGTCAGCACCACCGATCAACCCGGTGTAGATTACCCTCCCAGGAGCAGTTCCTTTAGCCCCACCGGAGCGTTTCACGGGGGATCCTAGGAAGTATGCGACTTTCATGAACCAGTGTCGCCTCCATTTTCTTTGCAGGCCTGGGGCCTTTCCTAATGATCAATCAAGGGTGGCCTTCATGTTTTCTTATTTGAGTGGCAGTGCTGCAGACTGGTCTGTACCTTTCGTCAGTCGGGATGACCCACTGCTACGTGACTTTGGGGGCTTTCAGGAGGAGATGGAAAAGCTCTTCGCCTGTCGTACCCATGGACAGGCACTGGACAACAAACTCTTGTTCCTCTGTCAAGGAAACCAAGACCTATTGACATACATAGCAACCTTCAACAGGCTCGTGGGCGAAGCAGGGTGGCTGGAAGAAAAGAGAACCATGCTATTTCACTGGGGCCTAAGGGGGGAGCTAAAGGATGTTGTTGCCCAAGTAGTGGATCCACCAAAAGACTGTGCCAAGTTTATCAACCTTGTGGTCCAACTGAATCACAGGTTGCAAGACCAAAAAGCAGATCGGAGCAGACCAGACACTCACCCTATGTTCGTGCGCTTGAAGGACTGTGTTCCAAGAGAATCAGACAGTTCCATGGAACCAATGCAACTACGAGGGGTAAGGCCTCCTTTAACCAAAACTGAAAGGGACAAAAGGAGAGAACAGCAGTTATGCCTATACTCCGGAAAAGCAGGTCATTTCCTCAAGGAGTGTCCAGTAAGGCCACCAAGGAGGACCGTAGGAGCCACGGATAAGGAAAACCCGAGTGAGGAGTCGGAAAACTGCCAAGCCCGGCAATTGTAGGGTTCCATTTGTCTAGCGAAGAAAGTCAACTACAGACCTCCCATTCTGCATTGCCAGTGATCCTAATCAACCACCAACAGCCATCTAGGATGCATATGGTAGAAGCATTCATCGACAGCAGAGCCATTGGGAATTACATGGACCAGGATCTTGCAGCAAAGATGGGTCTCTCTCTCTGCCCTAAGTCAACCACCGATACAGTGAGCGCCGGAGATGGTACAGAAATCGCTTCCGGCCCTGTAGCCAAATGCACAACAGTTCTAACCCTCCTATGTCAGGTTGGCCACCGGGAATCTATCGCTTTTGATCTCATCAAGGCACCTCAGTTCCGGTTAATCCTAGGAATGCCATGGTTGGTCGCACACAATCCGCACATCGACTGGCGTGCAAGGAAATTGGTCTTTTCCGAAGGCTGTACATGCACTTGCCATTATAATGGAAGGAAGTCAACGAACACAAGCTCGTCTGCTCAGGAAAAAGCGGCAATTACCCTAGGTGTGATCGGTACCCTACCAAGCGAATACCAAGACTTTCAAGATGTGTTTCAAAAAGAACAAGCTAACACCTTGCCACCACACAGACCCTACGATTGCCAGATCAATCTGATACCTTGTGCACAAATCCTTTGTGGCCGAATCTATGCGCTTACCGAACCAGAGAATCAACATTTGAAGTCCTACCTAGAACAATATCTGGCTAACGGTTTTATCCGCCCCTCAAAGTCACCTGCAGCATCTCCCCTATTCTTCGTGCCAAAGAAGGAAGGAGATTTGAGGACTTGCATTGACTATCGCACACTGAACCAAATCACTGTTAAAAATCGTTACCCTTACCCCTTATTCCGGAATTGTTAGACCAAGTCAAAGACGCCCAGATCTACATGAAATTGGACCTTAGAGGGGCAAACCATCTTGTCCGAATTAAAAAGGGGGACGAATGGAAGACCGCATTTCGTACCAAATATGGCTTATATGAATACCAGTTAATGCCATTTGGCCTTTGCAACGCCCCCGCCGCATTTCAATATTTCATGAACAATGTCTTAAGAGAACTGATTGACGTCTGGGCCCTGGTCTATATAGACGATATCCCAGTATACTCGGACTCAAAACAGGACTACGTCAAGCATGTTCGTTCCATCCTCACCAAGCTCCGCCAACATCACATCTATGCCAAACTCGAAAAATGTTCATTTCACGTCACCGAGGTAGAGTTTCTTGGGTTCATCCTCACTCCAAAGGGAATCCGAATGGATGTACACAAGGTCGACACCATTCTAAACTGGCCAGCCCCAAGTTCATTCAAAGGGATCCAGAGCACGTTGGGCTTTGCAAACTTCTACTGCCGATTCATCCTGGGATTTTCTCAAATAGTGCATCCAATCACATCCTTATTGAGGAGGTGTAACAAAAAGTTCCAGTGGACTGAAGAGGCAGAAAAGACCTTCCAAGAACTCAAGGAGAGATTCACTTCCGCCCCAATCTTTCGGCATCCTCGCCCAGATCTTCTGTATGTGGTGGAAACGGACGAATCCAGCATGGCGATGGGTGCTGTTCTATCGCAAAGGGATCCACAAACCAGCCAGCTACATCTAGTAGACTTCTGGTCGTGCAAGTTTTCACCTCCAGAACTTAATTATGCCATCACGGACAAAGAGCTCCTGGCCATAAAATCAGCCTTCAAGGCCTGGCAACATTATCTGCTAGGTGCCAGGCACACTATCACCGTGATAACTGACCATCGGAATCTAAAATACTTAAAAACTGCAAAGGCTCAATCCTCACGACAACTACGTTGGGTCCTCTTCTTTGCAGAGTATGATTATGTGATCACATTTCGACCCGGGGTAAAAAACGGAAAAGCCGATGCCCTTTCACGCATGGGTACTGATGATCTGGTATACACGACCCCATATCCCGTGGCCATCATCCCGAGTGACAAACTCCTGGGCATTACAACCACGTTGATTCAAGATGAATTGCTACAAGGAATCCGACATGTGATGACTCCTGAGTTATTGCAAGAATGAGATTCGCGAGGAGAACACTATGCAGTTAAAGACCAACTCCCATACTTCAGGAACCGTATATTCATGCCCAAGAAAGAGCTTCAGGAACTGGTCATCTCAGGATATCATGACTCCCTCATGGAGTGCCCCCCTAGAATTGCTAAGACTCTTGCCAAAGTGAAATGAAGTTACTGGTGGCCCACGTGGCGTAAAGACGTCATTCAATTAATTATCTCTTGCGGTATTTGTGCACAGAATAGGTCATCTAAGCAGAAACCAGCTGGACTCCTCAGACCACTGGAAATTCTGCCAGCACCCTGGCATACATTATCTCTTGACTTTATCACCGACCTACCATCCAGTCAAAGATAAAATACCATTCTAGTGGTGGTAGACTTGTTTTCTAAAATGGCCCACTTCTTACCATTTAAAGGTCTCCCAAATAATAAATGCATCCAGCCTGGCGAAAACCTTCCTGGAACACATTGTAAGGCTTCATGCATTCCCGTCAGTACTGATCTCGGATCGAGGTACCCAATTTGTATCCAACTTCTGGAGAAAATGCTGTTCAATGGCTCAAATCGACATCAGACTATCCACTAGCCACCACCCTCAAACAGATGGTCAAATGGAAAGAACAAACCAAACACTCGAACAGTACTTGCGCTGTATGCTCCATCAAGTAGAAGGGAATTGGAAAGACTTGTTGTGGATTGCTGAGTATGCTTATAATAATTCCCAGCACAGCAGTACTGGACAGACCCCATTTTATACAATATACGGCAGACACCCACGCACGTCTGATTAGGATGTCCCCACGGCTCTGGAAATGCCAGCCATCAAAACCTTACACACCATCCTTTCTCAGGCCTTCACAAAGGCTGTCGAACATTTATGTCAAGCCAAAGACCACCAAAAGAAATATGCAGACCAGCATAGTGAAAGGGCTCCCAACTACCAGGTAGGAGACAACGTTTGATTAGCATCAAAGCATGTACCTATAAAAGGGACCCGGACATTTCGGCCACAATACCTAGGACCTTTCATCATTGAATCTATCATAAACCCAGCTGCAGTCAAACTGGCCCTGCCGACCAACATGCATATTCATCCTGTGTTTCATGTACCTTCCTTGAAACCAGTTCAGCCTGGAACATGGATAATTACACCACCCAAACCGGTAATGGTCAATGGGGAACCGGAGTTTGAGGTCAAGGACATCCTGGACTCAAAGTACGTCAGAACAAAACTATACTACCTAGTGGACTGTAAGGGATATGGCCCGCAAGACCGGACATGGGAACCCTGTGATTACATCCATGCACCACGTCTTATACGACGTTTCCATCGTGATTATCCCACCAAGCCAGGACCAGATAGAACCATCCTGAGAGGGGCCTTGGGATGGAGTGCTGCCATGACCACTACCCCACGCCCTGGCAGTCAGGCCCCCTGGGCTGCACCAAGGTCTCATCATGGCCCCAAGGGCCCACTCATGTCCCCCAAGACTCTCTTGGAGTCAGTCCTGGCGCCTTTGGCGCCAGGCTCATATGGCAGAAGGGGGAGCTGGAGCTCACAATGGCAGTGTCACAACATGGATGCCCCCACATGGTTCAGTTCCAGAACTGAACCATGTGGTCTAGCATTTAGGGTGTGGTCTGGCCTGAAGGCACCTGCGATACCTGCAGGCTATATAGGCCACGCCCAAACTAGAGAACACGCTTCGCGTTGCTCTGCTCTTGCAGCATGACGTTCACCGCAACCTGTCGGATCTTCTTCAGCATTCCGGGCCGGCACCTGCAAGGAGAAGCAGAAGAACACCATTAGTACTCTTATCTCTTAACGAGTCCGGCTCCTGCCATCCGCTCCAGTGTCGTGTCCAGAACATCCAGCATCTCGGCGAACGCTCGCTCTCCCTCTTGGAAGCCGCAACCTGGGGGAAAACATAGAAAGGCAGCATTAGTAAGCGTTTATTCTTCACATTCAAACAATGATCGGCAGTCTCACGCTTACCTGAGTTGAACTTGCTTCTGGTCCAAGGCCATTCCGGTCTTCCGACAACCTGCAAGAGAAAAGGCAAGACCGATTAACTCACATAATTACTCAGAGACAATTCAAACAACACCTACTCACCGCTCCGCATCCTCTCAGCAACTTATCATCTGGAACATCTCGGCGGCCTGCAAGAGAGGGACAATACAGGTTAGCACACCGTAAGAAAAGTACATAGCGCCGCGCTCCGCGCTTTCACCTACCATCTCGAGCACAGCCCCAGCCAGCACGGCATCTTCAGAACTCCTTCTGCACCTAAAAGCAGGGGCGTTGCTAGGGGGGGCTAAGGGAGCTATAGCCCTTGATCTTTTGGTTGTAGCCCTGGATAGAATCTCAGATGCTACAGCCAAAAGACCAGCTAGCCCCCAGTCCCAACAGTTCTGACACCAGCTTAGCCCCGGGTATTTTCCGGACCTAGCAACTCCCCTGCCTAAGAGGAAAGTAAAGACATTAACTGGGGCAATTGCAATTAAGGACAAGCTGTCAAAACAGCAGACTTACCTGAGGAACTGAGTCGCAGCAGGACTGGACTCACAGGGCCCGTACCAGTGAAGCATCTCAGTTTGCGATGCGCCCATCCACGGCGCACCCCTGCACAGAACAGCAGGACAGAGAGCGCACCATATCGAAAACCAAGGTAAGGAAAAACACTAAGGGGGTTGTTGGGTCCACAAGGGAGGTGGGCTCAGAGGAAAAGAGACTATAAGCTAATATCAGAACTCCTGTATTCCAGACTAGGTCCTCAGCAGAACAAGAACCAGAGGGAGTGGGTCCAGGTTGGAAGCAGTCCAGCCAGATTGGATAGCATCCCTATGGATACCAGGTGAACGGTACAATTCTTGAAAACTCAAAGTTAATGGGCCTCATTACGGGTCTGGCATAACCCTGCCGGTGCTAGCGGTGGGTTGCTGCGGATCCGGAACATTTTACTGATGGCTGACTTCCCGGTGCCACCAGCTGATTACGAGTTCAGCTTCCCGGGAAGTCAGGCGCAGGTAAATTGTAAGTCCCCATTCCCATAAAGTCCCACAGGACTCGATGGGAGTGGGGACACGAAAGCACTGGCAGCGTTGTTAATGGTGCCGGTGCTTCCGTGACGGGTCTGCTTACCATGGCCGCTGCGCCCAGCAGGGTCAGACCTCTCGGGCAGAGCGGCCCCGGCAGGCAGACTCAGAGTTTGGCGATCCGGAAACCATGGTGCCGGTGAGCTTACCGGCACCCTTGTTTCTGGACCGCCAAACTTATAATGAGGCCCAATGTCATGTTTGAAATCCTGTGAGGCTCGATTGCATCCTGTTTGTTGATCATCCCATGGCCAACAGCTAATGTGGACTTATGAACAAAACTTTGGAGACACCTTACATTATCTGCGCCTTCCACGGTTTCAAAGTTCAATATAATATTTCAATGATACTCTTGACTCTCTTGTCTTGAATACATTAGTGTTTAATAAATGAAAGAAAAAATCCTTAAGTGATGTTACTTCACATCAGAAATGTCCGATGCTGACTTTAGCATGAAATGATAACATTTTTGATTTTTGAAGTTCAAAGAAATGACTTGTTTCAATTTATTAAGTTCAAGGTGATGACCCTCGACAAGTGTTTCCCCAAACACAGTGATTTGGTTCCTCAGGAGTGTGAGTGTAAGGTTTTAGACAATTTATTTGTGGATAGCAGATGACATTTATACAAATTGTTGTGTTCTACATGTGCAATATTGGCTAATTAAAGATTACATTATTTGGAACACAGAAGAGACAAATATTGAACAATAGACTGAAAAATGAACATAGAAAAACATTTGGTGTGAATGCTATTAAAGCCATCGGTGTAAGGGTAAAAATTAGATACTGTAAGCCATATATGTTTAAGGACTTAACTGACCTTAACATTCAATAATGATCAAACTGTTACTTACATTTTTTATACTGCATGTGAAAATATTCAAAGCTGGAGATGTGTATGAAGCAAATAAGTCCGTTGCTCAATTTTCCTGATTGTTGGTCAAATAATATCTGACCCTCTATTATCTTTGTTGGAGTGCATTAAATGCCTGAATTAATCAAAAGAAAAATCGAATTTAGTTTTGTAAAGTTATGGTTATCAGGGTTCTTGTGGGAGCAATCTTAGGTTCCCTATCAATAATCTTACCTAGTTTTTATGTGAAAATGCTTCAAATTATCTGTGCAGTAGAGCTTAGAAAGCTCAGTGGCATGATAACCATGGCTGTGTGCGAGTTAAGAGCAAAATGGCCGCTTATTTATAAGAATGTGATGATGTCACTTGTTACGTTACGACGGGTTGATGTCATCTCGTTGTCCGCCATTATGGATTGGGCTTCAAGTCCGCTAATGTGTGATAAAGTTGATGCTCTATCTCTATTTTATTTCTTTTTTTTGGAAAACTTATGTGATACTAAATCCATTTGGCTTCACATTGCTTCAATTTCTTTTCTCTGTTGCCTCCTCTTGCCGGTTTTGTGAATTTTTCTATTCCAAAAAATTTCACTAGCTCATAATTTTCATTTGTGTATTCTTGGTAAAAATGATGAGCAAGTGGGTACCTATGTCTTTGTTTTTAAGGATTCTGATGTGTTCTGTGATCCTCATTTTCAAGTAGCGAATTGTGCTGCCAATATAACATTTTTGACAGATGCAAAGTATTGCATAAACTACGAATTTTGAGTTACAGTTTATGAAGTCGTTGATTGTGTGTTCTTTGCCATTGGGAAATCGAGTGGAAGTTTTAGAGTTGCTTGAGAAAGCACAGACTGAACAAGAACCACATTTGTAGTTTCATTTTAAGTTATGTGTGGTCCACATTTGTGGTAGGCATTTTTGAATTACAGTGAGTTGAAAATGAGAAGGGCAAAGTATATTTTTGAGGTTCTTTGCTTTCCGGTAAGCTATGCTTGGAGTATTGCTTAGTTGATGTTGGAGGTCTTCATCTGAAGTTAGTATAGGCCAATACTGGTGCAAACTTATTCTGAGTTTTGATGCCTCCGAGTTATATGTTGTGACAAATCTAACCTTCTTGGGGATGGTTGATTTAGATTTAGCTTTGTTAAGCAGTAGTTCTGATCTGGATCTTAGGGTTGTTTTGTGGTATGCTTTATTGAGACATTTGTTGTCATGGCCTCTTGCTTGAAATTTGTATTTGGCTTGTCCAATATGTTAATTGAATTCTTTGGTTTGCGTACAATTTCTTTTAATTCTTAAAAATTCTCCATATGGAATATTGGTTTTGATGTGTTGTGGGTGGTTACTGGTTGCATGTAACTTGCTGTTGGTTTTACATAAAGAGTAGACTTGATGATGTTATTCTGCACGTACAGTTCCAAATCTAAACATTTTATTCTCTCTGTGCTTTTCTGTATAGTAAGTTGTAAGTATTGTTGTTAAAGTAAGCATGATAATCTTGAAGCTGCTGTTGTGAACCATTGCATATTAACAGGATGTCGTCAATGTATCTGCCCCAAAAAATAATGTTATTGTTGTTTGTGAATGCTGGATGTTGCCAGGCATGTTGAAGTTCGTAATGGCCCATATAGAGATTGGAATAGGCCGGGGTGAATTTGGCCCCCATCGCCATTCCTTGCTTTTGCCTGTAAGGATCATTGTTAAACATGAAGATATTGTTTTGTAATGTGAAATTGAGCATCTCGAGTAACATTACATTTTGTTGATAGTAGGAAATTGAGCGTGTTTTCAGGAAATGGTATGTAGTTTCTAAACCTTTTGAATGGATAATGCTAGTATACAATGATGAAACATCTAACGTTACAAATCTGAAGTTGGGTTCCCAGTTGACAGCGGTTAATTTTTGGATAATGTGTTTTGTGTCTTGAACATATGAGGAAAGACTTGCTGCCAACGGTTGAAGATGCTGATCGATGAATTCAGATATGGGTTCTGTCAAGGATCCAATGCCATTGATAATCGGTCTAGTTGATGGTAAATGGATGTAAGGTTTATAGATTTTTGGGATGAAATAAACTATTGCTGTGATATGATGTTGTTTTTTTTCATGAAGTCTCTTTCATCATCTGATAAAAGACCTTGGTTATGCCACTTAGTAGGCAATATGTAATATTGTTGGATAATAGAGCCAAGCAGTGGTTAAAAATAAGGGTTGTGGGTGTCATGTGGAGATGTCATCAATGACATTTGTGATGTCATCTTTGAGGTCACGGGTGTTAGCCCTTACAGTGCACAGTGGTAGCGTGAGTTATGGTTGTGTACCTTACCATAACTGGCGAATTTCTGGGGGTTTTTGGTTTTGCTTGTAACCATAACGTCCCTGTTGCAACGTTTTTCCATTGAATTTCATAGGTCTTTTAGTAGTTTAACTTAACCATAATGTCCCTTTAACAAGGTTTTTTGCTATGTGAATTTCAGAGGTTTTTAGTAGGGCACTTTAACCATAACGTTGCTTTAGGGTAGTTTTTTGCAGTAAAGGCAAAAGGTTTTAGTAGAGCAACTTAACCATAAAGTCCTTTGAACGTTTTTTGTTAGTGAATTTCATAGGTTTTTAGTACGGCACTGTAAGCAGAACATTGCTTTAGGGTAGTTTTTTCTGGAAAGGCAAAAGGTTTGTAGTAGTGCAACTTAACCATAACGTCCCTTCAACAACGTTTTTTTCTTAGTGAATTTCATAGGTTTTTATTACGGCACTGTAAACATAACTTTGCTTTCTCATACTGTATTTAGAAATGATGCTATGTTTGTAATAGCGCACCTGTATCTTAACGTCCCTTTAGGAATGGTTTGTTTACGTGATTATTACAAAAAGCTCCTTTTAGAGTGTCACAAAGTAAGTGGCAATGAAGGGAGTAAGTGCAACGCGCATCATATAACCACACAATTGTTTGCTAAATGGAAGGAACGGTGGTAGTGTGGAAAACACTGCAGTGGAAACAGATGGAAATAGGTACCTGACGAAAGAGAGAGTTGTGCGTTTTGCAGTGCGTTTTCAAGGGCGCAAGTGCGCAACAGCAATGAGAAACATTTTTCGTGTGCTTCCAAAAAGGGCACCAAAGTAATGAGTGTACAGCAGGCACAAAAGGAAAGTACACTAATAGGAAAAAGAACGCTATTTGTGGGGAAAAATGCTAGAGCTGGCAAAAAATAGATTCCCATTTGTATAGTAGGACAATGGCACAAGTTGGAAAAAGACACAAATACACTTCTTCACAATATACCGCGCTTTCTCCATTTCCGCACCAAATGAAATATAACGTCCCTTCATGGGTGGCTGCATATTGGGAAACATAATTATGCAGGAGATTGGAAACAGAATCATTGCCTGCCCTACTACCTCCCTCAGCACAAACGCCACTAAACATTGTGTTACATGGTGTACGTTTCTCCCACACAATCAACAACAATAATGTCGTCTGGAGCTAGTGTCACCAAAGTCTCACACAAATAAAGCAAAAGCAATCACTTCAGTGTAGGTGCTCCATACGCGTACAAACCCACATGATACACTGCACCCATCTCCCATCGGACATACTTTTTCATTCACTGTCAAGGAATGTATGTGAAAATCACCCACAGAGCATACGCTGTGGCGTGTACAACACAAAGCCATAAGCTCGCCCTCTGCATTAAGGTGAACAAATATATTGTATAGCACATTCTGGGCGAGCACATCCACAAAGCTTATTGCTCAATCCTGTGTCCTCCACAATCCCAAACAGAATATGTGCATTTGCAAAATCGGCGTATGTTACACTTACAACCCTGCAACTGTGACGATTTCTGCAATTTTTTGCAGGTGTGCACACGCGGGAGTAAGGGAATAAATGTTAACCAAGGTAGGGGATTTCCTTTGCAGTGGTGGCATTTAAAAAAAGCAGTTTTCTTTTTTTTTTAAAACAACATCCACAGTAACAAATTGCGCTTTATTGTTACTCTTTGCCTCACATTCTTACAACAGCATCTTCACTGCAGCCTGTAGATTTGAAAACCAAATGTCATTGCCACTGTGCGACCATGAAAGGCCATTTCCATTGCGAAGGTGCAGATATCGATCACCAATGTTCTCATTCTTACAGGAATACATCCCAGCAACACAGCAAAAGTTGCACATACTTCTGTTGATAAGAAGCTCGAAGTGGAGACAAGGGCATAGTACTTTAACTGCTGTTTTTGCTGTTATGCTACTCGGGAAATACTATCTACTATACATTATTTATTGCCTACTGCCATGCAGTAGAGAGCTGAGCTGTGCCGTGTGTCTGCCTGAGAGCTGCAGAGCCCAGAGGGATCAACGCAGGGGATCTCGTGGGAAAGGGAACACATGGCCCCTTTAATATTACATTGGAGGCAGGACACGCCCACCAGGAAGTGACGGTGAAAAGAGGAGCCGCTCGCCCTTGTGGCGAGAAGCCTGAAGTGGAGACAAGGCCAGAGTACTGTAACCACTGTTTTTGCTGTTGTGCCACTCGGGAAATACTATCTACTGTACATTTTTTATTGCCTACTGCCGTGCAGGAGAGACCTGAGCTGTGCCATGTGTCTGCCTGAGAGCTGCAGAGCCCAGAGGGATCAACGGAGAGGATCTCGTGGGAAAGGGAACACACAGCTCCTTTAATATTACATCGGAGGCAGGACATGCCTACCAGGAAGTTGTTACGCTCACTTGGTCTCTGCGGAGGCATTGGGGCACGGTTGCAGCCCTCCCTGAACTTGAATCACCCCTTCAGGCCTCTCCCTCAGTAGAAATGCTGTGAGCGGTGGTACGTGGTGATACTGCTCCTATGAATTATGGAAGATAAGCTCTCCATCCTGCTACTTCTGGCAGGGCCGCGTCGAATGGGATCTAGTTCCTTCACTGATCTCTGATAAGGATTAGTCCAGGCAAGCTGCGAGTATGCTTCGACCTTATGATTGGTAAGTCTTTCTTGAGCTCTTGTGATGCTGTTCGTTCTGTTTAATTTCTTTATATGTTGCTCCTATTTATGCCCGCAATAATGTCTCTCTTCTGTTTTCTTCCCTTAGATGGAAATGCCGCCTCAATGCAGCTGTGAGACACGAGACGCGGCCGGATGGAAGATGGATGCTACCGCAATGTTCGACAGCAGGTAAGTGATGGTTTAAGGAAAAGTGCGAAGTATGGCGAAGTGCAACGTTAAACTGACTGTTTTTTCGATGTCTAACCTTGTCTTCTGTTTTTCCTTGCAGGCGCTGCTGTCGACGATGGAACGTGTCGTGCTGCATGCCAAGATGAAGATTTCGGCGTTCCGGAAAGTGTAAAGATGAATACTTGGTTCACCGAAGAGATGTACAGGTAAGAACAGCTTCCCCCAGTTGGTAAGTATGCTGGCATGAAGCAGGATGTCCAGGAAGCAGGATCTTCAAAGGTAAGTCTGACCTCACGTGACGGTGAGCGTTACGCTGCTTGCAAGTGCAAAATAACGCGAAGCGTCTGTCTTGAGGATCGGGGGCACGGCCATTAGGGCCGGCTCACCAGCCACACCCTGCCACTCCTAGAGAGTGAGCACGTGCAAAGGCAATCCATTAGCAGCCACACCCAAGAATGCACTTGGGGCTGCTTAATGGATGGAATGTTCAAGGTTAATGCATCCTGCTTAATGGATGGAATGTTCAGGGTTAATGCATCTGAAGTGCTATGTCCATAACAAAAGCTTTTTGGTGTTAATTGGATGTTCTTGTTTACTTTTGTTCATGAGCCTGGAGCCAAAGGAGCCAGGACAGTGCCCACCCAGGTCTCCTGTACATGCGACCCCTGCATGCCTGTGCCCCTGACTTCATGACCATGACAGAAGTGCCGGTGAAAAGTGGAACTGCCAGCCCTTGCGGCGAGAAGCCCGAAGTGGAGGCAAGGGCGGAGTACTGTAACCGCTGTTTTTGCCGTTGTGCCACTCGGGAAATACTATCTACTGTACATTATTTATTGCCTACTGCCGTGAAGGAGAGAGCTGAGCTGTGCCATGTGTCTGCCTGAGAGCTGCAGAGCCCAGAGGGATCAACGGAGAGGATCTTGTGGGAAAGGGAACACACAGCCCCTTTAATATTACATCGGAGGCAGGACACGCCCACCAGGAAATGCTGGTGAAAAGAGGAACCGCCAGCCCTTGCATCGAAAAGCCCGAAGTGGAGGCAAGGGAGGAGTACTGTAACCACTGTTTTTGCTGTTGTGCCACTCAGGAAATGCTATCTACTGTACATTATTTATTGCCTACTGCCATGCAGGAGAGAGCTGAGCTGTGCCGTGCGTCTGCCTGAGAGCTGCAGAACCCTAGGGATCAACGGAGAGGATCTCGTGGGAAAGGGAACACACTGCCCCTTTAATATTACATCGGAGGCAGGACACGCCCACCAGGAAGTGCCGGTGAAAAGAGGAACCGCCAGCACTTGCAGCGAGAAGCCCGAAGTGGAGACAAGGGCGGAGTACTGTAACTGCTGTTTTTGCTGTTGTGCCACTTGGGAAATACTATCTACTGTACATTATTTATTGCCTACTGCCGTGCAGGAGAGACCTGAGCTGTGCCATGTGTCTGCCTGAGAGCTGCAGAGCCCAGAGGGATCAACGGAGAGGATCTCGTGGGAAAGGGAACACACAGCTCCTTTAATATTACATCGGAGGCAGGACATGCCTACCAGGAAGTTGTTACGCTCACTTGGTCTCTGCGGAGGCATTGGGGCACGGTTGCAGCCCTCCCTGAACTTGAATCACCCCTTCAGGCCTCTCCCTCAGTAGAAATGCTGTGAGCGGTGGTACGTGGTGATACTGCCCCTATGATTTATGGAAGATAAGCTCTCCATCCTGCTACTTCTGGCAGGGCCGCGTCGAATGGGATCTAGTTCCTTCACTGATCTCTGATAAGGATTAGTCCAGGCAAGCTGCGAGTATGCTTCGACCTTATGATTGGTAAGTCTTTCTTGAGCTCTTGTGATGCTGTTCGTTCTGTTTAATTTCTTTATATGTTGCTCCTATTCATGCCCGCAATAATGTCTCTCTTCTGTTTTCTTCCCTTAGATGGAAATGCCGCCTCAATGCAGCTGTGAGACACGAGACGCGGCCGGATGGAAGATGGATGCTACCGCAATGTTCGACAGCAGGTAAGTGATGGTTTAAGGAAAAGTGCGAAGTATGGCGAAGTGCAACGTTAAACTGACTGTTTTTTCGATGTCTAACCTTGTCTTCTGTTTTTCCTTGCAGGCGCTGCTGTCGACGATGGAACGTGTCGTGCTGCATGCCAAGATGAAGATTTCGGCGTTCCGGAAAGTGTAAAGATGAATACTTGGTTCACCGAAGAGATGTACAGGTAAGAACAGCTTCCCCCAGTTGGTAAGTATGCTGGCATGAAGCAGGATGTCCAGGAAGCAGGATCTTCAAAGGTAAGTCTGACCTCACTGACGGTGAGCGTTACGCTGCTTGCAAGTGCAAAATAACGCGAAGCGTCTGTCTTGAGGATCGGGGGCACGGCCATTAGGGCCGGCTCACCAGCCACACCCTGCCACTCCTAGAGAGTGAGCACGTGCAAAGGCAATCCATTAGCAGCCACACCCAAGAATGCACTGGGGGCTGCTTAATGGATGGAATGTTCAAGGTTAATGCATCCTGCTTAATGGATGGAATGTTCAGGGTTAATGCATCTGAAGTGCTATGTCCATAACAAAAGCTTTTTGGTGTTAATTGGATGTTCTTGTTTACTTTTGTTCATGAGCCTGGCGCCAAAGGCGCCAGGACAGTGCCCACCCAGGTCTCCTGTACATGCGACCCCTGCATGCCTGTGCCCCTGACTTCATGACCATGACAGAAGTGCCGGTGAAAAGTGGAACTGCCAGCCCTTGCGGCGAGAAGCCCGAAGTGGAGGCAAGGGCGGAGTACTTTAACCGCTGTTTTTGCCGTTGTGCCACTCGGGAAATACTATCTACTGTACATTATTTATTGCCTACTGCCGTGCAGGCGAGAGCTGAGCTGTGCCGTGTGTCTGCCTGAGAGGTGCAGAGCCCAGAGGGATCAACGGAGAGGATCTTGTGGGAAAGGGAACACACAGCCCCTTTAATATTACATCAGAGACAGGACACGCCCACCAGGGAGTGCCGGTGAAAAGAGGAACCGCCTGCCCTTGCGGAGAGAAGCCCGGAGTGGAGACAAGGGCGGAGTACTGTGACTGCTGTTTTTCCTGTTTGTGCTGGTCGTGCTGCCCGGAGGCCGCAATTTTATAGCTGAGGATCATCACAGTGCAGTACTCCGGTCCGGGACTAACAGTCAACCCAAGCACAGCCAGATCCAGCATAGAGGAATCAGGAACTGGACATACCAGGGAGCCGAAGGTCGGAGTGGCACAAGCACAGCCCCGGTAAACACTATGTATAACATTACATATATGTATAACTAAATATTACAAAATAATGCCTTGAGAGCAGCACTAGGCATTAACAAAAGAACCCATATCTCCTCCGCCAGACACCAACACAAATGGCTGACCACTGACAACAAAATAGAACTCAAGATGATATCTCTGACCCATAAAGCCCTTAATAACTCCGCCCCAGATACCTGATAGACAAATTCCACAGGAGAACATCTCTCAGACCGACCAGAGCTGTCAATTCTAACTGTTTGATAATACAGACTCACCACGATCGGTGGAAATAGCTTCCCTGTAAAGGCTGCAAAAACCTGGAACTCACTGCCACAAGACCTGAGAGTGGACCTGCCCTACCTTCGCTTCGGAAAAAATGTCATTCAACTCCTAACCTCTACTGACCTTAGATGACCTGTGTCACCCACCTCCCACTGTAATCATTTCGTGTCAAACTTTGCTGTATATTTGTGTAACTCCGATTGACCATACCTTGTACATTGTATATTTTGTAATTATCTGTGTTCTAGAGACCTTTATTGTACACTGCACATCATTCTATGTTGTAACCATGTAATCTTTGCATTTTCTTACTGTTGTGCCCTGCTACCCTTGGGTCTGGTGCGCATAAAAAGTGAATAAAACAAACAAACAATGTATAGAATGCTACAAAGGTCTAAGTCTGCTGGTGTCTGTTGATAAGGTGTACGGAGAGCGAGGGAGCTACTCCTAGATCCCGCTCCCAGTTGTAAGGAAGCAAGTAAAGTCTCATCTGGCTCATTGGGTAGTCCCTGCCATTGGATACCCCACATTCATAAGAGGACACTCTGGGTTAAGGGAGCCCAGGGCATAATATCATTCCATCTGAACGATTAGTGGAATCTGACAGGGAGACAGAGTTCAGCTGGAACCCCTGAGGTTCCATTCCATTGCCCCTAGTTTGTATGTTCTTAATAAAGGGGCTATATTCAAGTCTCCAAGAATGAAGCTCCGCAGTACAGCAGTATTGGAACTTTGAAGAGCACCAGAGTGGGAGGGCTCGTATCTGGAGCCTATGGTGCATTCAACATTGCTCGGGACGCAATCTGTGGGCGAGGCAGGACCCATGCAACTAATCCCGTCCGGGGCAACAGTAGCCAAGGTTCATGGCTCCCTGTATCAGCATGATACAGGAGAAGGAGAAACAACTAACCACTTGGAACTTGTTAATCAATGAAAACGTGGCCTAGAATATACTGTCACCACTAAGAACATACAAAGAAAAATCAAGGAGCACTTCAGGAAGAAGCAGCATAAAGGTCCAGAGTGGATTTAGAGGAGGATGGCCTACTGCTAGAAAAAGAGCTGGAAAGCAGTAAAAATCATCAGCCAGATGACATCACCTTAAAGGCACTAAACTTCGTCCTGAACTCCTTAGTGTCAGAGACGTCTTTATGGGAGGACAAAAGAGGCACTTTTCAATTTGCTTTGTTCACCAAACTTAAATAGCACACGTTAGGATATTTTATGGCATACTGCTGAGGCTCTAAACCTATTGCCTCTCATGTTGACAGATGCATTCTGCTCTAATCAATTCATCCTGTAATGCTTTCTGAGTTCACTGTGGTATACATAGTTTGTGCATTCACCACAGCTCATTTTGATTTCTGCGTGGCAGCATATCACGCTATGGGTTGTGAAGGTGACAGGGTGGGGGTGTGATCAGATATTCTGGATCCCTTCATTCATTCATTTGGTTCGGTGGAGGAGGGCCCCAAAGAGGTCTGTGCCCCGGGCCCCAAAAGTACTTAAAATGGCCCTGCTTAGTGTCAGTCTTTGAGCTGCTAAAGAACGAAGTGCAGTCTCAGGCTGGAATGCTTCTCGAACATACAAATGAAGTGGCCAGAAGCGAATCATCATTGGTGGGCCTTAAGAACGTAATTACCTCCTCTATTACCCCAGCACTAAATGAGATTGGAACTGAAGTGGCAAAGCAGGGCTTGGATATCTCCTCTATACAAAGGGGGTTGTCAGAGAACAAAAATGGAGATGATTCCTTAAAAAGCCAGTTGAGAGAATTATCACGTTTTTGGCAAGCAGTGCCCCCCCCTCGGGAGAAAGAGACCATTGATACACCAGAGAACTCAGGGATTTTCGATGATACCCCATTATCGGAATCCACTCTGGAAGAATTCAGGAGGCTGGCCCATGTGATTGAAGGACAAGCAGAAGTACCTGGGGAGGCAGAAACCACGAATAAGGAAACCTCTGTAGGGGGTCCGAAGAATGCAGCCACAGAGAATCCAGTATGGACAGCGGCAAGCGAACAAAATCACAGGAGAAGGAGAAAAATGAAAAAGAAAGAACGTGGGAAAATGATCCAGAATACCACTCAGCAACATACGAAAAAGAACCTATGGGCAATGTCAAAAAATAGAAAAAATTGAAAAATTAAAAAGACAGGAATACAACATTTTGGGAGCAATATCTAATTTCTCACTTGAGCATCCAGAAACAACAAGGGCAGGTATAACCGATAAGGAGCATTTGGAGTTTTCATCGGTCACTGACCCAATTGGAAATTATATAGCAGGGAAGAGGCAAACCCAGGAAAGAAAGAAGCAAACCCTTCAGAAAATGTTGCAGGACTGGCCAAAAATCACAAGTGTGAGTATCGGCCTACAGACAGACCTACAAGAAAAAGCCTGTCAAGAAGATGAAAGTGGTACTGGTAACTTAAAGAGAAAAGATGGGGAAGCTATCGATCAAGATCAGCAGGCGAAAGCCACGAATGCTCATCAAAACACAACGGGCCATACTGGAAAAAATCTGAAATTGGCACCAATCTTTCAGAAAAAACAACATCTAAAACCCAGTTTGGTGGTGCAGAAAGCAATTAATGACTCTCAAAGACCAAAATTAAAATTAGCGCCAATCTTTCAGATATCAGGCAAGAGCGCTAATAATCGTACATTGGCAACCCAATCAAATACCGTCCCTGTACCATCCATGGCACTGGGCGATGGGAAAACCAGACCATCCAGGGTATTTGGAATGGAATTGGGAAATAGAAGGTGCTAGCGCCTACTTAGGACCTGACCATCCTCTCCCCAGAGAAATCTCAGATGAGGGAGGATGGCAAAGAGAAAGAGATAACTGGCTTCGAAGTTCCCAGACTTTGGCTGAAAGCAACAAAAAAGAACAATCATTACACGTCTCTTAGCAGATCTGTGATTCTATTGTTGTTTAAGAAGGTTAGAAGCCTATTCTTATTTCCATCCACAGATTTGGAATATGTGAATTTTCCAGACTGTAAGAATGGACTTGTGGTGGAGCTAGGGCTAAGTACAATAACATCTCAGCTAGCAATCCTAAAAGCCACAGGCGCTCTGGAACAACAAGGACTCTTAGTGGCCAAGGAACCTTTTGGGCAATCTTTAGCTGCCCCTAGCCAGCAGCAGGATCTTGGCAAAAATAGTTTCTACAGTCAAAAAAGAAGTCCATCCGGACCGCAGAAAGAAAGCCAGTTGAAATTGGGAACAAGCTCAGTGGAAGAAAACATGTTAGCTGTAATACCAGAAATCCTAACACAAGTCTTGACAAAATCAGGGTTGGGACCGCAGCGACTTTAAACAAAATGGTCTATATGTGGTGAGCTGGAATACACGGGGCTCAAGCACATTCAGATCGAAAGAAACAAGAGACTACTTATTGGGAAAGATGGACATTCTGGTTTTTCAGGAGACATGGCAGGTTAACCCGATAGAGATCGAGGGTTTTACAGTTCACTGTTTACCAGCAAACCATAAAGCCCTAGGTAGACCGCCTGGAGGGCTTTTAATGGCACTTAAAAATAGCTCAATTGAGGCAGTCACTCCTTTACTCAAAAATGAGTTGGGCATTATAGCATGCACATTCCATCTTAACTTTGACATTGTTAACCCAATAGTAGTATTAATAGATATCTACTGGAACCCCAAAACCTCCTCACTCGAAGCATTTTTGGCCATCCTGAATATACTACTGACAATAGTAAAGAACGAAATGGGCAGGGCCAATATAATGGTGGCGGGGACTTTAACTCAGACTGTGTACAGAGAGCAAAAGGGAGAAAAAGACTGGGTCAAGGCAGCTGGCAACAAGAGGTCAAAAATGGATGGACTTTATGAGCTCATGGGACTTAAGAATGTTAAATTGCACCTCGGAGGGGGATGTGGAGCCCACTGCAACATGGAGACAGGGTAATTCTTCATCGACGTTGGACTATATTTTTGTTAGCTCAGGTTTCTTTTCCTTAAAATCCAACCTAGAGATTAAACAGGAAGGGGTAGCGATCAGTCCCGGCTGGAGCTGTCATTTCCAGATCTTTCGCCAGCCACCCAGGTGGTTTATAAGCAGGAGTTAATGGAAAAAAGGGAAGAATCCGGCTAGTAAAGTGTGGGCATGGAGGGTTGAAGCTAAACAGAGCGTTAAAGGAAGTGCCAGGTTCCATTTTAGCGGAACAGTGTCGACCAGACAACTATGTTAATTTTATTTGGTCAACAGTTCCTGCCGTAACACCATCCATGGGAATTAGCCAAAACCACTTACATGGGTTTGATGAAGAATCAAGGGCTAAAAAGCAAGCAGTGAGAAGAGAGCTTCGGAGGCTAAAATCACTCCCCATGAACCTAGTTATATACCTAAAAGAAGTCAAAAGCGTAAAAAACTACTATAGGTATTGGTTGAAAAATCATAGGATGTCACACCTGCAAATGGACGGGGAGCTGATGTTAAAGATTCTGACAGAAACAAACTCGACAAGCTTTTGGTCAGTTATGAGCCAGCTTGATTCGCACTCAGATAGCTCTTTATGTAATCTAGTGCCGGAACACAAATGGGTAGAACATCTTTCCTATATTTTTAGGAATCCCTGAGAGGGTGAAATAATTACGCCATCAGTTAGTGAGTGGAAGGCAGCCTTGATTCAAGAAGAAATTGCTGATATAAGTCTTCCTCTTCTAAGGCTGGCGGCCCTAGTGGCCTAACTTACCAGGTTCTTAAAAATGAACCAGAATTCTGGGCAAGGATCTTGCTGCAACTCTTTGAGGAGATCCTAAGGGTACATCAATTCCCTGCATCCTGGAAAACAGCCCTCGTAATTCCATTCTTTAAGGGGGGCTATAGCACTGATCCAGTAAATTATCGTCCTATCGCCCTTTTGGACATAGAGAGCAAGATCTGTATGAAACCGATAGTTAAAGAACTCACATCTTGGGTGGATCAGGTTGGAGTATTATCTTGCTTCCACACAGGTTTTAGGCGTGGGCTCTCAACTACGCTGAATGAGTTGATATTGAACCTGGTGAGCGAATCATCTATGACAAAGTGAGGTCAGCAGCTATTCAGCAGTTGGATTGACCTTTCTAAAGCCTTCGACCAGATCGATAGATCCAAACTATGGGCAAAGCTCAGGGCAAAGGGCGCTCCAGAACATCTGCTAGCCATATTAATGGAGCTACACAAAGGCACCTTGGTGAGGGTGAGACTAGATGACAAAGGAAATCTGTCTGATTCAATGGAAGTAGAGAGGGGGGGTAAGGCAGGGGTGTCTTGGAGCGCCATTATTTTTCAATCTGTTTATTTCGGACCTGCGGGAGGAATTGGAATCATCCGCATTGGCCAACCCGCTCCGAAATGGCAAAAATATCTTTTGGCTGGCCTATGCGGATGATTATGTCTTGCTAAACAGGACTGCCATAGGTCTGCAAAGATTACTGACAAGATACAGAAACTATACCAATTCCAATAGGCTTGAGGTAAATCCCTTAAAATCAAAGATCTTAGTGTTCAAGAGCTTGAACAAAAAAATCTATTTTGTAAAATGGTCTTTGAATGGTCAAATCATTCCAGGAGTGGATGAATTGACGTATCTGGGATATAAGATCTACTCAAGTCCGGCAGTGTCCAAGTGTCACGACAGCTGGCGAGTCTGGCGGAGGTGGAAACTCCGACGCCATTAGACTGTTCCGCCACGTTTCTCTGAAACGCTATTCTGCGGTCTAGTCTTTTCCAACATGGCCGCCCGTAGAGTATTTCACCATTCGATACTCAGCGGCTCAGCACGTTGCAACTGTGCTTTTCCGAGTTGCGTGCGCTCGTATTCTGTGTTTCCTTCTGCGGTCTTAGTCCGCTTCATTCCTTCTCCCCGGTTCCTTTTCCTTCCTTGCTACCAGTTTCCCGATCCCTTGCCCTTCCTCCCTGCCTGATGCTTCCTGGTTCCCTGCTCCTCATCCTGCTACGTTCTGTTTACATTGTGGCTGTTTTTCTCTGCTTTCACTCACCCGTCATTGGAGTGCTCCTTCGGAGTTGCTTCTTCCATCTCTGCAAGTTACCTCACAACGGATTAGCCTATCGACAGTCCTCTTCTGTGCATCGTGGGTTTTTTTTGTGCAGTCACGGTGGCTTCCTTTCGAGGCAGACCGTATCTGCTCACAAAGAAGAAGTCGCGACACACCCAAAGAAAGAAGCTGAACTATTTGACTTCATCAGGTGAGGAGGAGGAAGGTACTTTGGGAGTGCACAGTAATTCTGGTGGTGAGGAGGACATTGCAGATCCAGTGGTCAATCCAGTAGGACAGTTTGTTAGTCCTGACACCAAGTCGGAGTCTGATATTCTAAATAAAGTGCAGAGTTTGATACCCCATATGAAGAAAATCATGAGTAGGTTCTGCAAATTCTCTATCGTGCCCATGATAAAATACTACCAAGCCAAAATAGTACCAATTATCTTATATGGCCTAGAGACCAAAATGCACCTGTGGAACACAAATTGGTCAAAGATAGAGGGAAGAATCTGGAAGGAATCCCTAAATTTGCCAATGATTACCCCAGGGTAGAATGTGCGGTTTGAATTGGGCTTAAATCTTTAAAGTGTATGGCCGAGTGGAAATTGGTAACACTGTATAGAGAGATGCTAAGTCCAAGGTCGGGCTCTCTGTTTGAGGATATAAAAGAACATCTATTCAACTCGAAAACTTGTATACTGGCAGGGCTAGAAGAAAAGGTAAAAAACATTCTAGCAAAGACAATATTAGATATAGAAACTCTGATAACCAATCCCCTGAAGGTAAAGCGTGACCTCGAAAACCTGGATTGGATAGAGACTATAGCCGAGGTACGAAGCTCGATTCCATCCAATGCATTCTTTGCAGCAGAAAAAAAGCCAGGCCATCTGCCCCTGTATTTGGTAAAATACCCCGACCAAAGGATAAGGAGTAATTTATTGAGGGTAAGACTAAATCTTCTTCCCACTGGGGAAGTACTGAATATACGCAAACAAGGGGACCAAGCAAGCAAGCTGTGTAGCATTTGTGCCACGCCATCAAACCAGTCGCTTCATCACTTGTCAATGGAAAGCGAAGGAACATGGCCTTTGAGGTTAGCCAAGTTTCAAAGTCTGGTCCATAGAGAGGATGGCATTCTATCAGATCATATTTGGAACAGAAAGATTTCAGGCCAAGAAGTACAGTTAACAACGGCAGTGGTTGAAATATTGAAGGCCTTGAACTGTCAGAATGGCACTACAAAATTAATGACAAATAAACTGGAGGCTGAGACACAAAGTCGTTAGGTGCAATAAGAAGAAAGGGGGTTGTGAACAGAAGTAATGGACATCTGGAATTTTATTGAGCGGAAATGGTTTCTGAGATCTCTGTGTATGAATTGTTCAAATGGAATTCTTGGTTTTTTCTTTTAATGTCGATTTGTTATGTTGTATGGTTGTGATAACATTTGTAAAGGTTTTTATAATCATAAACAAATAATAAAAATAATAAAAAAAGATAAGACGCCTTCCCATCTCTGGCTGCCGACAACATTCATTAGAATAGTTATATACTGGATTTGGTGGTATACATCAGAAAATCACCTTCGCAGTGGCAAAAATGCACTTCACTTCTTTCATCATCTTTTCTAGTTGACGGTACACACTTGCAGAAGCTATTGAACCCAAAAGCAATGCTCCATAATCAGTACAGTACCTAAAGTGGCCACTCCTCGACATTCTCCAACCAAATGGTGGAAACTACAGACAGGGACACCGCACCACAAAGTCTCCACTTCGTCCAAATTCAAATTGCTATTAAGGCCTCTTTCAACGGCATACTGGAGTAGATTGAGCACAAAGAGATCACCCACTATGAAAACTTTGCGTTTCGACATCTCTGGCCGCCTCACTACACATACAGGAATTAAACAAAATATGGCCGCCTTCTCCTGTGACACACAATCTAAGCACCTCATTGGGCAATTGCAACAATCGCATTTCCATTGGCCAACATGTTCAAAGGCACAAAATATAGCACATGCTCCTTGCAAAGTACCATTAGAGCAGCACCCCAACAATTCATTAACAGTCCTTCTTCCCTTTCCACTATCCTCTTCCCACCATGCCCTGATTAGGTATTTGTAAGTACTGACACACGCATCCACCAATGGCCTCCAAGACTTCAGCATCCTATAATGTCACTTCTCCACAACAGTTCATATGTACCGTTACAACATTAGGCTGCATGTGTGCTGTTATTGGGAAGCACTTCCAGTTAAAACTTCAGTGAAACATTGCAGTAATTATACATGCACATTCATGCACATAAGCACCCATCACCACAAAAGAGACTGTTGGAATTTTTTTAGCAGTGTGTGGACAACTCTATTAGAAGTACCTATGTGCACAATATCTGCTTATAAGCATCCTCTATGTCTTTAAAAAGCATACAAATGTTCCACCCATCTCCCACCATGAAGTGGCAATTTGTTGCTATATGCTTCCAACATATTTATTTACCCATATCATACCCTAGATTAGCTAATCAGTAACTCTGCTCTAGCCTTCACACATTGATACCAAATGTGTTCCCCACTAACCCACCTACTACATAACTCGTAAAAATAAGGCACTAAATGCACCACTGAATGTATTTTGGCAGGGGACAGGAGGGGAAAAAGAAGAAGTACATTGAAAGGTTTGCAGGTGCTTTGAGAGCCTACCATTAGTCTCCTCAAGGTGCAGGGAGACAGAGAGCGTGTTGTACAGGGAGGCTGCAGCAGAAGAAAGACATGTGCCATCATCTGATTGTGTGTACAAGCAACTGACCCGGATGGCATAGGAGGCTGATGATGGAAAAGGTGGAGCAAGCAAATATGTAGTAAGTGAGAGTGGAAGGTATTGAGGTCCCAAGGACCAGATGTCATTCTGCATAATGCACAGGGCTATTATTTTATTGTTCGCAGTAAGTGGGAGATAGTGCACACATTTTACTAAAGCAGAGATAGGATACCTGACGTGCAGGCGAAGGACAAGTTGCTGACTCTTTTATGCATGAGTTGGTGAGGACAGAAAGTGAAGGTGGACAAATTTAAAAAGAGCCTGTGGCAACAGTGCAGCGTACAAAGCACCACAACCGTGCAGACACTGACCTTTTGGAAAGTGCCTGTAGGTTGCTAAAATACATTCAGTGGTGCATTTAGTGCCTTATTTTTACGAGTTATGTAGTAGGTGGGTTAGTGGGGAACACATTTGGTATCAATGTGTGAAGGCTAGAGCACAAGGCTGCCTGATCTAAAGAAGTAAGATTCCACTGTTCGCCAGACTTAAATAGCGCACGCCAGGCTATTGTGTGGAATGCTGCTGAGGCTCTAAACCTAAGCCTGTCTGTTTTGACAAGTACATTCTGCCTTGATCAATTCATCATGTAATGCTTTTTGTGTTCACTGTAGTATACATAGTTTGTGTGTTTGTTATGGCACAACTCCTGTGTCATTCTTTGCTTTTCGTGGGAATTATGTTGATCATGTGCAATAACCAAAGTTGAAACTACAGAAGGAGCCAAATATCCTGAAATGTTAAAGCAGACCCAAGGCACTGCCAGAGACGTGCTGAATTGGCACCCTCAGCCCACTGTTGTCCCGTCAGACCCCTGCTTTTGTATCGATCACTGAAGGCATGCAAGCTACTCTCGGCACTTCCTGATTACCCTCCAAAAGAGCTTCATTGGAATTGTTCCTGGACCATCCAGCAAACTGACCAGCTTGAACCCAGGTATCGTCTAGGAGCGCCACCGTCCTGAGTTCACACTCGAGACTTGGGGAAGGGCTAGCTTGTGGTCCTTGGCCCACTTCTGGCAATCTTCATAGTCCTAGCTCCTCTGGGTCACGATTTAAGAGAGTGTGCCATGCCGCAAGCATTTGCAGTCCCTTTGTTGCCTTGCTGTGGTGACGCTCATTGTAGGAGCCTTGCCTGCCTGTCCCCCCCTGTGCCCTGAGACGTGCTGCACTGGAACTGTCCTCTCTTCTTCATCGTGAGCTGAGAAAAGGCTACTGTGCCACCACAGACGATCGTCAGAACCGGATCGACGTGCAACTGCAGGGGTTGGAACTACATGCGACCTGGCCTAGACTGGCAACGTTTGGCCCAGACTGTGTTGAGGGTCGATGAGTACTTGTATCACTTATCGCTGGCCCACTGGCACAGCCATTTTTCTTTATGCACGATGAATCCCTAAAAAAATACTCTCCTTTGCTGGGCTAGCCTGCAATCCCTAGCTATTTCCTAAACTCGAAAGTTGCTCTGCCTGCAAGCAACGACTCTCCTCAAATAGTGGGACACTGTTCTTCATCACCTCAAGCCCCTTCTTGAACTGCTATAGCTCCCTGAAGAGGACACGCTTTCTCTAATTACACACGACCGCACGTTTTTATTGCACTGCTGTACTTTTGAGCACAAAGCTCCCCACTTTGCAGGGCTGGACTGCTCAGGATAAGGATCAATTCTGAAGAACTGCCTAATGACATATTGTGTTAACCTACCCTTCTGTTACAGGTTGTGGCTGTTTTTACCCCTTTACCGCATTAGGCGAACCGTAACTGTATATATGTTAAATAGTGAAAGGCATGTGTGGTAACTGTTTTATATTACTGTGGTTTATTTATGTTTATTTATTAAGGCCAATAATAAATGTATATGTCTTTTTGATATACACTTGTCTAAGCATATTCTGTAGAGTTTTACTGCGTGTGCTCATCGCGGGCTTCCGATCACTCTCACCCCTCCTGAGACTTAATCTTGACCGCCTGCCAAGCTACCGAAGACTGGTCTGGCTTGTCCAGAAGGTTTCCCTGTTCCACTAAACTAGGGCGGCCTCCTAAACTACTGCCCACCAGGTCAGAGTTTAGAAATCCATCTTATCAACATACAGCACAAAATAGCCAATACAACTCCTGTCAACTCCTGTCAGCAGAACACACACCAGCGAAAGTGAATGCGCAAAGCAAACTATCAGCCAAACATGACAATCATTTTCACTTCAAACGCAAATACATTTTTCCTGTACACCCACACACTTTCACCATACATCCCTGCCATCACAGCGCAAATCCATAAACATACATGGAACATTTGTATTTATTTTTATTTTATTATTTAAAGCGCGGACCGAGCTCGAGAGCAGCAGAGCACTGTGTGGAGTGTGGGTAACGTGAGGAGCCAGGAATGAGATCCGGACACAGAGGAGTCGTGTTTGTGGTTACAAGCTTTTATTC
This sequence comes from Ambystoma mexicanum, assembly GCF_040938575.1. NCBI lineage: Eukaryota > Metazoa > Chordata > Amphibia > Caudata > Ambystomatidae > Ambystoma > Ambystoma mexicanum. The sequence continues at coordinate 648,955,925 of NC_090935.1, forward strand.
AAATTAAAAGGATTTGGAGAATACCTCTTTGTCCCTACTCTAGGAGACCTACCTCAACTAAAAGTAAGGGTCTGTCCAGTGTCAAGATGTCCAAAATAAATGTATGTTCTGTGTCCAAAATCCTATCCTTGCCCTCACACTATGAAAACTAACTCTAAGGTGCAAAGGGAACTGTCTCTGCTTCTTGAAGTGTAAAAAAGTTCAAATCCAACAGAAAAGTTCAAACTCCAAAAACAAAAGTTCCAAAAGGTTAATATTCCCTTCCACAGGAATCTTTGCACCAAAACAAAAAGTTCAAAACGACCTCCAACCATGGGTTCTAGTGGTCGATATTCACAGTTTCAATGGGGATGATTCTGAATCCACAGGAGTCTTTCCATCCAAAGCAAAAGTTCAAAAGTAAACAAGTTCTGCTGATCAAGAGGATAGCTCTCTCCTCTTGTACTGCAACTCACTCCAGGGGATATGGCTCCCTCCCCCAGATCTCACAGTTCAATTCTCAAGATTATTTACCTTCTTTAGAATTCTCTTTTCATAGAAGCACCATTTGGGTGCGAGTTCCAAACTCACAAAACACCCAGAATGTTCCCCTGTTAGGCTTTCTTGTACCACTCCTTATGGGTGCGAATCCCAGATCCACTCTTTACCTGGTATACACTGCTGCCAGTGGGCCTCAGTACAAGGTTGGTGGTCTGGAAATAAGGGTGCCATTAGCAGCATACTGACACCCTTTCCGGACTGCCAGACTACAAGTATGCCTGCAGGGGCTGTTGCTCCCGGCAGGTCTGACCTTACGGGGGCACCGGCCCCTGCAGGCATGGTTTTCACGGAACACCAGCACCATTAGTAACAGTGCCGGTCCTTCTGTGTCCCCAATGGGACTTACACTTTCCACCCCCTGACAACCCAGGCTGACAGGACTTGTAATGTTTAGGTGGCACAGGGATATCAGTCAGTGGAACAGTGTTGCGAGGTTACCGCTGAACTCACTTTCTCTAAATGCCATGCAAGTCAAAATCCCAGGAACATCCTTGGAATTCAACTATGCAGCTTTACACACACTTGACATTTACCTGATATACTCTCCTGCCAGGGTTTTTTGCACACTTGTAATTGCTTCACAAAGTTCACAAGGTGAGGGGTTATCCTTCTCTCCCCTTTACCTGTCTTGGGCTTTCCTTTCCCAAACTAGTTTTGTGGGTCCCATACCTTTCTTGATCTTCCCCAAGTTCGTACTGTGGGCCCCAGACCTTTCTTGGTCTTCTCCAAGTTTGTACTGTGGGTCCCAGAGCCTTGTTGGGTTTCCCCAAGTTTGTACTGTGGGTCCCAGACTCCAATCCCACTGTTTAGTGGTTTTATTACATTGCCCAACAGTGCTTCAATGTTCCAATGTAGATGGGGGTAATTCGGTCATATTTCTGTGCTCCTGTAATACGACGTGCTGTAGCGTGGGGGACTGCTTTTAGGAGAGCCAAGTGACCAGCTGGTAGCCCTGCCAGGAGAGCATTTCCCCCCTCAATGTGCGAGACCACAAGGGCATGCCCTATGGGCCGGATGTCCTGTGGCAGAATGAAGGGTCTGATTTTCAAAAGGGTAGAGATTATGAGCCAGGCTATTTGGGCCTTCTTGCCTATGTGTTTCTAGAAGGACAGGCTGCTGTCAATGACAATGGCGAAGTCTAAGGATTTTGCTGAGTCTGAGAGTTGCGGATCAAATCCTTCTAGGCGCATATCATTGAGCCACTGTTGAACAAGTTGTTTTTTTAGCAGGTGGACCGATGAGGGCCAATTTAGTCTTGGATGGGTTTGGTTTGAGGTAGGCTGTCGACATCCAGAACTGAATGATGGATACGTAATCTCATGTTCAACTGAGTATCGTTCGTGTGTTGGTGGATGGTTATATTGGGATCTTTGTGGAGAATGCCCAAAGGGTCCATGTAAGGTTGAAAAGGATTGCTGAGCGAATGGAGCCTTGGGGGACTCCGCAGGAGACCTGGAGTTGGTTAGTAAGCAACAAGTTAATTTGAATAGCCTGGTGTCTGCCTGAGAGGTAGGAGGTAAATCAATTCAAGACAGTGCCACAGAATCCCATCCTGTCCGCAAGGAGGGAGAGAAGGATGCGGTGGTCAACAGTGATGAATGCAGTCCAGAGGTCTAGGAGAGCCTGGAGGCATGAGTCGCCCTTATCTATGATTTGGAGGGCATCATCCACTGCCTCGATGTGGGCTGTCTCGGTGCTACATTTGGGGCGTAACCCTGACTGATAGTCATTCAGGAGGTGGCGTTGTTCAATTCTGGTGAGTAGTTGTGTGGCAACTACCTTTTCCAAGATTTTGCCAATAAACGGAAGGTTTTCAATGGGCCAGTAGTTGGCTAGGTCATCTGGATCTAGTTTTCTTTTTCAAAAGAGGTTGTGTGAGACCAGTTTTGAGGGTCTCTGGGAATGATCCTTCTGCGAGGGAGGTCTTGATGATGCTGAGGAGCGCACTGAGCGCTGTGCCCATCAAATATGTAATGATGGAGACCGTAATTATATTATCAGACTAAGAAGTAGGTTTGAGGGAGACAATCATTTTTAGGAAATCCGGGGGAAAGAGAGGAGAGAATTCGGTCGAGAGGGTCAGTGTGCATGCCTAGGTTCAGGGGATGCTAATGCTGTGAGAGGTTAATTCGATGGTCCCTCGAATTTTGTCTATTTTTTCAATAAAAAATGTGGTGATTCCATCACATTTTTCCTGAGTGGCTGGTAACTCGCGGTTGGGTGAGGGTTTGGTACAATACTTTACTACTTCAGAGGGTTTTGCTCCTGTTGGAGGCTGCTGCAATGGTGATGGAGTAGTGTGTAGCCAAGATCAGGCCCCTTCCCAAGGGCCCCCATCGTCATCAGCCTCAGCTTGCAGCAAATAAGGAGATTAGACACAGACGGATGGTACACCAAGCTTCTTGTATTAGATAGCAAGTACACAGCATACAGAGTGATCAGCTGATAAGTAGGCAAATACAGCAGGACAAGTCTCAAGGCAGTCGGCACATGGAGCTCTCTTGGGACAGAGCTTAGAGTGTAGGTTATATAGCATATCCTATGCAATCACATATATATTAATAGCATTTGAACAATGGGGGTGTTACTTGGCATGACATTTGCAGACATTTGGCAATAACTGTCAGCATCTTACTTGTGACCTTGTGACGAAGTTGTACGGGTACATTGTATTGTAATATGGATAAGCAGTATTTGCAGAAATCCTACTGTTATCTACCATATATGGTGCTGATGCTATACTTGTAGAGAACAAGCAGAAGAGAAGGTCTGGCGTGTCCTTTTGCCTTGTTAAAGGTTCTTGGTCTAATCTGCGCCAGGAGAGGTTTGGGTATGTCCGTGGAGCGTAGTGCAGAGGGAGGCAGAGGGAGGCATAGGGAAACAGAGGGAGGCAAAGGCAAAATGGAGGAGTTGATGCCAAAATGTATGCATGCGAGCCTAATGTAGCATACCATAGCATAACACAGCATAGCATAACATAATATAGCATAGCATAACAATCCTAGCATAACAATCCTGTCACATCAACCCCCCATTTGGTCGTCCCTTAGACAGGGCATAGACCACAGGGAGCAGGATTGGTATATAGCATCAATCAAAGGTGCCTAGGTACACGGGTGGCATAAGGATAAGGTGGCTAGGCACAGGGTTTGTCACAGAAAGGATGTTGCTTCAGAGGCATAGATAGTCGGCCTCTAAGGTCCTAATTCAAAAATTCAAACAATTTGGCATCAGACATTTGTCTTAACACGTCTACCATTTCCTGTTCCTAGGAGGCGTCTTTGGAGGAGTCCTCCTTAATTAGAGATTTCCTTCCACTTGTCACTTTTGTGGTCACAGTTTGTCTCACTATGTGAGAGAGGGTATACCCAGACGTGGGTCCCTTGCTCGCTGCGCCATAGGGAACCAAGCTGCACCTCACTGAGGAGGCCCAACTAGGCCGAAACATGTCTGGTGTTGCTTGTGTTTCCGTGCAGAGGTGACCTGGCCTAGCAGTTCGGGCTGGGCTGCTACCATTGGTGGCAGTACCTGACTGATTTCCATATGGCTGGACCCCTTTTGCAATGGCGCAGATGGGCTAAAAAACGGTGGTGTGGAAGGTTGCCCAGAGCATTGCCAGTGGTACAGATTTATTCAAAACCTTCCACCCATCACTTTTGTGATCACAGTTTGTCTCACTATGTGAGAGAGGGTATGCCCAGACGTGGGTCCCTTGCTCGCTGCGTCATAGCGAACCAAGCTGCACCTCTCTGAGGAGGCCCAACAAGGCCGAAACATGTCTGGGTTGCTTGTGTTTCCGTGCAGAAGGAACCTGGTCTAGCAGTTCGGGCTGGGCTGCTACCATTGGTGGCAGTACCTGACTGATTTGCATATGGCTGGACCCCTTTTGCAATGGCGCAGACGGGCTAAAAAACGGTGGTGTGGAAGGTTGCCCAGAGCATTGCCAGTGGTACAGATTTATTCAAAACCTTCCACCCATCACTTTTGTGGTCACTCTATTTGTAGTGGCAGCAATTTGACCTCTGCGGGCAAGTAAGACACCTGTTTAGCACAGCATGACAAAAGGCAGCAAATAAGAAAAACGATCATCGCAAAGGCAGAAATTATAACAACAATGATTAAAATACCATATAGAATGGAAGAGCTCAGTGAACCAAAAGTGTTTTGAATCCAAGTAAACAGTGAGCCGGCATAACCTTTGTTTATATCGTGTAAGGTGGTATCAACCCCTTGGAGGTGTTTTATGACATCCTCAACCTGGGTGGAGTAATTTGGTACCCAGGTGCAGCATTCATGTCCGATAATTTTACAAGTACCCCCTTGGGCAGTTAGTAAATGATTGAGCGCCATTCCATTCCGGAGGACCATAGTTCTAAGTTCAACTTGTTCACTTTTAAGAATCTGTATTCCTTTTACAGTGTTGTTGGCTACCTGTTCTAGGAGGAGTGATAGGGAATGGAGATCGTCCCTGTTGGTAGTGCCAATGTTCGGGACCAGGAACCCTATGAAGCCTTTGAACCATGTCCAGGCATTGCGATTAGTATGTCGTGGTGTGTAGTGAACTTTTGGAAAAAAGGAAACATGGCAAATCCTCAGGCGAATGAACCCAATTGTGCACTGACAAGTCCAGTTAGCTGGTAGACATTAGTAGGTGCTAGCCTCACAAAGGAAATGTAACCCTCTGTAGGTGTACAGTGCTATTGCTGTGCTAGGTGTGCCATTACTATGAAATGGTCCTATCCTACTGCCAGCTGCATGGTTGTAGGTGGTGGTGGTAGCACTTCTGTTAAGTACATAGGTGGCTGGTGTCATACCAATTGAAGGCAGGGTGCATCTCGTGGTGAAAGATATAACTGTGTGTGGAACACATGCGGCCAGTATTTCTGGAGGTAACGTTTTGGAGAAGCTGGGGTAGAACTGATCCCTGCAGGAACGGATGGGTCAAATTGAGACAAGAAGAGTCATTAATCATGAGGTCATAACACCATTCAGCAAGATTGAACGGGACGCGGATGACGGGAATTCCCCGTCTGATGTACATAGGAGTGTGAGAGCATACATAGCAATCGGAGGCATTCATTAGGTCAGAACAGGTCCAAGAGAAGTTGAGGAAGGTATTGGTGTCTGGGTGTATGATGGTGGATGTAGGGTGAGGCAGCACAAATACCATAGTAAGTAACAATAACATGTGGGAAACAATTCAGACAGTGAATGGTGAATGCATCAATAATGCAATATTCCTAGCTTTAGCAGTCAAACCCTACGGAGATTGGGGCCTTGTGCCCAAAATTTCCAAAGAGTGTCAGTTATTACAGGATCTTGTAGACTGGAGAGATGATGATGCAAAAGCTCAGGATCCCCGCAAGCATAACAATGACAGAGGCATGGAGCTGGAATAAATCAGCTGAGGCTCTAGGCACATTCAGCTGGCATCCAAAACCCCCTTGGGCTATATGACTTATGCACCTACACTACAGGTGTGCAGCTGTATTGTATCTGCTTGGTGCCAAAAACTTTTGAGAGTGATCGGCAACCCGTAGGAGACAAGTGTAGCAAACCTTTGAGAGCGATGGTTCACCTGCTGATGACAGGTTAGATGGTGGCTGCACTACGCAAGTTGTACCTCGGGACAGATAGCAGAAATTCATCATCGAGGAGTGCTGGATGCAGAATCACTGGGGCGTTAGCTGCTGGGACCCCAGTGAGCAGCTGAAGAGGGGACTCTTTTTCCTGTACCCTTCCAGATTACAGCTTTGCTTTGTTTTTGGTGCTGGCGGATGGTGGGTTTTCTTTGTCCTGGACCTCTTGCTGTTTTTCGTCATTGATTGGAGGTGATTGGAGGTGCTGTTTCTACACACTGGCTGGCGTGGACCCAGGAGTCATGGCCTTTACAGCAGACGGAGGTGTGGGTTGTCAGCAGGACCTGGAACTGACCCTTCCAGCGAGGATGCTGGGATGAATTTCTCTGATGCACTTTCAGAACCACCCAGTCTCTCGGCAGGAGGCTGTGGCACAGCATTTCAGGCGGTCAAGGCAGAGCTTCTTGGATTTGCTGGAAGTGAGAACTGACAACGAACATTAATCTTTTCCAATAGGAAACAACAAGATCATCATTCAGTTGTGAATCGCAGAGCTCAGGGTAAGGTGGCCGAGTAACTGGCATATTCATGGGCCTCCCCACCATGTGAGTTTGTCAGGTTGGGAGTCATATAGCATCTTTTGCATGGGTCCACCCCGTGCAGGCATAATCAAAGATCCAGGGGTGACAAAAATGTCTCATTCCTTGAGAATCCCTTATTCAGGTTGCCAGGGAAGGGATGGCGCTCTCAGACCCCAACCCTGGGTGTGGACGAGTGAGGGATGATCACCTGGGTAGGGGAACCTGGGGTTATGCTCAGGGGAATCCCTCAGTTGAGAGGCTTTATCATACCGGCGAAAGGGACGAGAAAGACGAGGTCCTCAAGGCTTTCATGGGCTGTATCAACCCAACCTCCATTCCACCCAATGAACCACCTTTTCGGGAATCCACCATGCCCTCCACATCTGGTGAATCCATTAGACACCCATTTGCACTGAGAAACCACATTCCCCAGAATCCCTGCTTCCCTGTTTCCTACCTGAACACTCCCAGTCATTCCTCTTCATGTCTCTTTGATTATTCTTTTTCTGAAACCCGAGTATACTGCATTAACAGCACACTACCATTCCAACAATCCCCCCTGTTCAGGCGCCGATAAAAACTCTGGTCATTTGCGTTCATTCTACAACTCCTCCCAATCTCACTCTTCCGAATTTACCCAAACCCCTAGGACGAGAACTATAATTCCATATAACCCCTTTTCCCCTTGCGACCATGTAGGATATTCCAAAACACTGCCCCCCCTTTTTTGACACAAACACTTTCCCACAACACGAAAGACAACAGACTAACACCAGAGCTGTTTACCTGACATGTCCCAATACAAGGGTCAGGCAAAGTCAGGCAATTGACCAGAATCACACACACCTGACAGCCCTTTTCCTTCCCCACAGGGATAAAAGGTGGAGCACGAGAGCACAGGTTGGGCAAGGCAGACTGCACGACATGAGAGCTAACTCAGCACAGCAGTTCAAGAGGAGGAGAAAGACGGCACATACTGAGGGGGTGAAAAGGAAAGAAGGGACCTTGCCTTTTCCGACCAAGGGCTGTGAAACCTCTGCAGAAGGAATCGTAAGACCGTGAACAATAGCCAGCGTATTTTTGGAGCAGATGTCAATGGTACACAATACCCTCTTCTGCTGATTACCAAGCCAGGGAGAGACACTTGTCTCTGTGGTACCAACTTGGACTCTAAAGAGAAAGAAAGCCAAATGGTTCATCACAGCCGGTGAGTCGAAGGGAGAGTCGATAAGAAACCGAACTGGGTTGAACAAAAAGTAGCAAATGGCTAATTTGAACTGCGAAAGGCTTAAAGAGCTATTGACGGAAAAAGGGGAAAACCAGCAACAGAGGAGTCTGGCACCACGTGGGTGCTCACGCAGGAAACTACCTTAACCAGGGGGCCTTTGGAAAAGGCAAAAGGGGGCCAAAGCAGTCATACAGGGGTCTTGTCAAATCCTCTGTACAATCGAATGTGAAGCGAAGGGAAGTGAGTCCTGCATGACAAGAAATGAATGAGAAAGATACAAATGACAAGATTGGCAAGAGTGGACCCGAAGGAGGGATGCTGATAAAAGGGGGCGAAGTCTAAAGTCCCGAAATACAGTATGTTCACAAGAGTGAACCCGACCGAGGGATATCCACAGTGAAACTGTTTAGTAAAAGTTGGCAAGAGTGAACCCGACAGAGGAATGCTAACAAAAGCGGGCCAGGCCTGAAGTCCCTATGAGCAGTGTGTTGACAGGGGTGAACCCGACCGAGGGATGTTCACAGTGAACTGTTTTGCAAAAGTTGCCAAGAGTAAACCCGGCAGAGGGAGGCCGACAAAAAGGGGCAAAGCCTGAAGAACTGTTTAAAAAGACATTAGGATTAGTGAATGCAAGGAATATTGTAAGACCAGGGGAAGTGGATTGTCCCCCTTGGCATTTGGAATCGAACATAGCAGAGGGAGATCCAGAAAGAAAGGCCTGAGCCCAATTGAGGGACGCCTACGGGTCTGAGCCCAAAAGAGGGAGATCCAGGGGTGGAAAGTCAACACCCGAAAGTCCATTTGAAAATAAACTTTTTGTTTGTTTGTTTTCTTGTTAAATACATTAGGCCCTCGATGGCAAGAGACTTTTCATTGAAAAGAGACTTAACAATCGAAGATCCTGATAGCTGGTACGGAACTGTCAGCCTGTGCTGGGAAAGCTCAAGTGTGTGCTGTGCTCAGGAGATCCACTTTGTCCCGTGCTCAAAACGCGAGGAAAGGCAGACCCCTGGCAATCACATCCTGATTTATTATTTGTGAATACTTCTTTCTTTATTGAAAACCCTATCCCACACTCTTTCTGTAATTAGTTGTAAGGATTTGGCAATAGTTTTATTTTAGTTTATGGCTTTTACTTTGACAAGACACCACAAGGACTGCCTTATTTTTCATTTGATGGTCGAAGCTTGCTTCCATCTTAGATTTAGGTTTAGGTTAGGCATTTTTCAACCCTGCATTTACAGTTTAATAAAAACCCTAGAACTGTGATCAGTTGTGCCTGTCTTTACTGTTGTCACTATGAGTTCCTTACATAAGGTGTCAGGCGTGGGATATGATGCAATTGATGCTATGTGGAGAGCCCACTCATATAAAGAAAGACCGAATAGGAATTTCCAGGACCTATCCACAGTATACAAAAAAGAAGGAATGAACAACTCCCTCCGAGGTGACTCAGAAATCTTTGTGTCAATAGGCAAATCCAATCAAACCCTTTCTTCCACCGAAGGGGTAAGATCTATGGAAAGCATGCACCCCCCTTCAAGCCCATGGAACAGTGAATGGGTATCCAATTTCTTCCCCTGACCTCTCAAGCCATCTCACTTGCCCGAAAGAATGTTGAGGGCAACACTTATTATCTTTTTTGCCCTCAAGATTATTTAATGCAGGGAAGGAAAAAAGTATTAGTTTCATTACAACTAAAAGTAAGATGTCCTTTAGGCTGGTCCTTCTACATTTTACCCTTTAAGGAAGGCCAAGTGAAGATGTTACCCCTTTTTTCCTGCGAAGACAAATTCACCTTTATCCTCCTGAACATTTCCTCAAACCCCATAAAAATCCATAGGGGAGGCAGAGTAGAGATCCTAGTGTATGAAACTCCTTGGAAATCAACCAGACAGAACCCAACATCTGAGACCTTAGGAGAAATAGCTTCTCATAAAACATCAGGCGGAAACCTAGAAATCCCTTGTACCGGAAAAAAGATCCAGAAACCCTTCCTTACTATTGAAAGGGAAAAGTAGAGGGTGAGCAAGAGAGAGAGAAGATGAGAAACTCAAATGGGAAGATACCAGAAGAACCCTATATTGACCAGGAGGAGCAAAAACTGGAGAACAGTCATATCAGCAAAACCTTTTTTAGTTCCCTGAATAAGGATAGGAGAGGGTCAAAGTCCACTATATCTCTAGAAGAATCGGAAGCATCTAAAGCAGAACAATGCTTATTTTGTGGAGAGTAGGGACATAATGCAGAGGTTTGTCTTGAAAATATAGAGGAGGAGTTAATGGAATCTCAAGAAAGGGACAGGAAAACAGAGGGAGAAAGAGAAAAGAGAGGACTCTTAAAATCATCTCCTACACATGTCCTAGACAACCGGAAAAGGGCTGAAAGCCCTAGCAATAACAATCCCAGTTATATGCTGGAATGCTTGGACCAACAGCCTAGGTGTTCCATAATGGAATATCCAGATGAAACAGCATTGTCCAACCAGCATAGGGGAAGTGCATGGGAGAAACCTGAGGGTATTCTCCCCAGCAGACCTCGAGAATCCCTTATTCAGGTGGCCGGGGAGGGGCTGCGCTCTCAGATCCCAGACCTGGGGGTGAACGAGTGAGGGAGGATCACCTGGGTAGAGGAGCCCGGGGTTATGCTCAGGGGAATGCCTCAGGTGAGATGCGGACTCATACCGGAGAAAGGGACGAGAAAGAGGAGGTCCTCGAGGCTTTATGGGCTGTATCTACCCTTCTTTTCAGGAATCCACCATCCCCTCTGCACCTCGTGAATCTATTACACACCCTGTTGCACTTAGAAACCACATACCCCAGAATCCCTGTTTACCTGTATCCTACCTGAATGCTCCCAGTAATTCTTCTTCACGTCCCTTTGATTATTATTTACCGAAACCCCAGTATACTGCATTAACAACACGCTACCATTTTCAAAATCCCACCTGGTCAGGTAACGATAAAAACTTTGGTCATTTCCGTACATTCCACAACCCCTACCAATCTCACACTTCCGATTATACCCAAACCCCTAGGACGAGAACTATATTTCCATATAACACCTTTTCCCCTTCCAACCACATAGGATATTCCAAAAACTGCACCCCCCTCTTTTTCAACACAATCACTTTTGCACAACACGAAAGACAACAGACTAACACCAGAGCCATTTACCTGACATGTCCCAATTCCAGGGTCAGGCAATTGACCCGAATCACACACACCTGACAGCCCTTTCCCTTCCCCACAGGGATAAAAGGTGGAGCACCAGAGCACAGGTTGAGCAAGGCAGACCACAAAGCGTGAGAGCGAACTCAGCATGGCAGTTCAAGAGGAGGAGAAAGACGGTGCATACCAAGAGGGTGACAAGGAGAGAAGCAACCTTGCCCTTTCCGATCAAGGCCTGTGACACCTCAGCAGAACGAAACCTAAGACAACGTACAATAGCCAGCGTGTGTTGCAGCAGATCTCAACAGTACACAAGACCCTCGATTGCTGATTACCAAGCGAGGGAGAGACGCTTGTCTCGGTGGTACCAAACTTAACTCCAAAGAGAAAGAAAGCCAAGTGGTTCATCACAGCTGGTGAGTCTAGGGGAGAGTCGATAAGGAACTGAACTGTGTTGAATGAAAAGTAGCAAATTGCTGATTTGAACTGTGAAAATCTTAAAGAGCTATTGATGGAAAAGGGGGAAAACCACCAACAGAGGAGTCCGGCACCACGTGGGTGCTCACGCAGATAACTGTGGGTGATTAGCCGATGGTAGAAACTACCGTAAACAGGAGGCCTTGGGAAAAGGAAAAAGGGGTCAAAGCAGTCATACAGGGGTTTTGTAAAATCCTCTGTACAGTCGAAAGTCTTTGGCTGACAGAATTGTGTGAAGCAAAGCGAAGTGAGTCCTGAATTACAAGAAATGAATGAGAACGATACGAGATTGGCAAGAGTGAACCCGAAGTGAGGGATGCTGGTAAAAGGGGGCAGAGTCAAAAGTCCTGAAATACATTATGTTGACAAGACTGAACCCGACTGAGGGATCTCCACAGTGAAACTGTTTAGTGAAAGTTAGCCAGAGTGAACCCAGCCCAGGGAGGCTAACTAAAGGGGGTGAGGCCTGAAGTTCCTAAGAACAGTGTGTTGACAGGAGTAAACTCGACCGATGGATGTCCACAGTGAATTGTTTTGCCAAAGTTGGCAACAGTGAAACCGGCAGCGGGATGCCGACAAAAAGGGGCAAAGCCTGAAGAACTGTTTAACCCCTTAACTGCCAATGGATTTCCCCTTTTTGGGTGATTTGGGTATGTCGCCATTCAATCCCTTGTAAGTTTTTGTTACATGTGATATCTCAGCCAAATTTGGCCCCTTTTCTTCCCACATGTAGGCAGTCATAACGCCACCAAGGAATTGTAGTTTGCTTTATGGGGGTAAGAGAAAATAACCAAAAAGTGAGCAAATGTGTTTTTTCAGAAAATGACAATAAAATGATGTACAAAGAAGCCTGTGGTGTTTTCCTTGTAAGAGCTAGGAACAAATTCAAGAACAGGTTGAGTGGAAACCAAAACAACATATTTTTATAAGGTTACCATCAGTTTTGTGATAGGTTTGCGATTTTACCCTTTTTTTTTTAGTACATGCGTGGACGGAATGGAAGAGGATGGTCGGAAACTTGAATAGGAAGACAGAAAGGCATACATTTCTGAAAATTAGACAAAATTCCAAGTTTAGGAAGGGTTGATTTGCACAGGTCAGGCAACAACTATGTAGGGAAAATGCCCATAGTTTGGGGGAAAATTAGAAAAATTGCAGATTAAAAAGGTATGTGCTGGACATGGTAGGAACTGTAAGCTAAAGACTTATGTGAATATTGAGAAAAGCAATGCCACGCTATGTTCCTGTGACTCTACCATTTAGGAAATCACCAATTTTTTGTAATGTTTCACAAAACAAGCAATACCACAAGCCAAAAACGGATCCATGGTACACAGTATTTTTATGCTGATGGACGAAACAGACGTACTTAGCATGTGTAAATAGGGAAAACAAATGAAGTGAGGAATGGCAAGCATACATTTTTTAAAGGCAGACCTTTTGAAGGTTAGGTGGCTTGGGCAGGTTACAGAAGCGTACAGTGCCTAAAGCAGCGACTAAATGTAGGTCACATTTGGGAAATTAAATGGTTGTGTAACAAAGTGCAGTAGCAAATGTATGAAAACGTTAAGAAAACCAAGAGAAAACAACAAATGTCCTACCTTTCCACATTTACATAGGTGTCCCGACAAAAATGGTACTTCAGATGTGGGGGTGCACCTTCATGGGCGCAAAGGGAGAAGGCGAAACCACTGGTACATCAAATGCCCTGGGGAAGACTGGATTTGGCTTTGCAGACAACCACAGATTTGGGCTTGGGGTGTTGCAGCCAATAAGGAAAACAGGCAACCCCATGCATTTCTGAAAAGAAGACACCCGTGGGAATCCACAGAGGTCTGACTTGCGCCAATAGCCCTAGAATGTATTACCCATAAGCCCTGCAAAGTCAGATATTTAGGAAGTAAAGCACAATTTTCAGGAAATAACCACCTTCAAACAACCGAAACACGACCCCAAAAACACATGTCCTACCTTCCCGTGTTTCCACAGGTCTCCCGATGAAAATGGTACATCACATGTGTGGGTGCACCTAGCTGGGTGCAAAGGGAAAAGGCTAAACCACTGGTAATCCCAAGTATTTCGGGAGAGCCGACTTTGCAGGAATTCACTCTTGTGGCCAACCTACAGATTTGGGCCTGGGGTATCGCAGCCACTAAGGAAAACAGGGAACCCCATGCATTTCTGAAAAGAAGACACCTGTGGGAATCCACAGAGGTCTGACTTGTGCGAATCGCCCCAGAATGTATTATCCACAGGCCCCGGCAAAGCCTGAAATTTAAGAAAAAGAACACAATTGTCAGATATTTCCCAACCTCAAACCACCAAAACACGTCACCAACAACACATGTCCTACCTTCCCATATTCCCACAGGTGTCCCAACGAAAACAGAACCTCACATGTGTTGGTGCACCTACCTGGATGCAAAGGGAAAATGCTAAACCACTCGTAACCCAAGATTTTCGGGAGAGCAGATTGTGCAGGAATTTGCCTTTGTTAACAACCCACAGATTTGGGCTTGGGGTGTCGCAGCCACGAAGGAAAACAGGCAGTGTCATGCATTTCTGAAATGAAGACACCCGTGGGAATCCACACAGGTCTGACTTGCGCAAATCGCCCTAGAATTTATTACCCACAAGACCCTGCAAAATCAGAAATTTAGGAAAGAAAACACAATTTTCAGACATTTCCCAACCTCAAACCACAGAAACACACCTCCAACAACACATGTCCTACCTTCCCGCATTCCCACAGGTGTCCTGATGAAAATGGTACCTCACATGTGTGGGTGCACCTACCTGGACGCAAAGGGAAAAGGCTAAACCACTGGTAACCCCAAGTGTTTCGGGAGAGCAGATTTTACAGGAATTTGTCTTCTGTACAACCTTCAGATTTGGGACTGTAGTTTTGCAGCCACCAAGGAAAACAGGGAACCCCATGCATTTCTCAAAAGAAGACACCCGTGGGAATCCACAGATGTCTGACTTGTGCAAATCGCCCCAGAATTTATCATCCACAAGCCCCGGCAAAGTCTGAAATTTAGGAAACAAAACACAATTTTCAGATATTTCCCACCTCCAAACCACCGAAACACACGGCCAACAACACATGTCCTACCTTCCCGCCTTCCCACACGTGTCCCGACGAAGACGGTACCTCACATGTGTGGGTGCACCTACCTGGGCGCACAGGGAAAAGACTAAACCACTGGTAACCCCAAGTGTTTGGGAGAGCAGATTTTGCAGGAATTTGTCTTCTGTACAACCTACAGATTTGGGACTGTAGTTTTGCAGCCACCAAGGAAAACAGGGAACCCCATGCATTTCTCAAAAGAAGACACCCGTGGGAATCCACAGATGTCTGACTTGTGCAAATCGCCCCAGAATTTATCATCCACAAGCCCCGGCAAAGTCTGAAATTTAGGAAACAAAACACAATTTTCAGATATTTCCCCCCTCCAAACCACCGAAACACACTGCCAACAACACATGTCCTACCGTCCCGCCTTCCAACACGTATCCTGACGAAGACGGTACCTCACGTGTGTGGGTGCACCTACCTGGGCGCACAGGGAAAAGACTAAACCACTGGTAACCCCAAGTGTTTGGGAGAGCAGATTTTGCAAGAAATTTGGGCTTGTGAACAACCTGCAGATTTGGGCCTTGGGTGTCGCAGCCACCAAGGAAAACGGGGAATGCCATGCATTTCTGAAAAGAAGACACTGGTGGGAATCCCCAGAGGTCTGACTTGCACGAATCGTCGTAGAATGTATTACCCACAAGACCCTGTAAAGTCTGAAATGTAGGAAAGAAAACACAATTTTCAGACATTTCCCAACCTCAAACCACCGAAACATGCCGCCAACAACCCATGTCCTACACTCCCGCGTTCCCACAGGTGTGCCGACGAACATGGTACCTCACATGTGTGGGTGCACTTACCTGGACGCAAAAGGGAGAGGCTAAACGACTGGTAACGCCAAGTGTTTAGGGAGAGCAAATTTTGCAGGAATTTGTTCTTGTGGACAACCTACAGATTTGGGACTGTAGTGTTGCAGCCACCAACGAAAATAGAGAACCCATGCATTTCTGATAAGAATACACCGGTGGGAATCCGTAGAAGTCTGACTTGCGCAACTCGCCCTAGAATTTATTACCCACAAGTCCTGACACAGTCTCAAATTTAGGGAAAAACTCAAATTTCAGTCATTTCCCACCTCCAAACCACTAAAACACGTTGCAACAACACATGTCCTACCTTCTCATATTCCCACAGGTGTCCCAACAAAAACGGTACCTCACATGTGTGGATGCACCTACCTGGGCGGAAAGGGAAAAGGCTAAACCACTGGTAACCCCAAGTGTTTCGGTAGAGCAGATTTTGCAGGAATTTGTCTTCTGTACAACCTTCAGATTTGGGACTGTAGTTTTGCAGCCACCAAGGAAAACAGGGAACCCCATGCATTTCTCAAAAGAAGACACCCGTGGGAATCCACAGATGTCTGACTTGTGCAAATCGCCCCAGAATTTATCATCCACAAGCCCCGGCAAAGTCTGAAATTTAGGAAACAAAACTCAATTTTCAGATATTTCCCACCTCCAAACCACCGAAACACATGGCCATCAACACATGTCCTACCTGCCCGCCTTCCCACACGTGTCCCGACGAAGACGGTACCTCACATGTGTGGGTGCACCTACCTGGGCGCACAGGGAAAAGACTAAACCACTGGTAACCCCAAGTGTTTGGGAGAGCAGATTTTGCAGGAATTTGTCTTCTGTACAACCTACAGATTTGGGACTGTAGTTTTGCAGCCACCAAGGAAAACAGGGAACCCCATGCATTTCTCAAAAGAAGACACCCGTGGGAATCCACAGATGTCTGACTTGTGCAAATCGCCCCAGAATTTATCATCCACAAGCCCCGGCAAAGTCTGAAATTTAGGAAACAAAACACAATTTTCAGATATTTCCCCCCTCCAAACCACCGAAACACACTGCCAACAACACATGTCCTACCGTCCCGCCTTCCAACACGTATCCTGACGAAGACGGTACCTCACGTGTGTGGGTGCACCTACCTGGGCGCACAGGGAAAAGACTAAACCACTGGTAACCCCAAGTGTTTGGGAGAGCAGATTTTGCAAGAAATTTGGGCTTGTGAACAACCTGCAGATTTGGGCCTCGGGTGTCGCAGCCACCAAGGAAAACGGGGAATGCCATGCATTTCTGAAAAGAAGACACTGGTGGGAATCCCCAGAGGTCTGACTTGCACGAATCGTCGTAGAATGTATTACCCACAAGACCCTGTAAAGTCTGAAATGTAGGAAAGAAAACACAATTTTCAGACATTTCCCAACCTCAAACCACCGAAACATGCCGCCAACAACCCATGTCCTACACTCCCGCGTTCCCACAGGTGTGCCGACGAACATGGTACGTCACATGTGTGGGTGCACTTACCTGGACGCAAAAGGGAGAGGCTAAACGACTGGTAACGCCAAGTGTTTAGGGAGAGCAGATTTTGCAGGAATTTGTTCTTGTGGACAACCTACAGATTTGGGACTGTAGTGTTGCAGCCACCAACGAAAATAGAGAACCCATGCATTTCTGATAAGAATACACCGGTGGGAATCCGTAGAAGTCTGACTTGCGCAACTCGCCCTAGAATTTATTACCCACAAGTCCTGACACAGTCTCAAATTTAGGGAAAAACTCAAATTTCAGTCATTTCCCACCTCCAAACCACTAAAACACGTTGCAACAACACATGTCCTACCTTCTCATATTCCCACAGGTGTCCCAACAAAAACGGTACCTCACATGTGTGGATGCACCTACCTGGGCGGAAAGGGAAAAGGCTAAACCACTGGTAACCCCAAGTGTTTCGGTAGAGCAGATTTTGCAGGAATTTGTCTTCTGTACAACCTACAGATTTGGGACTGTAGTTTTGCAGCCACCAAGGAAAACAGGGAACCCCATGCATTTCTCAAAAGAAGACACCCGTGGGAATCCACAGATGTCTGACTTGTGCAAATCGCCCCAGAATTTATCATCCACAAGCCCCGGCAAAGTCTGAAATTTAGGAAACAAAACACAATTTTCAGATATTTCCCACCTCCAAACCACCGAAACACACTGCCAACAACACATGTCCTACCTTCCCGCCTTCCCACACGTGTCCCGACGAAGACGGTACCTCACATGTGTGGGTGCACCTACCTGGACGCACAGGGAAAAGACTAAACCACTGGTAACCCCAAGTGTTTGGGAGAGCAGATTTTACAGGAATTTGCGCTTGTGAACAACCTGCAGATTTGGGCCTCGGGTGTCGCAGCCACCAAGGAAAACGGGGAATGCCATGCATTTCTGAAAAGAAGACACTGGTGGGAATCCCCAGAGGTCTGACTTGCATGAATCGTCGTAGAATGTATTACCCACAAGACCCTGTAAAGTCTGAAATGTAGGAAAGAAAACACAATTTTCCTACACTCCCGCGTTCCCACAGGTGTGCCGATGAACATGGTACCTCACATGTGTGGGTGCACCTACCTGGACGCAAAAGGGAGAGGCTAAACGACTGGTAACGCCAAGTGTTTCGGGAGAGCAGATTTTGCAGGAATTTGTTCTTGTGGACAACCTACAGATTTGGGACTGTAGTGTTGCAGCCACCAACGAAAATAGAGAACCCATGCATTTCTGATAAGAATACACCGGTGGGAATCCGTAGAAGTCTGACTTGCGCAACTCGCCCTAGAATTTATTACCCACAAGTCCTGACACAGTCTCAAATTTAGGGAAAAACTCAAATTTCAGTCATTTCCCACCTCCAAACCACTAAAACACGTTGCAACAACACATGTCCTACCTTCTCATATTCCCACAGGTGTTCCGACAAAAACGGTACCTCACATGTGTGGATGCACCTACCTGGGCGGAAAGGGAAAAGGCTAAACCACCTGTAACCGCAAGTGTTTTATGAGAGCAGATTTTGCAGGAATTTGCTCTTGTGCACAACCTACAGATTTGAGACTGGAGTGTCGCAGCCACCAAGGAAAAGAGGGAATCCCATGCATTTCTGAAAATAAGACACCTGTGGAAGTCCACAGAGGTCTGAATTGCGCAAATCGGCCTAGAATATATTACCCACAAGTCCTGGCAAATGCCAGAATTTAGGAGAAAAAACAAAATTTTCAGACATGTCCCACCTCCAAAGCATCTAATAACACATGTCCTACCTTCCCGCATTCCCACAGGTGTCCCAATGAAAACAGTACCTCACATGTGTGGATGCACCTACCTGGGCACAAAGGGAAAAGGCTAAACCACTGGTAACCCTGAGTGTGTTATCGAGAGAGCACATTTTGCAGGAAATTTGCTCATGTGACAACCTACAGACTTGGGCAGGGGTTGTCACAGCCACCAAGGAAAACAGGGAACCCCATGCATTTCTGAAAAGAAGACACCCGTGGGAATCCACAGAGGTCTGACTTGCACGAATCCGCGTAGAATGTTTACCCACAAGTCCTGACAATGTCAGAAATTTATGAAAAACAAAACACAATTGTCAGATATTTCCCACCTCCAAGCCACCGAAACACGCTGCCAACAACACATGCCCTACCTTGATGCGTTCCCACAGGTGTCCCGATGAAAACGGTACCTCACATGTGTGGGTGCACCTACCTCTGTGCAGAGAGAAAAGGCTAAACCACTGGTAATCCCAAGTGTTTCGGGAGAGCAGATTTTGCAGGAATTTGCTCTTGTGGACAACCTAGAGATTTGGGCCTGGGGTGTCACAGTGTTAAGGATTTCTGTTAGGTGACGCACACCTTAGTCTTGGCCCAGTATGCAACGCATGACTGAAATGCTTATGTTTTTATGTTAGATTCAATATTGAGATGGTACACCATTCAGATAACACACCCTTTTCAAATACCCCGGGTCACAATGGATCATGAACCACGCTGGTTGATCAAATGTAATATTTCTTTATTTTAAAATTCAAAAGAAATCATACAATTTTTAATATAGGGCAGCAATCACCAATGGGGTGATGATAACAATAGGAATGTAAGCAATGCACTTGTTTAACCTTCTATTGACACATCTACAAAACACCAGGGAATAGGGGGACTTTTTGATTTTAGGTAAGATAGCACTTGAGGTAATCAGTAATGACAAATAGAAAATAGAATTGAAATCCGACCTTCCCTCCCCAAACAAGAGAGAAAAACGTATTTTAAACCCTGATAATGCTAAAAATGACACCCGGAAATGGATGAATAAAATAATGAATGTGTACAAAAACCTTGAAACAAATACAATTCTTCACTAAAGCAACAATGCAAATATACAAACAATCCCTAAGAATGGGTAACCAAGAGCATACAGTTCGAAAATGAGTGGCAGGTTTAACATAGAATGCAGCAAAGGACACACGTTGGAAACTTTGCAACTTTGCAATTCCCGCCTGAAATTACCCAAACGGTTTTTAATAAAAATGGGTGAAATATTGTAAATCGCGTTGAGGTGTAGCTATAGATCATAGGTACAATATGGAAGTGAAATTAGGTCTCTAGCAGATAAATTGAGTGAGTAATGCAAGATCTAGAAAGGTGTGTTTTGAGTGAAATGGAGTGGTGAAAAAGGAAAGCATTCAGGCTAGACCACCAAAGAGGGACACAGTAAGATCCAGGGTTGATTCGCGAATTCAACCCTAGCTCCCCAGCGCCCACACTGACGGAACCAGTCCGATCACTCAAAATAGGATTAATAGTTTAGGATTTACACAAGGCAGAATTACTACAGAGATGGCATTAGCACAAGAAATCAAAGGCAGGGTTTCAAGAATAATTCTAACAATATTACAAGTTATCAGGATAAGGATAGGATGACTTAGAGAGGGAATTAAGGACAAGGCAAGGCAAGGTATACTATGGTTTTCTATACTATGGTTTTATATGGTTCCTATTGATGCTCACAGTCCACTTTTTAGTTTTGGATTTTGGACAGTCAGCAGTTCTGGTCACCACACAGATCTGGTCTAACAAAGGACAGCCGGACAAAATCAGTGGGACAGGATCAGCTGGGCAGAGACTGGTTACCGGGTAGCACTTCTGGACTGGCAATTCTGGTCACTGGATAATATAGGTCATCAGGGTAGCAGGACGGCAGCAACATGCAGTGAGTGGCAGCAAGCCAAGCTGGATCAGGATGCCAAAGCTACCAGGTTTATGAGGTGAGTTTTACAATGTCTAAAAACTCAGATATTTACTTTACTGAAAATCCGATCTTACCAAAAACATACATTTCTCCAATTGCAATCTCTTGGCAAATTATACACACAGGTTACATATTAGGTGCAGCACATATCAGTCCAATCCTCCAGTCTGTGCAACCTTGTTTCACCTTTCTGATAGCTTTTGGTAATTTTACACATGAAAGATTTGGCCTAAAATTCCACAACTTTGTACACCGATGTCCCCAGGGATGTATGTACAGAATATCATGTTTGCAACCTTAATACTTTCCTTGGAATCTGTTATATTTTGTAACTTGTGTTCCCCATGCGGCAATGAGTTCTACCAAGTTTTAAAAGACAGCACGTAAAATTAGATTTAAAACTGCAAACTTTTAAAACATTTTTACTAACTCTTGCTGTACAGATAAAAAGACTTTAAAGTTTCTTTATAAAATAGTCTTTGGAACCAAAAGGCAGTCCATTGTTACTAGATCCTTTTTTTTCTTCCTCCAACTGCAAGCAACTGTCATTTCCTTCACGGCAAGGGGTGGGTTCCCCATCTTAATTGAAGATTTTATTACCCCTTTCACTTGATAGGTTAGTGCCCCAGGACTTCTATTGTCCCAGCTTGGAGCAAAGACGAATGTCTGACGAGCTTGTGGACTTGCTTTGTCCTGGCCCATTCAAAGTTTTTCAAGCTGGCAATTTTCACTTACATGTCCTGGATTTATGGTGTGTCTCCCTTCCTTGGGGAAGTTTGATGGTTAACAACTGGACTGACTGGTTTTTCTGAGAGCTTGCAAATCCAGCCCATGTGTTTTAAACCCTTTCATTTCTTATTTTGGTGCTGAATTAAAACAAACCTGTGAAAGAAGATAACCTGTGTGTATTATTGTTAGGGAGAATTCTCTGTTTTGTCTGAATTTCCTAACCTAGTGAGTCCCCCAGCAGCTTTGCTGGATTTCTGGAGTTTGTTTTTTTTCTCCTGCCAAGAGTGAGTCTCTTTTCCTCACACTCTTGGACATGATTTGAGGGGTTCCTTTGACTGTTAATGTGTTTTATGGGCTATGGGGTCTTTTACTCCATAGGGTCTCATGTGTTTTTACTATGTGTGTTACACAGCACCCTCAGTGCAGTGACACAGGGGTGTCATAGTGACACCCCACCATAGACTCCATACCCTGGGACTGACTACTGTCTCCCAGGGCATGTAAAGTCACCATTGGCTTTACTAGTCCCAAATTATGAACAGAAACCAGTACAAACCATCTTATTGTGGACGTACTGGTCGGGGCAATTCGATTGCCCCGGGGTCTGTTATTCGAGGGGCACGTCTCCGTCCCCCCGGATCGAGTTTTGGCTGGTGGCAGTGGATACTACTTTTTATATTCGACTGCGAATATATCTCTATGGGATTTTCCCATTGTTCGAGGCTACCAACTTTAATTATTTAATTCTCATAGCCTCGAACATACCGCCGGTTTATTTATTTAATATTAATTCGCCGGTTGGTATTTTTTGCCAGAACTCGATTCTAAAATGGCGTTTGTGTTCTCTTCTGTGACTCCAACCCAAGTCGAGCCCTTTGTTCCACTTTTTGGTGGGCTTCTCCACAGAAGCCTCCAAAAGTGGTGGCACTCTGTCTGGGTACCACAGGTCGTGTGGGAGGGGGTTTAGGCACCCTGGACTGAGTTACCTTGGTAACTCAAGTCGCACTCTTGTGTGATTGGCTCAAGTGGTGAGCCGGCCTGCTCACCACTTAGCATGTTTGATTGACAGCTAGGCTGAGTGAATGGGAGTGTGCTGCATAAAAGCAGGGCTTTTGGGACTGGAACTTTAGAAGTCGCCACAGGACCTGAAAATCCGACGAGGGAGAAGCTGAGCCGACCTGCTACGACGACACCACCGGTGGAGCCCTGCGGAACCGACTCACCACTTCCCGACGACAGAGAAAATCTCCCGGCTGAAGAGTCTTCTTCCCCTGACTGGTGGGCACAACCAGTTTACCTTCTTTTTCTCGCATCCCAGGACGTCTTGTGGTCGAATTGCCCGTGCCAAGCACCCCGGCAACCGGATAGCCACTTACCACTGGACCGCGAATAAAAGGGCTGCTCCTTTTAACTGAGAACTCCGTGGCTGGTTTCTTCCCTGGCAGTGCAACGGACTCCTGTCTTCCTCCCCGATGAGATCCTCTCTTCCTCTGGACGAAGCACCGACTTGCATCCGCTGCCAGGAACAACTGCCCCCGCTGGAGTATTCTCACCACTTTAAAGTACCGTGTCCACCAGGCCTCCCTTTCTAAAGATTGCTACAAGGTAATAATAATCCCTTAACCTTCTGGACTGGGCTGGCCGCCTTGACCATCTAACTGGTCCCTTTCTTTTGGTCCAACTCTTTCTGAACTGATTGCGAGACTTTTGGGCACTTTGAACCGTGTGACCTTGGACACATTTCGACCGGAGCCTCTTAAAGTGGGTCCGGCCTTGTTAACTTTGACTTTACGGTTTTAACCTGCCTTCTTCTCCTACTGTGTTCTTCCGAAAGTGTTGGGATCTGTTTCTATCTTTGCTCTGTTTGCTCTGCCTTTCTCTCCCTTTTAAACCGATTGATTAGAGTGCTATCTTCGTTAAGCGCTCACCGCTGTCTGAAAATAAGTGTTTCTTTACTTAAGACTTGTCTAACTAATCGTTGAAGGCAGTGTATATCTTTTAGTGACCATGTTTTTGAACTGCTTGATATTAGTGCCAGTGTGTTTTATTAGATGTGGTTTTAAATAAATAATTATATCTCTTTTACACCAAGCTCTGGTCAGTGTTTGCTTGCTCTACTGTGTTCTATTGACCTATTGTGAATACTCTGTATACTGCCTAACTCTTCTTGAGGGTAGTCTGACTGCTCAGCCACAGCTACCAAGTGAATCTGTGTGGTACAGACTGCTACCAAGTGGGTTTACTGCCAAACACCTGTAGTCTTAAATCTTTTGCAGTGGTCCCAGAGGGAACTGCACAGGTTTCTGCCTAACAATTATCACCACTAACATAAACTCTTTACATTGCTAAGTAAGCAGGCTTTCATTAACAATTTATTTTCAAACAGGCCAATTATTTTCTTCACGCAGCAAAGTCCATTTTTCCACATGTGTTAAAACTGCTAGCATTTCTTTCTTTAAATTCGGTTTAGTAGCTGCCTCAGATTGCGCACACTGTCTTTGCAGCTGTAGTCATTTCCTTGAAGCAGGAGTCTTATCTAAAGTATACATACATTTGAACTTGAGCTGGCTCAGAGAGTTAAAGTCTCTTTGAAATGCTCCGCCTGGACTCATTTGGAAGGAAAATAAACGTGTGTTCCTGTGTGAATGAAAATGAAGTTGCTTCTTGATTTCCCTCAGAGTTGTCTTAACTGGGCCTATCACTCAGGAATTATGCCTGGTTTTGGGGAGGCACAGTGAAATATCCTGGGCATGACAGAGCCTTTTTACTCACAGTGGTTTCAGAATGAAATTAGCGTAAAAACAGCATTTTGTAAGGGTGAACATGTTTCATTTGAAGCAGATTTTGGCTTCTGCAGCAAAGCAACGCTGCTTTTTCACTTGATTCCATTGATAGGTTTCAGAACACACTGGCATTCTTTTTGAGTGTGTACCCAAGTTGCATTTTGCCTGAAGTGTGCTAGGCAGGATTGTGCAGCCATTCTTTGTTTTTGTTGCTGCCAAAACACAGTTTTGAGGTCCTGGTGTGCACAGGAGCCAGCGCAGCCAGGTTGCTGTTTCTTGCACAAATGCAGCTTGTTGATGTGGTGCACTGCAGTTGAGTGGGTCAATATATACCACCCCCCCACTTCTCCTGGGCTTCCAAGTCGAGGGGGAGTCGGGCAAGTGGGATTTCTCCATGGGATACAACAGGAACCGGCAGGTATGAGTCCCTCTTCCATCAGGGAAAGTTGTGTCCTGCTCCTCTTGTTGTCTCTGGTCGGAACATGGAACGACACTCCCTGCTTTCCCTGGAATCTTCCTTTCATAGTTTGGAGCAACACTTCCGGATTGCCTTTGGTTTCTCCCTTCCAGGTTACCGGTGAAGTACTCCTTGGTTGTTAGATAGGCGCAACCAATACGATTCTATGAACGAGAACACAAACCGGTTACGACAATTTCCCACTTAATGGCCTCCAATTGGGTTGACAGCAGTGGGATACACAGGCATTTAATAATAACTCCCTGTTACATGATCGTATTTATAAATCCCATTGGCTCCCCTCTGTTTCTTCTTTTCCTTATTCTCATGTTTCCGATGTCTCCTCTGTTTCATTCTCTCTGGGCTCCTCAATTTGTTGCAAAGTGTGCCTAGTGTGACAACTCTTTAGTTGATTAATATGGACTCATTTCTCTTCTGTCAATTCGCCTTTGGGAATGCAGATTCTGTAGGCAACAGGTGAGAGTTTGTCTACAATTACAAAAGGTCCTCGCCAGCTAGGCAAAAATGTATGCTCTTTGGTCTGGTTCCTTTGGAAATTGTCCAAGTAGACCCTGTCTCCTACTTGGTATTCCTTTTTGGTTGTTTTTAGATCATACTGAGTCTTCATCCCCTCTGCAGATCTTTCTAGCTTCTGCTGAGTGTACGCAGAAGCATGCTGAAGGTGTTTTCTTAGGTTCTCAACATACTCAAGAGTTGTGGAGGCGTTAATCAGTGTCTGCTCCTGTGTTCTATAGAGCAGATGCTGAGGTAGCACCAGCTTTCATCCAGTCATCAGCTCAAATGGAGACATCTTAGTTTCAGAAGAAGGTGTAGATCTGATGGCCATCAGGACAAGCAACCTTCGGATGTCCCAACTTGGCCCAGAATCTGCCACAAACTTTTTTAAATGCTCACAATGGTTTTATTGTACCTCTCAACTCGACCACTAGAGGGCAGCGGTATGCAATGTGAAGTTTCCTATTTAACCCAAGGATCTCCCACATCTTGGTCATCACTTTGCTGGTGAAGTGACTACCTCGGTCTGACTCAATCCTTTGGGGTAGGCCAATATGCGAGAAGATGTGATTGATCATCAGGGCAGCTGCTGTTTCTGCCTTGCAATTTGGGGCCGGGAGACATTCCACCCATTTGGTAAACAAGCATGTTATGGTTAACATGTACTTGTTCCCCCTTGAGGAGCGAATCACAGGTCCGATGAAATCTTCTTGTAAATCTGACCAAGGCAGTGTCATCCCCCTCTTCTGGAGGGGAGCTTGGTGTATGAGTGACGTTGGCTGAAATTGTGCACACACAAGACACCCCTTCAAGTATTGGTCAAGGTCCTGTCCCATGTGTGGCCAGTATGCAACCTCTCGAAAGATTTCTAAAGTAGTGTGAAACCCCTGATGACTGGCCGTGGCTCCATCATGGGTATGACTTAGCATCAGGCTTCGGAATGAGGTAGGGACCACCATTGGTCACAACCAGATATGGATGTCCTTACCAACAAACCGTCTTGGATTCGGAACATTTTTGGACATTTCATCAGCACCCTGAGGTCCTCTTTCCCAATGTAATCGGTATCCGTCAGGGGAAAGTTCTCAGGGTCCTCAATGTGTTGATAAAACTTACCAATGATCAGATCCCCTTTTTGTGCCGTGATTAAATAAGCATCTGTGGTCTCCTTACTCCATTGGGCAGTTGAGGGTTCATTGTGAGCATTTGTCTGGGACCTAGTGATAGCAGTGACCTGGAATTTCCCCAACAGGGACTCGATCTCGAGGAGCTCCCCCTGGATGGCTCTGGTTTTGGCCAGCTGATCAGCTAGGTCATTTCCAGTTTTGTCTGTCCCCTCTATTCTGGAATGACGCTTGATCTTCTTCCAATAGATGGTCATTCTACTAGAGGTGATAAGATCATCGATATTTTGGATAAGTTTGCCATGTTTAAGCAGTTTATTATTAGCACATAGCATGCCTCTGGTTTTCCAATTAAGCAGGTGCTCCATGAACCCGTTCCGGACATAATCTGAATCAGTGATTATGACCATTTCATGGAGTTGGTGTTGGACGGCAGTGAGGATGGCCTGATGAACAGCCATCAACTCCGCCACCTGAGTACTATGGGGACCGATTTTGTACCCAGCTGAGGTTCCCGGGGCATCATTCATCCAGGCATTCCCAAAGCCGGCCACCAGTTCCTTTTCCCTGTTGTTGTCAACATGGTAGGAGCAGCCCATAAACTGTGGGCATTCCCTCACACTTGTCTTCTTCATAGACTTTGTGCAGGGAATTCAGGTACACCTCCAAGTTGTCCTGGGTTTTAAGACTTTCGTCCTTGAGACAGTTTTCTTGGCACAATCATACAAGTCAGCCAGACCTTGCGCGAGGGAACTCTTCTTGTTTTGGCCATATCTGACCTCCACAGGAAAGCCTTGCATTGACAGAATCCAGGAAGTAATTCTGGAATTACTCACATTTCTGGCCCGGATTCTGTCACTTTGGAGGTATTGCATAGGCTGGTGTGGAGTCTCCACTATGATGTGTTCCCCCTGGATGAACAGGTGGTAACTTTTACAATGCCCACACCGTTGCCAGGAGTGCCTCCTCACAATCGTTGAATTTTTCCTCCACAGAGGATAAAGTCTTACTTGCATAGGGGATGACTTTATTGACCTTGTCATGCTTTTGATATAGTACTGCTGTCAGACATATATTCGAGAACCCTGTCTCCAAGATGGACTCCTTGTTTTTGACAGGGTAAGCTAGACAAGGCACTTGTGAGAGGCTTCTTTGAGTCGCTTTACTGCCTCAGCTCGTTCTAGACCCCACTCCCACTTGACCCCCCTTGAACAGATGGATCAGGGGTCTTGTGATCTCTGCGTAATCCTCAATGAACTTCCTACTGTAATTAGTCAGTCCAAGGAGGCTTCTTAGTTCACGCAGAGTTGTGGGGTCTTTAAGTTTTAGGAGTGCTTCCACTTTCTTCTCCTGGGGACATAGACCCTCAGGAGTTATCTCATGCCCCAGGAAGATGACACAGGTTCTGCACCACTGTGCCTTTTGGAAGGATAGTTTTGCTCCGGCAATCCTTAACTGTGTCAGAACATAACGGATTTCCGCTATGTGTTCCTCCACAGTTGAGCTTTTTATCAAGACATCATCCACATAGGCCAGGTTACCCCTTTCACCCAAGTCGGGCATGGCCTTATGTAGGAAGATGTTGAATTTGTTGCCAGAGTTGATGTATCTGAAGTGAGTCGGGTCCAGGTGTATTGCTGCCCCCCGAAGGTAAAGGCCAGCTTGTATTGGTCCTCCCCACTGACAGGCACGGTCCAGTACCCATTGGTCATGTCAATGGCAGTGTATACCTTTGACTCCTGCATCTGGGCCAGCCCCTGGTCAATGTAGGGCAGAGGCCATCAGGACATAGGGACCCGTTTATTTAGCTCCCTAAGGTCGGCACAGAGTCTCCACTGGCCGTTCGGTTTCAAAATCCCCAGCACCGGATTATTAAAGGTGCTGTGGACTGGACAAATTATTCCACGGGACTCAAGGTTTTTGTTTTGATTATTTCCATCAGGTGGAGAGGTCCTTGGTTAGAGTGTTGACCTGGACAGAGGGTTTCAGGTAGGCGAGGCTGTCATTGGGGATCTGGAAAATCACCTCATCCTGCCTGATGTCACAAGTCACTTCCTCCCCGAAGGTAGATTCTATGCCTCCGTCCAAGTGCAAGGGCAATATGCAATTCCAGCACTGGTGGACACTGGATCCCAAGCCACTCTTCTGTCAAAAAGGGCCTTTGAGCAGCTAAATTCAGGAAGGGGGAGAGATACCAGATCCCTCTCACCCCTCTTCCTGGACTATGCCAAAACTTCGATGGGAATGAAATTCCTGTCGAGGGGGTGCGGATTTGGAAATAAAAATTGGGCGACATAAGCTGAAACACCCTGTCATAGTTGTAACTCTAGAGGGCACACTCTGCCTTCTAGGGAATGACATCCTGCGAAGATTGTCCCCCTTAATAGACTGTGTGAACAAGGTCCTCTGGACTAAGACTAACAGGCCAATAAAATTGAAACAGAGTGTCAACCATGTTAGTTTAAATGGCACATGCCATATGGTTGAACAAAAAACTGATCATATTGAGTTTCATTTCCAGAATAACCAAATAACTGACGTCACAGTAATTGCTGTAGGACAACAAACTGGTGATGGGAACTCCTCTCCATTCCTGAAAATCAACCTTCCTTCCAGTCTCAAGTGGCATTCCACACTGGAAGGAAATACTTTGAAATTCTATACCAATTCACAATCTGAAAATCCCAATTGCATAGCCAAAAGTGATGAGAGAAACCAGCTCAAAGTTTAGCTGACAATCAGAAAATTAGATAACAGTTATTCATCCCTATTCAGTTAAATGAGGGGAAGGAATCTGTTCTCGCCCGATTGTGCGTGAACAACGGTAAGAGCTTCATTGCCGAAGCCATGTTCCGACAGCTCCCAAAAGATCCAGCCATTCCCACATTTAAATTGATAAATAAGTGGTAAATGGGCCTGGAAACTCCCAATTCCAAACATCTCCTGTCCCCACTCCCACCCAGTTCTCATTTAAATCCCTTGGGACCCATTTTACTTTGGATGGAGTCCCCCCTTTCCTGAAGGAGAAGATTTTTTCCCCAGAATCCTCTGAGGATTCCTCTCCTTCAAATTGGAAGACATTAACTTGCTCCACAAAATGGGTCTTTTTGGGTTCTTTATTTCTCCTACCTGCCCTCTTTTCCTTAGGTGGCAGGTTTTTGGAGGAAGGAGATTTTGGTTCCGGTTCCTGGGTGTCCAGGGCATTTTCAAGAGTGAGGAAGGAAGCTTCCTCTAGGGCGTTACACCACCCTTGCCCCCTTGCCTCCTCCTCTGGAAGCAGTGACTTTTCAGGGTTCTCGCCCGTCATTGTTCTGGGATGCCATATCCTTGGTTTGTGGGGTTCTGAGCCGCCATGTTTGTCTGAGGGTTCTGTTGAGCCCTCAAAATGCGATCCAGATCCTGGGTTAGGTTCTGGAACTGGCGCTCCAGTTGGGATACTCCTTCTGGCTGGTACGGGGGTCTCTGGTCAACCCTAGGTGGATCAAGGGAAGGGTAACTATCCCTTCTCCCATAGTATCCTGGATATGGTGAATTTTGGTAACCCTCCACCGTTGGGCTCCACTCTCCCGGATTGGGTTGTCTGGGTTCCTGAAAGCGGGGAGTGAAAGGAAGGTTGTCCTGCAGGTTGGGGTTTTATGGGTATCGGGAAAGAAGCTTAACCCAGCATTTGGGGAATTCATGCCCTCCGGAGGGAAGTTTCCCGGGGCAGCACTTACCTGGTTGGATCCCCCCTTGGGCCGGGGGAGTCCATACATACCCCAGGATTGGTATGTTGCCCTTGTATCAGGGGCTGATATAATCAGGGGAGTTAGGGGTCCCATGAGTAGGATTACCTCCCAGACTGCCACCTGTTTGTGAGTGGCCAGAAGGCCTTCTGGGTCTGGCATTCTGCTGACTTTGTGCAGGTGTATTTTTAGGCTCCCCCATCTCGTGAAAGTAATATTTCGGTGGATCTAATTCCTGCCCCCTCACCCCCTCATAGGAGACTTCCTTGTCAGAGACATCAGCCTGAATGTTTGGGTATCTGTTGTTAAGGATTTCAATCAGGCGACACACACCTTAGTCTCAGCCCAGTATGCAGCGCGCAATTGAAATGCTTATGTTAGATTAGATTCAATATTGAGATGATACACCACTCATATAACACCCCCTTTTCAAATACCCTGGGTCACAATGGACCATGAACCAGGCTGGTTGATAAAATGTAATATTTATTTAGGACAGTTTTACTCTACACTAGGGCATTCAGACGAGGCTACCAGATTGTGACACAGTAAGCACGCAAGTTCAACCCTAGCACCTCCACGCCCGCCCTGGCGGACCCAGTCCGATCACTCCAAACAGGATTAATAGCTCAGGATTTTATAAGACAAAATTATTAAAGATGTTGGCGCTAGCACAAGGAATCAAAGACCGGGTGGCAAGAATGATTTTGACAATATTACAAGTTGTCAGGATAAGGATAGGAGGACTTAGAGAGTGTAACTAAGGACAAGGCAAGGCAGGTTAGGCTATGGTTCTTTGGTGCCGATTGATACTCACAGTCCACTTTTAGTTTGGATTTTGGACAGTCAGCACTCTGGTCGCCACATGGATCTGGTCTAACAGAAGGACAGCTGGACAAAATCATTGGGACAGGGTCAGCTGGGCAGGGACTGGATACCAAAGGATAGTTCTTCTGGACTGGCAATTCTGGTTACTGGATACTATAGGTCATCAGGGTAGCGGGATAGCAGCAGCATGCAGTGAGTGACAAGCCAGGTTAGTTCAGTATGCTTCCCAAAACACCACAGGGTTTCCCTTGGTTATTGGGGTTATTTTAGAATTGAGGCCCAGCTGAAGCAGATCAGCAATGCTTGGCCTTGTGGTTGGGATCTGGAGTTTAGATGGATAAATGCAAGATGAAGACAGAAACAGACAGGAACAGACAGGACGCCGGCAAAGGAAATCAGGAATCAGTGTGTTCCTGTGTGTTGTCAGGGGCTCTTATTTATAATGCCAGGTGACATCATCACAGTACATGACAGGGGCAGGATTTACTACACACGCCCCTAAGAATAGGATTGGGCAAGGGTAGTAATCTCCGCCTTGCTCTCTGCTGGTTGGATTTCTAAGGGAATGATGTCAGGTTTATGAGGTGAGGTTTACAATGTCCAGAAACTCACACGTTTACTGATTTTGCCAAAAACATACATTTATACACTGGCAATCTCTTGGCAAATTATACCCACAGGTTACATATGATGTGCAGCACAGATTGGTCCAAACCTCCAGTCTGTGCGACCTTGTTTCGCCTTTCTGACACATTTTGGTAATTTAACACAATTAAATTCCACAATTTTATACACAAATGCGAATTGTCCGCAGGGATGTATGTACAAAATCTTATGTTTGCCACATTAACACTTTCCTGGGAATCTGTCATATTTTGTAACTTCTGTTCCCCATGCGGCAATGTGTTCTACCAAGTTTTAAAAGATGGCCCCCATAATTAGATTTAACACTGTAAACCTTTACATTTCTTCTAATTCTTGCTACAGAAATAAGAGTCGTTAAGGTTTGTTTGTAACATAGTCTCTGTAACCAAAAGGCAGTCCCTTTGTCACTTGATCCTGGTTTTTCTTTTTTCTTCAACTGCAAGCAGCTGTCAATTCCTTCCACTCAAGGGGGTGTGAAGTCTTAATTGAAGGTTTTATTGCCCTTTCACACTTGACAGGTGAGTGTCACAGGACTGCTATTGTCCCAGTCTGGAGCACAGACGAATGTCTGATGAGCATGTGAACTTTCATTGTCCAATCCTGTACAAAGCTTTTCAAGCTGGCACTTCACACCTACATGTCCTAGATTTAGGGTGTATCTCCCTTCCTTGGAGGAGTTTCATAGCTGGCAACTGGAATAACAAGTTTTCCTTAGCGCTTGCAACTCCAGCCTATGTGTTTTAAACTGTTTAATTTCTTACTTTGGGTCTTGAATTGAACCAACCTACAACAGAAGATATCCTATGTGTGTATTGTCACCACTAACATCATTCCTTTACATTGCTAAGTAAGCAGGCTTTCATTAACAATTGAGTTTTAAACAGGTCATTTTTTTCTCTTCAGTCAGCACAGCCCATTTTTCCACATGTGTTAAAAACTGCTATAATTTCTGTCTTTAATTCGGTTTGCAGCTCCCCAGATTGCCACTGTCTTGGCAGCTGTAGTCATTTTCCTAGCAGCAGGACTCTTATCTAAATTATAGATATATTTATCCTTGACCTGGCTCAGAGAGTAAAAAGTCTCTTTGAACTGCTACGCCTGGATACATTTTGTCAAGAAATAAATGCATATTCCCATGCGAGGGAAAAATGAATTTGTTTTTGATTTCTCTGAGAGTTGGTTTGACTGGGCCTTTTTACTCACAGTGGTTTCAGAATGACAGGTGGAATTGGCACCAAAACAGTATTTTGAAAGGGTGAAAATGTTTCATTCCGAAGGGGAATTTTCGGCTTTTGCAGCAATGCAGTGCTGCCGGTTCACTTGATTCCATATATATGTCTCTGAAGACACTGGCATGCCCCTGCAGTGTGTCCCCTGTTACACCACGCCTAAAATGTGGGTGGCAAGATGGTGCAGCCATTTTTCTGTTGCTGCCAAAACACAGTTTTGGGGTCCTGGGGCGCACAGGAACCAGCGCTGCCAGCTTGCTGTTTCTTGCGCAAATGCAGCTCAGTGATGTGGGGCAATGCGTTGAGTGGGTAAATATATCCGACACACCTCCCAACTACTTCTGGGCTTTCCAAGTCGAGGGGGAGTTGGGCAAGTGGGATTTCTCCATGGGTCACAGCAGAGTCCGGTAGGTATGAGTCCCTCTTCCATCAGCGAATGGTGCGTCCTGCTCCTCTTGTTGTCTCTGGATGGAACGTGGAATGACACTGCCCGCTTTCCCTGGGATCTTCCTTTCATGGCGTGGAGTGACACTCCCGGATCTCCTTTGGTTTCTCCCTTCCAGGCTGCCGGGGCGGTCCTCCTTGGTTGTTAAATAGGTGCAACCATTACGTATCTATGACATAGAACGCAAACCGGTTACTACAATTTCCCACTAACTGCCCACCAGTTGGGTTGACAGCAGTGGGATACACAGGCATTGAATAATAACAATTGCTAATGGAGAAAATACTCCCTGTTACAGAATCAGATCTATAAATCCCATCGGCTCCCTTCTGGTTCTTCTATTCCTCATTCCCATGTTTCTGATGTTTCCTCTGTTTCATTCTCTCTTGGCTCTTCAATTTGTTGCAAAGTGTGCCTAGGATGGCAGCTCTTTAGTTGATTAATATGGACCCATTTCTCTTCTGTCAAGTCACCTTTGGGGATGTGGATTCTGTAGGCGACAGGTGAGATTTTGTCTACAATTTCAAAAGGTCCTCGCCAGCTTGGCAAAAATGTGCGCTCTTTGGTCTGGTTCCTTTGGAAATTGTACAAGTAGACCCTGTCTCCGACTTGGTATTCCTTTTTGGTGGTCATTAGATCATACTGAGTTTTCATGCCCTCTGCAGATGTTTCTAGATTCTGCTGAGCGTACGAAAAAGCATGTTGAAGGTGTTTTCTTAGGTTCTCAAAATACTCATGAGTTGTGGAGGCGTTAATCAGTGTCTGCTCCTGTGTTCTATAGAGCAGATGCTGAGGTAACACCATCTTTCGTCCAGTCATCAGCTCAAATGGAGACATCTTAGTTGCAGAAGAAGGTGTAGATCTGATGGCCATCAGGACAA
Source organism: Ambystoma mexicanum (assembly GCF_040938575.1). NCBI lineage: Eukaryota > Metazoa > Chordata > Amphibia > Caudata > Ambystomatidae > Ambystoma > Ambystoma mexicanum. The sequence goes on from NC_090935.1 coordinate 648,990,084, forward strand.
GCAGTAATCGGATGTCCCAACCTGGCACTTGTGTCTGCCACAAACTTGTTTTAAATGCTCACAATGGTTTTATTGTACCTCACAACTCTACCAGTAGAGGACAGCGGTATGCATTGTGAAGTTTCCTTTTTACCCAAAGTATCTCCCACATCTTTGTCATCAGCTCACTGGTGAAGTGACTACCTCGGTCTGACTCAATCCTTTGGGGTAGGCCAAAATGCAAGAAGATATGATTGATCATCAGGGCAGCTGCTGTTTCTGCCTTTTTGGATCTCTTGGGACCCATTATTCTTTGGGAGGAGTGCCCCCGTCCCTGAAGGAGAAGATTTTTTTTCCAGAATCCTCTGAGGATTCCTCTCCTTCAAATTGGAGGACACTTACCTCCTCCACAAAATGTGTCTTTTTTGGTTCTTTATTTCTCCTATCCGCCCTCTGTTCCTTGGGTGGCAGGTTTTTGGTGGCAGGAGATTTTGGTTCCGGTTCCTGGGTGTCCAGGGGCTTTTCATGGGTGAGGAAGGAAGCTTCCTCTAGGGCTTTACAGCTCCCTTCCCCCCGTGCCTCCTCCTCTGGAACCGGTGAGTTGTTGGGGTGCTCTCCCCGTCATTGTTCTGGAGTACCAGACCCTTGGTTGGTGGGGTTCTGAGCCACCATGTTCATCTGAGGGTTCTAGACCTGGCGTTCCAGTTGTGACACCCGTTCCAGCTGGTACGGGGGTCTCTGGTCAACCCTGGGTGAGTCACAAGAAGGGTAACTATCCCTTCTCCCATAGTACCCTGGGTATTGAGAATTTTGGTAACCCTCCCCCCTTGGCCTCCCCTCTCCCGGATTGGGCTGTCTGGGCTCCTGAAAGCGGGGAAAAAAGGATGGTTGTCCTGCTGGTTGGGGTTTTGTGGGTCCCGGGGAAAGAAACTCAGCCCGGCAGTTGGGGGATTACTGCCCTCCTGAGGGAAGGTAGGAGGGAAGTTTCCTAGGGCTGCACTTACCTGGTTGGATCCCCCTTGGGCTGGGGGAGTCCATACATACCCCATGATTGGTCTGTTATCCTTGTATCGGGGGCTAATGTAATCAGGGGAGTTAGGGGTCCCATTTGGTGGATTACCTCCCTGACTACCACCTGTCTGGTATTGGCCCGAGGGCCTTCTGGGTCTTTGATCGGGTTGATTTGGTACAGGTATATTTTTAGGCCCCCCATCTCCAGATCTAAAGTGTTGGCTGGTTTGGGGTTTTTGTTTGGATTTTTGTTATCTGCAGGTTTTTGGGCCTCATAAATGCGGATCACCTGCTCTATGATCCAGTCCAGCAATCTTTTCTCATGAAAGTCCCTCACCAGCTGGGTCATTATATATTTTGGGAGGGCATGAAAGAAGGTGGTGATGAACTCCCGACTATCTGTGCGCACCATCCTGGTGGTCTGTGCAAAGGCGCGTTTGAGCTCCTGCGCAAATTCTTGGGGGGCTGATCTTTCTCGCACTGCAGATTGTAGGCCATCTTGGGGGTTTCTGTGAGCAGAAAAATGTTTTAAGATGGCCGTCCTGTAGGTGGTTCTGGTCCTCCAGTCCCGCAAAGAAACTGGAGTATTCAGGGGAGAAGGTCCATTTTACATACTCTATGCAATTCTTGCTGTCCTTCATATGAAAAGTATCCATCATTTGCTCATATAGTCCTAAGCGTTCCCAAACAGAATACTTCGCATTTTTATGATATGGAGTTATGACACTCCTAATGGACTTAATCTGCCTAATGGGATCTTTGTTCATAGCTCTCTTAAGTTTGTTTACCTTCTTTGCTTTAGTCACCCGAGTCCACTCGCCCTCAGACTCAGAGGTGCTGCTACTGGAGGTCCCTTATTGATCCTCTAGGCACTCCCGGAATCTGTGAGCTTGAGAAGGGCTCGCAGAATGTTGAGGCCTAGTTTCTCTATTCCTGTGGTGCTCAGAAGAGTCTTCTGACTCTCCCCTGCTCCCAGGGTTGGTAGAGTATCCCCCCCACTGCCCTAAATGGGTAGAGGTCTTTAGGATGCTCTTTTGGGGCTTTATTTCATTTAGTTCCCCATCAAATTTAACCAACTGGTCTCTTGGAAGGCGGTATTTCAGTGGATCTGATTCCCTGACCCTCCCCTCGTAGGAGTCTTCCTTGTCAGAGAGATCAGCCCTACCATTGGGGTATCTGTACAGGCTCATGTGAGCCAGTAGACATGAAATTGGCAGTGTTCATGGTATTCAATGGGTTTGAGTCCCTGAGTACAGAGGTCCTGATGCTATGATCAGGGGCTGCCCTGTCCCTCTCTATCTGTTCAGGGTCCCTCCAGTTAGGATAGAGTCTAGCACCATCTTTCTCCAACCTTGCTAGCTTTTCTTTTTCAGCCCCTAATATTTGGTAATAAGCAAAGATCTGAGCCTTTTGTTCATTTATCAATGTAACGCTCACCTGGCTCCCACGGAGGCGCTGGTCTGGTCTGGGTTGCTGTGGCCTCTTCAAGCGTGATGCGCAGAATTTGGACCACCGATTGAACAGGACCCCCAAATCTTGCTTGTCTGGCCCGTAGGAATATCCTTCTGCAGATGAGAAAGGGGATTAACTGTCCGCTGAATAGTGTACTTGCTCCCCCCTTACCCCCTTCGTTCTTCTCTGACTTCCTCCAAAACCCCCGGTTTAAGCTCACCTTATGGTTTGGAAGGATGAACTCTTCATCCTGCTTCTGGTGCAGGGGCGCGCGTTCATCCAGTTACTTCACTGGTTTTCAGAATGGCGCTGGCAAATCCACTTGACTTTTCTGAGCGATACGCCGTAAGTATGAAGATGCAAAAGTTCAAGTGTGAGCCTCCTTTTATGTTGTTTTTCCTAACCTGTGATCTGTCCTTTATTTCAGGTGCAGAACAAAGGCGATGCGTTGAGGGGTTAAATTGCCGGTGGTAAAATCAGGTGAGTTAGTGATGAGGGCGACCCCTCTAAATGTCTTTATAATTCCCCAGTAATGTCTTTTGTCCTTTCCCCATAGGGGCCGGGGTGCGGTACCTGCCAAAGATGCGGCGCCGACCCGAGATGTGGAATGGTTCACCAAGAAAAGCCGGTAAGTAATATGGCTGAAAATTCGGCTTTCCTCTTGTGTTCCCTTGCTCACCTTTTGTCTCTTCTTCTCTCCCCTAGGTGTGGAGATGTGGCGACCGGTGCTGAGAGCCGCGATGGAGCCGGGCGGCGTCTCGGGAACAGGTGAGTGAAGCGCAGCGCTGCAGCGAGCAACGCGGTGCTTTTAAATTGAAGTCTTCCTTCAGGAATGCTGGTGTGAAGATTCCGGATGCAGGTAAGAAGGTTGAATAAGTTCTTGGTTTTCACCTTTCTCTTCTCTTCTTTCCTTCAGGTGTTCCAGGTTCGGGGCGGGCGTGGCTGGAGTCCAGGTGCAGGAGCAGACACGATGAGCGTTCAGCTGCTGGGATGCAGAACAACGCGAAGCACGTGTGGCTGTCCGGGCGTGGTTTAAATAGCCTTGCAAGAAGTTCCAGGTGAGTATTCTTCCACAGCCCCACCCAAGTAACAAAATAGTTCCTTCAGAAAAATAGCCCCTCCTAAGCCTCATTTGGCTTGGTTCTTCATGCAGCATGGTCTGCATCAGGTGAGTGTGCAGCATGGTCTGCTTCAGGTAAGTGCACCAAACACTTCCTCTTATGAGCCTGGCGCCTATGGCGCCAGGACTGATGTCCAACATGAGCCTGGCGCCAACGGCGCCAGGACAGAGTCCAAAGAGCCCCTATAAAGGGCCGCTGGGCCTATACCCGGGGGCGTGATGCCTGCTCCTGGGGGTGCTGGGCTTGGCCTGGTGCTCCGGGGGGTAGGCATCATGACAGCACTCCCCCCAAGGCCCCTCCCAAGGTCGTTCCCTCAGGAGGTTTCGGTTTGTTCGGGAAATTCCGATGGAACCTTTTTACTAGCCTAGGTGCATGTACATGGTCGCTGGGTTCCCAAGATCTTTCCTGAGGCCCGTACCCCTTCCAATCAATTAGATAGAAAAGTTTTGATATTGAGATCTTAGAGTCCAAAATGTTCTTCACCTCGAATTCAGGCTCACCATCTATCTGGATTGGTTCTGGTGGCTTTATTAATCTGGTTCCTGGTTGCACTGGTTTCAAAAGCGACACATGAAAAACGGGGTGAATCTGCATGTTAGCTGGTAGATCTAGCTTGACTGCCACTGGGTTAATTATAGCTTTGATCGAGTAAGGGCCTAAATACCTTGGATTAAAAGTGTGAGGTCCCTTGAGCGATAAGTGTTTGGTAGCCAACCATACTTGATCCCCTATTTGGTATGGAGGCGCCTCCTTTCGATGCAGATCCGCATTCTTTTTGTATTTCCCTTTCGCATGTTGTAAGTGTGCAGTAGCATCCTTGAAGGCTTGAGTAATCGTAGAATGCAAATGGTCCACTGCGGGCATTTCAAGGCTCAAAGGTGAGTCCAAGTCTGAAGTACGAGGGTGATGTCCATATAGGGTATAAAAGGGGCTCTGACCAGTTCCAGAATGTATCGAGTTATTGTATGCATATTCAGCCACCCATAAAATATCCTTTCAATTAACCTCCGATTGGTGCAACATACATCGTAGATATTGTTCAAGGGTCTGGTTCGTTCTCTCCGTCTGACCATCGGTCTGTGGGTGGTGGCTGGTTGAGAGTCTTACGTCGATTTGTGCCAGTTGACAACACTTTTTCCAAAAATGAGAAATAAACTGGCTTCCCCGATCGGAGATTAGTATGGACGGGAATCCATACAGATGGATGATATTTTCGAGGAATTCCTTGGCAAGAACAAAAGCTGAAGGTAATCCTTTCAACGGAATAAAATGGGCCATCTTGGAAAATAAATCCACCACAACCAGAATAGTATTGTATCCATTACAAGAGGGCAGGTCCGTGATAAAATCTAGTGACAAGGTGTGCCAAGGTGCTGGTGGAATGTCTAAGGGTTGAAGAAGACCGGTGGGTTTTGTTTTTTGACCTTTGTTTTGGGCGCAAACTCCACAGGACATCACAAAAGATTTAATATCCTTTCGCCAGGACGGCCACCAGAATTGTCGTTTAATTTTTTCCTCTGTTTTGGCAATGCCAGGAAGTCCTTCCATCAGAGTATCGTGATGACGGGAAATAACCAGTTCTTGCAATTCCTTTTCTGGCAAAAATAAACGTCCTGGAAGTAAGGTAAGCCATTGTTGATTGAAAAGTCAGACCCCCTTTTGATCCAATCCTGCAAGGCTGAAGAGTCCAGGAATAGTTTTACCCGTGCTTGAATGTCTTCAAGGGTTTGTAAAGTGGTTATCCCCAAGATTCTTTGTTCGGGAATTATCGGCACAGGTTCTGAGTTTGTGTCCATTTCTCCCATTCCAATTCGAGATAGCGCGTCCGCTTTGCCATTCTTACAGCCGGGACGGTAAGTGATTACAAAATCGAACTCAGCAAAGAATAAAGCCCATCGGAGCTGTCGTGAAGACTGAGCCTTGGCAGTTTTTAAATATTGTAAATTTCGGTGATCAGTGATCACGGTGATGGTATGCCTGGCACCTAGAAGATAATGCCGCCAAGCCTTAAAGGCGGACTTAATGGCTAATAATTCCTTATCGGTGATTGCATAATTTATCTCCGGCGGCGAGAACTTTCTGACCAAAATGCTACGGGGTGCAGTTGGTTGGTTTCGGGATCTCTCTGAGACAGGACAGCGCCCATGGCTAAGCTGGATGCGTCGGTTTCGACAATATATGGGAGATCAGGACGCGGGTGTTTTAAAATAGGTGTGGACGTAAATTTAGCTTTTAATTCCTGAAAGGCCTGTTCAGCTTCCTCGGTCCATTCAAAATGTTTATTCTTCCGCAAGAGTGCAGTGATGGGTTGCACCACCTGTGAAAATTCCGGGATAAACCTGCGATAAAAATTGGCAAAACCAAGCATGCTTTGGACACCTTTCACCGAACAAGGTGATGGCCATTTGAGGATAGCATCCACTTTCCGTGAGTCCATTCGGACCCCTTTAGGTGTCAGGATGAATCCAAGAAACTCAACCTTGGTGGTATGGAAAACGCATTTTTCCAGCTTTGCAAACAGTTTGTGCTGGCGCAATTTCTCAAGGACGGCCCTGACATGTTTTCTGTGATCTGATTCCGAAGAGGAGTACACCAGAATGTCATCGATATACACGACAACACAGACATCGATGAGTTCCCGAAGGACATCGTTCATGAAGAATTGGAAGGCAGCAGGCGCGTTGCACAACCCGAAAGGCATCACCTGGTATTCGAATAGTCCATATTTTGTACGGAAGGCCGTTTTCCATTCGTCGCCTTCTTTTACTCGTACCAGATGATAAGCCCCCGGAGATCTAACTTGGTGTATATGCAAGCGTCCTTCACCTGGTCAAGGAGTTCAGGGATCAAAGGCAGAGGGTAACGATTTTTAACAGTTATCTGGTTCAATGCGCGGTAATCGATACAAGTTCTAAGGTCGCCTTCTTTTTTTGGCACGAAGAACAAAGCCGAGGATGCCGGAGACTTTGACGGGCGAATGAAACCATTGGCTAGGTATTGATCTAAATATTGTCTCAAATGCAGATTCTCCGGCTCAGTAAGGGCATAAATCCTGCTACAACGGGGTTGTGCACCGGGCACCAGATCGATTTGGCAATCGTACGATCTGTGAGGAGGTAACGTGTTGGCCTGTTCCTTTTGGAAGACGTCCTGAAAGTCTTGGTATTTCGGAGGTAGTTGCATGGAGACAGAGGTTACTGATGCTAGACTGATCTTCAGATTTTCTGGGTAGCAGGTTCGTGCACACTCCGGAAAGGTTATTCTCTTCGCTCGCCAATCAATTCGAGGATTATGTGTCTCTAACCAAGGGATTCCGAGAATAACCTGAAACTGTGGAGCCTTGATTACATCAAACACAACTGCCTCCCGATGGCCGTCCGGACCTACAAGTGTCACCTCAGCTGTGGAATGTGTTACCGGTCCCGAGGCAATTTCGGTTCCATCAACTGTGGTGATGACATCTTTGCTGGTTTTAGGACGCAGTGGGAGGTTAATCCTGAAGACCAATTCACGATCCACGTAGTTTCCTATAGCCCCACTATCGATGTATGCCTTTATTGCATGCAACCGCTTAGGCTGTTCCGGATCTATGAGGACCATTGGCACAATGAAATGCGAGGTCTGAGAGTTCGTTTTCAAGCTCGGCAAGCGGACCCCTACGCTTGTCGGGCGGGGTCGTTTCCCGATCGAGAGGGTTCATGGATTTTATCAGCGGCTCCTACCACCTTCCTGGGCGGCCTTGCCGGGCAATCTCGTAGAAAGTGTCCAGAGGATCCACAATAAAGACATAAGTGCATCTGCAGTCTTCTTTCACGTTCCTTTTGAGTTAAAGGTCCTTTAACTCCTCCGATTTGCATTGGCTCAGAGGCTTCAGCCCCCTTGAGGTTAGCGTGGGTCTTGACTAACACCCGGGTCTCAAACTTGGACCGATCTGCTTTTCTGTTTTGCAGTCTGTGATCCAATTGGACCACTAAGTCTATATATTCTGAGCATTCTTGGGGCGGATTTACAAATTGGGCCAGGACATCTTTAAGTTCTCCGCGTAGACCTCGATAAAATAACGTGATTCTTTTATCCTCTGGCCACCCAGTTTCCACAATTAGTCTATTAAAGGTTGCAATGTAGGAAAGGAGGTCTTGATTGCCCTATCGCAGAGATAGAAGTTCGTCATCTAGAGCCTGCCCCTGGGAGTGACGAGCAAATAACCTTTCCATGCTTGCTTGAAATCCTTGAAAATCACGAAGAATCGGGTCATCTTGAGTTACCAGTGGAACTGACCAATCGGCAGCACTGCCGCTGAGATATGACAATACAAAGGCTACCTTGGTCTGGTCATTAGGGAAGGCCCCAGGTCTGCACAGGAAATGCAAACGACACTGATTCATGAATACGGCGAATCGTTTGGCGTCCCCAGCAAAGCGTTCGGGTGGGGCCAGCGGCATGTTTCCAGGTAGATTGATCTGCACCGGGTTACTGGAAAGCACAGGAGCGGGGTTCCCTCCGTAACCGGGTAAAGGAGTTTGTCCAGCTTGACCTTGCAAAAGCTGTCTAGCCAGGTCATCAGCTCTTTCCTTTGTTACAATCACTTCCCTCCTGAGAGCATTAGTCTCTTGACGAGCGGCGTGTACTTCGGCCCGTAATTCCCCCAGTAGTTGGGCCAACTGGTCAGTCTCAGAAGTTTCCATAGCGCCTGGGTGGGAATTTGTAGGAAGGCTTCGCGTTCTGTAACGCTCACCTGGCTCCCACGGAGGCGCTGGTCTGGGTTGCTGTGGCCTCTTCAAGCGTGATGCGCAGAATTTGGACCACCGATTGAACAGGACCCCCAAATCTTGCTTGTCTGGCCCGTAGGAATATCCTTCTGCAGATGGGAAAGGGGATTAACTGTCTGCTGAATAGTGTGCTTGCTCCCCCCTTTCCCCCTTCGTTCTTCTCTGACTTCCTCCAAAACCCCCGGTTTAAGCTCACCTTATGGTTTGGAAGGATGAACTCTCCATCCTGCTTCTGGTGCAGGGGCGCGCGTTCGTCCAGTTACTTCACTGGCTTTCAGAATGGCGCTGGAAAATCCACTTGACTTTTCTGAGCGATACGCCGTAAGTATGAAGATGCAAAAGTTCAAGTGTGAGCCTCCTTTTATGTTTTTTTTCCTAACCTGTGATCTGTCCTTTATTTCAGGTGCAGAACAAAGGCGATGCGTTGAGGGGTTAAATTGCCGGTGGTAAAATCAGGTGAGTTAGTGATGAGGGTGACCCCTCTAAATGTCTTTATAATTCCCCAGCAATGTCTTTTGTCCTTTCCCCATAGGGGCCGGGGTGCGGTACCTGCCAAAGATGCGGCGCTGACCCGAGATGTGGAATGGTTCACCAAGAAAAGCCGGTAAATAATATGGCTGAAAATTCGGCTTTCCTCTTGTGTTCCCTTGCTCACCTTTTGTCTCTTCTTCTCTCCCCTAGGTGCAGAGATGTGGCGACCGGTGCTGAGAGCCGCGATGGAGCCGGGCGGCGTCTCGGGAACAGGTGAGTGAAGCGCGGCGCTGCAGCGAGCAACGCGGTGCTTTTAAATTGAAGTCTTCCTTCAGGAATGCTGGCATGAAGATTCCGGATGCAGGTAAGAAGGTTGAATAAGTTCTTGGTTTTCACCTTTCTCTTCTCTTCTTTCCTTCAGGTGTTCCAGGTTCGAGGCGGGCGTGGCTGGAGTCCAGGTGCAGGAGCAGACACGATGAGCGTTCAGCTGCTGGGATGCAGAACAACGCGAAGCACGTGTGGCTGTCCGGGCGTGGCTTAAATAGCCTTGGAAGAAGTTCCAGGTGAGTATTCTTCCACAGCCCCACCCAAGTAACAAAATAGTTCCTTCAGAAAAATAGTCCCTCCTAAGCCTCATTTGGCTTGGTTCTTCATGCAGCATGGTCTGCATCAGGTGAGTGTGCAGCATGGTCTGCTTCAGGAAAGTGCACCAAACACTTCCCCTTATGAGCCTGGCGCCTATGGCACCAGGACTGATGTCCAACATGAGCCTGGCGCCAACGGCGCCAGGACAGAGTCCAAAGAGCCCCTATAAAGGGCCGCTGGGCTTTTACCCGGGGGCGTGATGCCTGCTCCCGGGGGTGCTGGGCCTGGCCTGGTGCTCCGGGGGTAGGCATCATAACAATATAGGCCTTACTGGCCTCAAATGATCCGTTCTTGCGCTGCCACTTGTTGGTGGAGCCCATCAATTTTTCCACATAGGGCTTCATTGTCTCTCTGCGTTTCCTGCATGTTTTGGGAATACTGAGACATTTTCTGTTGCAGAAGATTATCTCCTGGGTTTGTGTATCTTTGGCTTGGGTGTTCTCTTTCAGAGCACCTTCTGCCTGTTTGGGGTACTCCAGTAGCTTCCCATGCTCTGTTCTTAGTTCATTTAGCTCCTGGAGGACCAACTTACTTTCTTGTAACTCAGTTTTTAACTCGCTTATTTCCTGGCCTAGGGCGTCTTTCTTTTGATTTAGGGTGCCCCTCTGCTCTGCCAGGTCATCCCTTTGGTTTTTGATAATATTGGATTTCTACTACTCCTGATCAAATTCGGCTTGAGAGTGGAGGTCTCTCAAGATTAACTTATTATTTTCCTCTTTCAGTTCATCGGATTTTGTAAGGTAACTATCTGCTCTGCGCAGACCCTGTTATAGGCTAACGGTTGAGTCAGCTTCCCTTGACTCTCTTCTAGAGAGTCAGCCTTTCCTGACACTCTATTTTTGCTGCTTTTAGCTGGGCCTCTTGCTGTGCATTATTGTGCTGTTGGAGAGCCAAATCCTCTTTTAATTTTGTGACATAATCTCTAGATTCTGCCTCCAATTCTTGTGTAATTTTTGTTATGCTGAATCTCGATCAGTTTGGATTTTCTCTAATAATTCAATTTGATTCTGTGCCAGAACTGTGCTTTCAACATACTTTTCCAGTATCACTGCCATGTGGAGATATAGGTAGGCCGCTATTCCTGCAATTCTGATTTGCTCCTCTTTAATTTTTGGGGCCATGTATAGTTCACTCATAGCTTGGTGTAATATTAAATAGGCCATTGTCCTGCCATGTATCCATGTTCATGGCAGTGACCTGTTGTGTGATTTCCTGCAGCCAGACATTTTCATCCTGTTCTGGCCATTCACCCCTGACAAAAAGCTTGTGCAGGGGGTGCTCTCTATCCATACTGATTTCCACTAGAACAGCCATCTTGGCAATGTTCTGTATTAATTATTTCGGGGTTGATTTAATTTTACTTTTACAGACTGGCCTGGTGCTTAGAGTATTTGTTTTGGGGGGTGCTTGTCCAGTGTAACACAGTATTCACACCACACAAAGTATTACTACTCTGCAGGTCAGTCTGCTGTGTTAGACAGTCACGGGTGGTAACCAAACTCAATCCCGGGACTCGAGCCCCCATATTTGTTAAGGATTTCAATCAGGCGACGCACACCTTAGGTTCAGCCCAGTATGCAGCGCGCAATTTAAATGCTTATGTTAGATTAGATTCAATATTGAGGTGATACACCACTCATATCACACACCCTTTTCAAATACCCTGGGTCATAATGGACCATGAACCAGGCTGGTTGATAAAATGTAATATTTATTTATTTATTTTAAAATTCAAAAGAAATCATACAAATTTTAATATGGGGCAGCAATCACCAATGGGTAGGTGGTAGTTTAACCTTCTATTGACACAACTAAAAAACACCAAGGAATAGAAGCACTTTTTGATTTTAGGTAAGATATCACTTGAGTTAGAATTTCCCCCTGCCAGGTTCCCTCAACCCACAAATAATCAATTGTAAGTGGATAAACAGAATCAGCAGGAATGACAGACAAGAAACAGAATTTAAATACAAACGTCCCTCCCCAAACAAGAGAGAAAAACAGATTTCAAACCCTGGCAATGTTAAAATGACACTCGGAAATGGATGACTAAATGGATGAATGTGTGTAAAACTCTTGAAACAAAAACTATTCTTTACTAGAGCAACACTGGAAAAATACTAGCAATCACAAGCAATGGATTGAGCAAAAGCATACAATTCGAAATGACATGGAAGATTGAAAACAGTTTATAATCAAAATGACATGTTGTAAAATTAGCAAACTTTTGCCATTGCCGCCTATCAAAACGGTTTTTAATAAAAACGGGTGAAATATTGGAAATGGTGATGCGGTTGGGGGGTAGCTATGGATCCTAGGTACAATTTGGAATAAAGAGCAGTCCTTTGTTTATGTCGATCCCACGCAGCATGCAGAGAGCTTTTGATGTATTCAGCTATGGTCCGTAACACCGAAATATTCTATGGAATGAGCCTGACAATGCGGGTAAGCAGAACATAATTGAAATATCGAGGGCTGTCGGAATATTTATCTGGCTGTTAGACATCGGGGCAATGATATATATTTTGTAGTGACTGTGATGATGTGGATACTCGTGTCTTAAATAACGGAGTTCTGCTACAGTTGAGAATGTACCGCGTGCTATGAGTTTGAGCGAATGCTACGGTCATTTGTTTTCCAAAAATGTGTGTGTATGGTTGGTGAGTAGCCCCCGTTCCATGAATGTCTTTATATTAAGTGGCCAACTAATAATAGCAACATAGTTGGTGTGGAAGACAGCTTTTCCCCACCATAAAGCCCCAGCAGTGTGCCAATACCTCCCAGAAAGGGACAAATTGTAATGTAGCCCAGCCAGAACTCCAGGACGGTTAGAGGTGATGTCCCTGGCCTTGGGCATCCATCTCCCATGTGGGTGTACCGTCTCCAAGCACAGCGGTAGTCTCAGGGAGCCCTGGCAGGGTCCCCATCTTTTTTCGGTGGGAGAAGCTGTAACGCAGGTCAGCCTGAACTCCATGATGGTCGGAGGTGATGCCTCCGGGTGTCGGCACCTGTTTCCCATGTGGGTCGACCGTACCCAAGTCCAGTGGCAGTCCCAGACAGCCCTGACAGGGTCCCCACTCCTCCCTGGGGGAAAGATCTGTAACGCAGCCCAGTCAGAGATGCAGCCTGGGCTTGCGGATGGTCACCCCACATCAGAGACAGCCCCCCAAGGCCAGGGACATTACCCCAGACTATCCTGGAGCATTGCCTGGGCTGCGTTAGAGAATTTCCCTCCGAGAAAGATCGGTGACCATGCCGGGGCTCCCTGGGACTGCCCCTGTGCTTGGGGAAGGTCGACCCACATGGGAGACGGGAGCCCAAGGCCAGGGACATCACCTCTGACCATCCTGGAGCTCTGGCTGGGCTGCGTTACCTCTGTGAAGGGATGGGAACCCTGCCGGGGCACCCTGGGACTGCCCCTGTGCTTGGGGATGGTCGACCCTGATGCGAGACAGCCGCCCAAGGCCAGGGACATCCCCAGACTGCCCACTCCCGCTCACACCACCAACAATCCAGCCCCCTCAGCCCCCCTTCACAAACAGACACCTGGTGGTCTAGTGGCATTGCTGGGCTCGGATCAAGCGATACAAGCCCAGAAATGCTTCAAGGAAGGTGTTGTTGGAAAGGGGAGAGTCTAAATGGCATAATAATGCCAGAGATTGATGGAGAGAAATAATAATAATAATGCCGAAAATGGCTGCAGCAATGAAATTTACTTTCAGTTTCACATCAGAGCGCATTACGCACCCTGACGTGAAACTGAAGGAAATCCAACCCCTGGGCCGTGAGGAGGAACCTCCTCCTTACATAGCCCGGGGGTTTGATTTCACATTTGTGCAGCGATCGCACAAAGTGAAGTGCCAAAAAGGACAAGCTATCTCATCCTTTGCACTGCAAACCTAGTGCTGAGGACGAGATAGCTGGTCCTTGGCATCTAAGGGGTTAAAAAGACTTTAAGATTTGTGAATGCAAGGAATGATGTAAGACCAGGGGAAGTAGATTGTCCCCCTTTGGAATTTGGATCCGAGCCCCGGTGGAGGGAGATCCCGAAAGAAAGGCCTGAGCCCGATCAAACGAAGTCTACGGGTCCGAGCTCAAAAGAGGAAGATCCAGGGGTGGAAAGTCAACACCCAAAGTCCCTTTGGAAAGGAACTGATTGTTTGTTTGTTTGTTTGTTTTGTTGTTGAATACATCAGGCACTCAAAGGCAAGAGATTTCTTATTAAAAAGAGACTTAACCATCGACGAACCTGGTTGCTGGCATGGAAGTGTCGGCTTGTGCTGGGAAAGCTTGAGTTTGTGCTGTGCTCAGTAGATCCACTTTGTCCCATGCTCCAAACGTGGGGAAGGGAGACCCCTGGTAATCACATCCTAACTTATTATGTGTGAAAACTTCTTTCTTTGTTGAAAACCCTATCCCACACTCTTTCTCTAATTAGTTGTAAGGAATTGGCAATCGTTTTATTTTAATATAGGCCTTTTACTTTGAAGAGACGCCACACGGACTGCCTTATTTTTAATTTGATGGTGGTAGCTTGCTCCCCTCTTAGATTTATGTTTAGGTTAGGTGTTTTTCCACCCTGCAATTACAGTTTAACACACCCTTGAACTGTGATCAGTAGTGTCTGTCTTTACTTAGGCCACCATGAGTTCCTTACAGTAGGCAGAGCTGCAATTTTGCTTTGTTCACCTGAAAGGAAGGTGATGCTAACAGTAGGTCATCCATGTATTCGATCATAGTGGAGCCCCCTGGGAAGGTGATATCCTGGAGGTCTTCATGCAGAATCTGGGAGAAGAGATATGGGGAGTCAATAAAGCCCATTGGAAGGGACCTGTAGGTTAGCTGACGTCCCTTGTAAGTGAATGCAAAGAGATAATGAGAGTCATGGTGGATGGGGACAGAAAAGAAGGCACAGGCAAGGCCTGTGCAAGTGAACAATTAGGCGTGGTTCGGATACAGGAGATAATGGTCAGGGGGTCTGGGACCACCGGATGTGACGGTATTACTGCCTTATTAAGGGCACGCAAATCGTGGGCAAAATGGAATTTGCCTTTGCCCTTTTTCTCAATTGGGGGAACCAGAGTATTGCAAGGGCTAGTGGTGTAGTAGAGGATGCGCTGATCAATGAGGGAAGAGATGAGAGGCTTGATACCTTCCTCTGCTCAAGGGGATATTCTGTACTGTCGCCCACACAGGAGAGGGACTTCTGGATTGAGAGTGATACGAACAGGATTAGCAGCGACAATGTGTCATACCTCATTGGCCTGTGCTACCCAGAGGGCCACTGACACTGAGTCAATAAGGTGTTGTACCTGTGTAGATTGTGCAGGTGTGAGGAGTGAAGCAGGCTCTATAGGGGCTCCGGGAGAGTGGGTTGCTGGAGGAGAAACAAACATTCAGTTTACCTAGATTGTGGAATCTCTAGATAAATACCATCAGGATAACGAAAAATGGTACAGTGCATTTTGCATAGAAGATCAATACCCAAAAGATTTGCAGGTGAGCAAGGGCTGAACAGAAAGGCATGATGTTCAGTGACGGGACCAATATAAACAGACAATTCATTTGATACTGGGTGTGGAATAGTGGTGCCAGATATCCCAACAGCATTGACAGTTTCCTTTGAAACATCAACATTTGGAAATTCTGCTGCTCGCAGCGTGGAGCGACTGGCACCAGTGTCAATCAAACAATTCACCATTCTACCTTAGATGTCAAATTTGAGGTAGGCACCAGACCGGCCCCGTGGGAGCAAAGCAGCAGGCAGCACGGCAGGGTCCCCCTGCAATGTCATTGTGGACCATAGGAGATATGCAAATGGATGGTGGGCATGTTATGTATCCCTCCCTGGGAGCATGTTGGCAGTTTAATCTGCCAACCTGCCCCTAGGAAGGGGTACATTTGTTTTTACTGGGGGTAAGGGTTCACTAGACCACCAGGGATAGCTTGTATGAAAGGGGGGCAGTGGCCCTCTCTCCCTCATGCCCCAAACGGATGGGGCATGTAATTTAGCAAATCCTGGTGGAAGATTGGCAGTGTCATCTGTTAGGAAAGATTTCTCTTTACTGCACCTTTCCTTCCAATTTTATGGACCCCCAAACCTTTGACTATTTTTGAATCTGGCTTGCTGTTGTTCAGTGTAGTGCAGCCTCCAGCTTCATCTGTTGTAGAGAAACTGACATGTCCTTCAGGCTGTCAGTCCTAGGAAACATTGTTTCCCTTAACATTGATACTGATATTACTACTTTGGTGACGTTTGTATCACCTTTGTAACTTTTATCATTGCAGTGACTTTTGACCATTTTTTGGTGCTCTTTGTTTTAGCCTTACTGCGTTTACCGCGTTTGGGTACTGATTGTGGCTCGTTTGGCTACTTATTGTGGGTAATGACCAAAAATGGACATGCCACAAGGTATTTCGCTAATCCTTTGGACATCTTGTCTTTCAGCCTTCTTCCTGGCCTGTGAGGCCAGGAAAATCCTTCTATGGACTTCCAGTGCCCGGGAAAGCAGAGGCTTTTGGTGGGCTACTCGAGGGCTATGTGTGTTTGCAGGCAAGATGTAGGCTGGGACTGTCTGGTCCCAATCCACAAACTGGTTTCAGTGTGTTTGAGTTATATGCATGAGTGTTCCTGCCAGTGGTCCTGATTGGACCACTGCTGGTGTGTGTGTAGGGGCTAGTTCTGCTATTGGCTAGTGGGTGTTTCTGCTCTTACCTGGCTTTTGGGTTAAGAAGAGGACCCCTGCACACACTCTAGAGAGATCCTGGGGAAACCTGAAGGAGCCAAGACTTCAGTCCAGCTGTGAGACCCGTGAGGAGACTGGTGACGCATCTGAAGGAGGCCTGGTGACCAACTTCTGCTGCTGTCCTGAAAGAGCCTTGTCTTGCTGTCGATCTCCAGCAGTCCTGCAAGGAAGATGTTACTCTTGGAGTGGAGGGAACATCCTGTGAATTAGAGCCTTGGGATGTGCCTCGGAACCGCCTTGTGGCTGACCAGCTCTGAGTTTGGGCTACCATGCTGCCGACACCACCATTCCGAGTTGAGGGCCGGAATTTGGGGGATCCTCAGCTTGTCCTACAAGACTTACCTCAGCGACATTTTGGAGTTTTAGCGTCAAGGGGACCCGAGATAGGAGGGAATGTCCAACCGTGACAAGTGAGTCCCTTTGTATCAACATGCTGCAGTGACCGCCATCTGAAACAGCTCGCCTGGGTCGAGTATGGTCCTAAGAGGGGTCCTGCATCACGTTTTGCTGCATTCTTCCACTGAGAGTCCTTGCACCAGCCAAAGACACCAACCGGATATCTGCTAGAACCTGCAAACCCTGCGAATCAAGGGCTGAGGTTGACGGCAGGAAAAGTGACTTCAGACCTTCTTCTATCTATCTCCCAAGTCCGGTGAATAATTGGAGTCTTGGGGTGAGTTACAGTGGTTCTTGAGGAAAAAAACGAGGATCCAAAGGTAGGAGCCCTCCCGTCCCCTGCACTCTTTTCAAAATCCATCAATTGATGGTTCATCAATGTCAAATAAATTCAACTTAATCATTCCATTGCATTTAGAGTTACATAAATAATGAGAAAAATCACTTATAAGTTTTTGTAAAAAGATACCAAACAGGTTTTTAATTTGCAATTAACAATCAGTTCACACTTAGATTCTGAACCGAAAAAGAGCTAAGATAACTGTCAACAAAGTGATAAGTAATGGTAGTCCATGTATACAATTGAGTAGTGGCTGGCGCGTTTCAGGAACAATATCCCTTCTTCTTGAGCCAAGCAGGTTTAAACTGTAAAAAATACATGAATAGAGAGCGTTTCAGTCCTTTCAACTATAATCACGTTGAATTCACGTACAGTTACAGTGGTTCTTACCAGCCCCCTAAACTCCCTTTAAAAGTTTTGCTAACTTTTGCAAACTTTTATAACACTTTGGCTTTGCCATTGCTTGCTTGTGCAAGCCTTCCGAAAATTGGGGACACTTTAATTGACAAGTACAACTTGTCCTCTAACCCTTGTAAAAGTTCACTTGACCCTAGAGACCCTACCTTCATTTTTTTTCCAGTGTTAATAAGTGTTTGTCTGAACATTTCCTGATCCTTTGGGCATAAGGCCCCAGACAATTTAGGGAAGGACTTGTGACGCTAGGGTTAATTCTCTGTGGACCTGTAGTGCATTATCGAATGTGTATTTTCCTTTACAAGGGTTAAGGGTTTGATCTGTTTTATGCTCTACTCTAAATGACTGTATATATGTATTCTATGTTTAGTGGTGTGTGATACGTCTACCTGATAGTAGTCCTTTTTCATAGTGTTGCTTGGCCATAAATAAATAACTGTATTTTTATACATACTCTCTGTCACGCTTACCTGAGTCTCTGCAGGAGCAATGGAGTCCTCTGGTTCCTTCTCTGGTTCTACACCACCCCTCAGTGGGAAGTCAGGCCTGCCAAAATAGTGAATGGTTAGGATTGATTTAAAGGGGTTGCCTGACCCTCCTCCTCCCCCAACCCATTTAGATACCTTATTCACTACAGTGCGTGTCGCACCTGTGTCTTTATTTTGCTGCACACTCCATCCTGCTCGTGCAGGGGCGCTATTTTCTGGGTGATGCCTCAGATTTTGCTGTTCTTGAGAACTGCCTCCAGCAGTTCGCTGCTTTAGAGTTTGTGGTTACCCCGTTGCTGCACTGGGATTGTCAGTTCAGGTGAGTTCAGGTAAGTTCAAGTAAGTGGTCTTGTAACACCACTAGTGCTAGGTTTGTAGAGTCACCAAGTCCGTGACTGCCCAGTTACCTCACTGGGGTTATTCAGTGCAATATTTCAGATCTGCCGTAGCGCTTGCTGACTTGCGTGCCAGTTACAGCACTGGACTGCAGCAATAGCGGTGAGCAGAGATGGTGGAAGAGTTCTAATTGCTTTTCTCTTTCCTTGCAGGGTCCCGGAGTCGGGTAAATGGTGCGGGAAATGATGGGAAAGCTGGTTCCTGCTCCGAGCGATGTGTGAGGTAACTTTACAGTTCTGCCTTAAAGCGCGCTGAGCAGAGATTTGCATGAGCGCGAAACTCACTGCAAAAACAAACTGCTTTCTCTCTCTTCTTCTCATTTCAGTATTGGATCCGATGATGCGAGCGCAGACTCTGGCCGCGGAAAAGAAGCTGGAACGGGAAACAGAAGGCTGAAGACTGAGCGGCGGTAAGCGTGTGCTCTTAAGCTTACAGGAAGCACATGAAGTACGGGCTGATGTCCAGCCGTGGCTTTTAAAGACTAGAATGCACTGTAGCTTTCAGGATGTCAGGATGTCACACAGCGTCCATATTGGAGTGGCAGGAAGTGAAGTAAAACCATGGTTGAACAGGAACAAAGTGGGCAACTTCCTATGTGATGGGAGTGTCAGTTCTGTGAATGTTTTAAATTCCAGGCCTTCACCCATATGGCTCCTACCTGACTTCTTCACCTGCCTCCACTTGCCTGTGCTAAAGGGGAGAGGGGTTTATATGGGAGCCCGAGGTTAGTAGTCATGACAGTTCTCCCCCTCAAGGCCCCTCTCAACGATGTATTCCCTGGTCCGGGTTTAGTGGGATTATCTCGGTGGAATTTACGTACCAACCGAGAAGCATGGATATTTGTGCTAGGTTCCCATGATCTATCCTGGGGCCATATCCCTTCCAGTCTACTAGACAGTGTAGGACCTTTTTTACCACTTTGGAATCTAGGATGCTTTTAACCTCGAATTCTGGTTTGTCACTTTCTAATGCTATTGGATCTGGGACTTTTGGTAACTGAGTCCCAGGTTGTATCAGCTTTAGTAATGACACATGGAATACCGGATGAATGCGCATGTGTGGCGGTAAGGCTAATTTCATGGCCACTGGGGAGATCACAGATTCTATGGTGAATAGACTTAGGTATTTGGCTTGAAACTTTCTAGGGCCTTTTAAAGAGATGTATTTGGATGCCAACCAACCTCCCATTAGCTCCGCCTACCAACTACATCTTGCCCTTCTTTGGGCCTGTGGCACATGCCTTCCAGTTCTGATCCATTACCACGCCTGGCCCAGGGCCTAGAGTGTGCAGAGCACACTTTAAGATGAGCCTGGCGCCAGGACCGAGTCCAATGGGACCCCAGGGATGAGGAAGGACTGGCCCCATGACAAGTGGCCATGACAGCACTCCCCCGCAAGGCCCCTCTCACGGGTGATCTTTCCCCCTGGCCCAGGCTTGGTTGGGTTATTGCGATGAAACCTCCTGATCAGCCGAGGCGCATGGATAAATTCCACGTGTTCCCAAGTGCGATCTTGGGGCCCATAGCCTTTCCAATCGATCAAGTAGTACAGTTTCGATCACACTACTTTTGAATCCAAAATGTCTTTAACTTCATATTCTGGTTCTCCGTCAATAATCTCGGGTTCCGGTGGTTGTGTAATCCTTGTTTTGGGTTTCACAGGTTTTAAAAGAGAAACATGGAATACAGGATGGATTCGCAAGTTGTATGGTAGTTCTAGCTTTACAACGGCTGGGTTGATGATGGTCTTGATGGGATAGGGCCCTAGATACCTGGGGCGAAGGCCCGAGGTCCTTTTAACAGGATGTTTCTGGCCGCTACAATACTTTATCTCCGACTTGGTAGTGTGGAGCTTCTCTTCTAAGCTGGTCCGCAAACTTCTTTTGTTGTTCCTTGGCTTTAGTTAAGTTCTTGGTTGCTTCCTTGAGGGTTTGAGTGATAGTTTTATGCAGCGAGGTAATTGCTGGCATTTCCAGCTCGTCAAGTGGGTCAAAGGAAGATGTCCGGGGTGTGCCGACCGGTCATGATGAAGAATGGGGTTTGTCCTGTGCTAGTGTGGATAGAGTTATTGTAAGCAAATTTCGTTAGCCACAAAACGTCTTTCCAGGATCCCTCGGTCTGTTGCAGCATGCACCTCAGGGACGGTTCCAGTGTCTGGTTAGTCCTCTCGGTTTGATCATCGGTCTGGGGATGGTGACTGGTAGAAAGACAGAGATCAATCTGCGCTATTTTGCAGCAACTCCTCCAGAAGGCTGAGACAAATTGCGTTCCGCGATCAGAGATCAACACAGAGGGGAAACCATGTAATTTGACTATTTGCTACAGGAACACGGTGGCTAGGATTCGAGCCGTAGGAAGTCCTTTTAGCGGAATAAAGTGTGCCATTTTAGAAAATAAGTCCACCACTGCTAGAATGGGATTAAAGCCCTCACAAGGGGGTAAGTCTGTAATGAAGTCCATGGACAATGTATGACAGGGAACCAGTGGTATGCTTAAGGGACGTAATAATCCTGCAGGGTTAGTCTTCTGTGATATTTGTTGTGCGCACACTCCACAAGTTGCAATGAATTGGGCTACATCTTTTCTCCAGGTGGACCACCAATAGTTTTTTGTGATCTTGGCCCGTGTTTTAGTAATCCCGGGGTGTCCTTCCACTAGTGAGTCGTGGTAGTTGGCGATGATCTTGTTTGGATTTCTTTGTCTTTAATGTATAGTCTTCCCTGAAAATAGAGTAAATTGTCCATGACAGAATTCTGATCTCCTTTACTCAACCATTCTTGTTGGGCGGCCTGATCCATTTGAGATTGGAGGTCGGTCTTTAATTCTTCCCAACAGGCAGTTACTGCAATCTGGTTCTGAATTCGTTCCTCCAGAATAATGGGTACAGGTTCTGATGGTATGAATGCGTCCTAGTTGTCGCCCATTCGCGACAGAGCGTCATCTTTTCTGTTCCGTACCCCAGGCCGGTAGGTGATTGTAAAATCGTACTCCCGGAAGAAGTGAACCCAACGAAGCTGGCGAGATGATTGGGCCTTGGCTGTCTTTAAGTACTGCAAGTTGCGATGGTCTGTGATAACAGTGACAGTATGCCTAGCTCCCAGGAGGTAATGCCTCCAGTGTTTAAAGGCTCCTTTGATTGCCAATAGTTCCTTGTCGGGGATGGCATAATTCTTCTCAGGTGCTGTAAACTTGCGGGACCAGAATGCTATAGGATGTAACTGTCCAGTATCAGGGTCTTTCTATGATAACACCGCCCGCATGGCTACATTGGAGGCATTGGTCTCAACCACATAGGGTAGATCGGGTCGGGGGTGCCGGAGGATAGGGGCCGAAGTGAAGGCCGATTTCAATTCTTGAAATGCTTTTTCTGCGTCAGAGGTCCAAGAAAACTTTTTATTCTTTTTTAGCAAAGAGGTGATAGGATGGACGATTTGCGAGAATCCCGGAATGAACCGCCGATAGAAATTGACAAACCTGAGTACACTCTGCACCCCTTTGATTGATGTTGGAGATGGCAAATGAAGGATTGCTTCCACTTTTCGGGTATCCATGTGTACTCCTTGGGGGGTAAGCATGAAACCCACGAACTCAACTTCTGTAACGTGGACATTTTGTTTCCAATTTGGCGAATAAGTGGTTCTTACGTATCTTTTCTAATACGGCTCTTACATGGCCCACATGCTCTTCCTTGGATGCAGAGTAAATAAGGATATCATTGATGTAAACAAGGACACATACGTCTAGCAGTTCGTGGAGTACGTAGTTCATAAAGAACTGGAATGAGGCTGGTGCGTTGCATAGCTCGAAGGGCATCACCTGATACTCGAAGAGCCAATATTTGGTTTGGAATGCTGTCTTCCATTCATCGCCCTTTTTTACTCTGACCAGATGGTAAGCCCCCTGCAGATACAGTTTCGTATAGATTTGGGCATTCTTTACCTGGTCGAGTAGTTCAGGAATGAGTGGCAGCGGATACCTATTTTTTACCGTAATCTGGTTCAATGCCCTATAATCTATGCAGGTCCTGAGGTCCCCTTTTTTCTTCGGTACGAAGAAGAGAGCTGAGGAGGCCGCAGACTTGGATGGGCAGATGAATCCATTAGCTAGATCCTGATCAAGATATGTTCGTAGGTGCTGATTTTCCTGCTCCGTCAGGGCGTAGATCCTGCTGCAGGAAACTTGTGCTCCCGGGACCAGATCGATTTGGCGATTGTATTTTCTGTGTGGTGGTAGGGTGTTGGCTTGCTCCTTTTGAAACACATCTGCAAAGTCTTGATATTCTGAAGGCAATGAGCCTGACAGTCCCAAGATGGGTTTCCCCTGGTGTTGTAATCTCCTCACATCCTTAAGATAACAACTCTTGGTGCATTCTCGAGGAAAGGTCAGCTTTCTAGTGCGCCAGTCAATTCTTGGGTTATGGGTTTCTAGCCATGGCATTCCTAGAATCATTTGGAACTGGGGGGCACCTATGAGGTCAAACGAAATGCTTTCCCGGTGACCATCTTGACATGTCAGCAGTACCTTGTCGGTATGTTGAGTCACAGGTCCTGAAGACAGCTGAGAGCCATCCAGGGCTGTGACATTTTCCGACTGCAGTTTTTGCTGAAGTGGAAGGCCTATCCGTGCAGCCAATCCCTGATCGATATAATTACCCACTGCCCCACTATCGACGTAGGCTTCTAAAGCATGCACTTTCGATGGTTGCTGGGGGTGAATTACCAGTACTGGAATTACCAGGTGTGAGATCGTTACAACTCTCTTGACTCTGCTCGACAAGTTGACCTCTACACTTGCCGGGCGGCCAAGTTTTCCGGCTCCTGTTCCTTGTCTTGCTTACCATTGTCCGTGGCGCCTACCACCTTCTTGGGGGGCTTTGTGGGGCAATCCCGCAGGAAATGTCTGGCTTTTCCACAATATAAACAAAGCCTCTGTTCTCTTCTTTTTTCTCTTTCGGCCTTAGAAATGGGAGCACGTAATCCCCCTATTTGCATAGGTTCAGGGGTTTCATGACCCTTGGTCTGAGTATCCCAAGGCCTTACATACACTGATCGTCCTTCCGCCCTCGTGCAGTCCATTTTTCGGTCTTGTAGCCAGTGGTCTAACTGCACAGTTAGGTTAATATAGTCTGCACAGCATTCGGGTGGGTTAACAATTTGAGCTAGTACATCCTTTAACTCACCACGAAGCCCCCGATAAAACAGCGTGGTCCTTTTCTCCTCCAGCCAGTTGGTCGGTGTTACGAGGCGGTTGAAGGTGGCAATGTAAGTCAATAAGTCATGGTTTCCTTGTCTCAGCGACAGTAGTTCGTTATTCAATGCTTGCCCTTGAGTATGTCTGGCGAACAGTTTTTCCAATTCCCGTTGGAATTCTGTAAAGTTCCGAAGTATTGGATCATCCTGGGCCATTAATGATATGGACCAATCAGCTGCGGAGCCTCCCAAATAAGAAAGCACAAAGGCCACCCTAGCACTGTCATTAGGGAAGGCTCTGGGTCGACACAAAAAGTGGAGGCGGCACTGGTTCATGAACACTGCATATTTGTTTGGGTCATAAAAAAAGCGTTCAGGTGGGGCAAGAGGAATCGCCCCTGAGAGCACCAGCTGTACTGGAGGTGAGGGTTGAGGTGCCGGCGTTGGTGTAATCCCAGGTAACGGGACTTGTCCTTCGTGTGCCTGAAGCATTTGTCTTGCCAGGTCATCTGTTCGTTCTCGGGCTATAACAAGGTCTCCCCTCAGAGAATTAGTCTCTTGTCTAGAGGCATGCACCTCGGCCCGCAACTCTCCCAATAGCTGGGCTAACTGGTCGGTTTAAGAAGTTTCCATAACGCCCAGGCGGAGGTTTGGATTGGCTTTGCGTTCTGTTACGCTCACCTGGCTTCCGCAGGGGCGTTGGGGCGTGGTTGGAGCCCTCCCTCGAAGTAGCTCCTCGAAATCACCTTCCCCTTCTGAGAATGGTTGGACCTTCGGTTCTGGAGCTGGGTGTTGCCCCTGCATGAAGAAGAGATGCAATGAGTATGGAGTGGGGGTATCGTGACTTCCCCCAGCCCTCTCGTGCCAGAATACGGTGGAAAAGCACTTTCCCATAGACGCTCACCTGTAATTTTGTGATGAACAGCTATCCGTCCTGCTTTCCTTAGCAGCGGCACGAAGAATGGACCAAGTTACTTCACTGGTCCGTGGGGGTGTTGATCCAGACCAGCTGCGACCAATCCACGTATAAGGTAAGTCTTTGGTTTGATTATAGTTTGTTTGATTAAAGTGTTTGTATTCCGTTTTAAAACTAATTCTTGCAATGTCTCATTCCATTTCCATAGGTGCTGGAAAAGAATCTGGATCGGAGAGAATCCAGGGACCTTACAGGCTGACGGAGTCCCTACAGTGACAGGTAAGATGGTGTTTGTAAGGGAGCTTTAGTCTCTTGTATTATGCGGCCATGCGAATGCATATGAGTTCTAACCTGTTTGTTCTTGTTTCCACATAGATGTCGGCCACCGACGAAGAATGGTGTCCGGTTCCTCGATGAAGATTGCAGGAGGAAGTCTCTGACTACGATTGTGATGGAATGGAGACAAGAAGAAGGGTTCGCATAGGCCGCAACGAGTTGCAGGTAAGAGCCGCGCTCCGCGGTGTAGTGACTGGAGCGCCCAGTGGTGTAGCAGCTGGCAACAGGTAAGATGTGCGCTCTCAGAGATGTAGCAGCTGGTAAAAGGCAGGATGTGTGTCCAGAGATGGAGCGCCGACAGCAGGTAAGGCGCGTCTGAAGCAATGGAGTAGCTGGAGGGAAGCCGCTTGCAGAAATGGGCGGAAGACTGCAGGTAAGAGCATTCTGCAGCGATGGAGTAGCTGGAGGGAAGCCGCTTGCAGAGATGGGCGGAAGAGATGGGCGGAAGGTAAGAGCGTTCTGCAGCGATGGAGTAGCTGGAGTGGAGACGCTCGCAGAGATGGCCGGAAGACTGCAGGTAAGAAATGTTCTCGGAAGAATCTTCAGGATGAGCCTGAGAACATCCAGAGAAGCACGGTGAGTACAGCGGGAGCGTTACGCTGCTTGGAAGCAGAATAACATGAAGCAAAGGGCATGTGTATGGGCTGGCCTTATATAGGCTGGTTCAGGCCCCTCCCATTAGCTCCACCTACCAACCCCACCTTGCTCTTATTTGGTCTTGTGGCACGTGCCTTCCAGTTCTGATCCATGACCACGCCCGGCCCAGCTGTACATGCCCTGGACCTAGAGTGTGCAGAGCACACTTTAAGATGAGCCTGGCGCCACAGGTGCCAGGACCGAGTCCAATGGTACCCCAGAGATCAGGAAGGACTGGCCCCATGACAAGTGGCCATGACACATGTTCTTAACTCTTCCGTGGGTAAGTCTTGTCTAATTTGTTCTTTGAGTGCGTCCAACGGTGAAGGATTATTCCATAGAGGCCTAAGATTTTATTTTCCAGAACAATGTCTACTGGATCGGGTTTCTTAAAAGCTTCTTCACCCTTGCCTATGTGGGAAAGAGCATCGGCTTTACCGTTTTTAACTCCGGGTCGTAGGTCACTACAAAGTCATATTCCATCAGGAACAGAGACCAGTGGAGCTGTCGGGATGACTGTGCCTTTGCCGATCTTAGGTATTGTAGATTTTGATGGTCCGTTATGATTGTAATGGTATGTTTGGCTCCCAGCAAGTAGTGTCTCCATTCTAGGAAGGCATTTTTCACTGCCAGCAGCTCCTTTTCCGTTATTGCGTAATTAAGTTCAGCTGGAGAGAATTTCTTCTACCAAAATGCCACTGGGTGTAAATGACCTGTATTTGGATTTTTCTGGGTTAAGACCGCTCCCATTACCTCACTTGAGGCATCTGTTTCAACGATATATGGGAAATCTGAGGGACGGATAAAACCGTTTGTAAGATATTGTTCCAGGTATTTTTTTAGATCAGTGTTTTCTCCTTCCGTTAAAGCGTAGATACGACTACATGGTACTTGCGCCCCAGGTATTAGATCAATTTTGAAGTCGTATGAGCGATGCCGGGGAAGTGTGTTAGCCTGTTCTTTAGCAAATACATCATGAAACTCTTGATATTCGGTGGGCAAAATCCCTATTGCGTTTGACGTTGGTACTGACTTCAGGGATGCGAGTAGCGGGTGTACTGAAACTCGGTCTTTGGCATAACAGTGATTGCATTCGCTTGGGAAGGTCAAGGTTCTAGTACGCCAGTTTATCAGTGGGTTATGTGTTTCCAACCAAGGCATGCCGAGTATCATTTGGAACTGTGGAGATGTGATGAGATCAAATGTGATTTCCTCCCTATGACCATCTTGGCAGATCAACGTAACCTCTGCCGTGCGTTGAGTAACTGGACTGGAGAGTAGCTGCGTGCCATCCACTGTGGTTACGTTATCCGCAGTGGTCTTGGAGCACACTGGTAACCCTATCCTACCAGCAATTCTCAAGTCCATGTAGTTACTTGTCGGGGTGAAATTCTCCCGGTGTCGGCTGGGCCGTCCGCGGACCTCCGGGCAGGGAGGCCCCAACTCCTCCCGTATATCCCCAAAAATGAGTATGAGACACACGCAAGAAGCAAGGTGATTCTGCTGTTTATTAAACAAAATGGCAGGGATGGGTCAAGGATCGTACGTGTCCGTCCTGACACTCTCTCTGTCGATGGGCTCGCAGGCCCTTTTTATCTTAGTATGACGCGCTACTTGCGTTCCCTGGGAAGGTTTAGCAAAAACCTATCGCCACTCTGGATTGGCTCCTCGAGTGGTAGGGTTAGTATAGCATACGTATAGAGAGCATTGTTAGTGGTTGAGGGTTAGTCAGGTGGTATAATTGGGTTGTCCCTTCAAATTGATACATGGAAATTGTTACATGAAGATCCCTGGGGATTGGTCAATGTTAATGGCGTCAGTGATAAGAGCCCCATGTTCTGATTGGTCCACGCACGAGCCCCCCAGTCTGGGACCATCGTTGTTTCCAGCTCGCGGTGCACCTGTCATTTGCAACAATGTTTCACTATGGTTATGTGCAGACAACGTGAAGATTTATTGGTATGCCTGAAGGCCGACTACTCCCACCGCCGCAGATGTCCATTGAATCACATAATTGTATCTGCCTATGTCTTGAAACGGGGGGTTTTGGTGCCTCCCTCCTCCTGGGCCTGGCACCCTGTCAGGTTTGGCTTGGTCACGTGAGGTGGGACCGTGGTCGAGGCAGAATTCTGCACAATTAATATTGTATTTTCCACTGTGTGCCTGGTTTTAATTGCAGGTGTGACCTCGGCGTCGGCTTGCGGCATACGAGATTGCAACATTGTGCCCTTGACTGTCAGTCATCGCCGGGCTCATTCTGCAGGGTCAGCAACTGTACTCTTTGCTCATTCAATGTTCATGGAAGCTCTTGCTTGCGGCCTACTTGGGCCTGGTGCATAGGTGGAAACGTTTGATACACAGCGCTTTAGGTTATGGTATCATATTGCTTTATCCCCAGTATCGTGTCTTCGTTATATTTCTTATTGCAATGCATGGGTTTAGGAGAAGCGTCAGCAAGCGTTTTAGATGAGTTCATTATGCGTCTTGCGTTTCTGCATTTTGAAAAGCCTATATGAAAAATAATAAAGATGCGCGTCAGTGAGTGTATCCGTCACCTACGTCATAGCACTGAATATGTTCTTCGTGTGGGTTGGTGTGGGAGTGTCCAGTGTGCATGTTTGCACGGGTGTGCTGACCTGTGGCTAAGTCGTCATGGCATCTCTAACGATGTGTTCATTTACTGTTGCATGGTTCAGTCGAGTTCATCCATGCCGCAGGTGTTGGCATGGGCAGGAGAGGCTGGTGGGCACATCCGTATGTTCTTGTACCAGGGTATTCGGTCGTCTGGTAGATGGGCAAACTCCTCTCGTGGCGGGTGCCTGGGCCGTGATCCTCTAGGCCAGGGGTGTGAGGGGATTGGTGGGAGCCTTGTGTTCCATTTTCCCACTTCAGTCCCCCCTCTGGTCCACTTGTCGACCACAAACATATCCTTTTCCTTATCTCCTCTCACTCTCCATATTTTAGTTACTCCTCCCAAATGTCCATAGTGGTTGACATGGTCTTCAAATGACCAATACATGTATACACAGGTTCCTCCAGGTGTGCAGTATACCCATTTCCCTACGTAGCTCCTTGGGTTTCTTGGGTTTTCGAGTTTCACAGATGGTGGGTTTAGGTGGTTGGTGATGATCTGGTTGCGCAGTTTCTCCCTCTCTTTTATTATTGTGCCTGTGTGTTGGCCGTCATCTTTTGGCATCAAGGGGTGCATACCAACCATTTCGATCATTTCGTCTGTGGTGCGTGCCTTCCGGGCCTTCCAAAATCTTGTTATGATCAGTGCAGCTCCAGCCAAAATAGTACATCCAACTATAATCTTCAGTCCGTCCGACAGCCACGATGGCATCCATGACCATAATAGCGAAAACCAGCTGTCATCCTTTTTCACACCTTTACTTTCATCCATCATTTTGGAGTGCATCTGGGCCAATTGTGATACTGCTTCTGTCAGTGTACCATTGTCAGCATTGTTAGCAGGAATGAATGTTCAGCATGATTGTCCTATCTTTGCGCAAACTCCTCCTTCCATTGCTGTGAGGAGGTCCAGTACATATCTGTTCTGTAGTGCTACCATCCTCACTGCTCGCAGTTCCTCTTTTATTGCGTTGAATCCATTTACTGTGGAATTAATTGTCATCATTAATTCCCATCGAGTTATCTGGAGCCATTTGGCGTTTGCGTAAGCCTGTAGTCCCAGATGTATTATTGAGGAGAAAAACATTGCTGCTCTGCTGAATAGTCTATGTTCTGGTGGGATTGAAGTGAGTGCTGTTTCCGACCTTCCCCATAGGTAATTTCCTGTCAGAGGTACTCCTTGTCTTTTCTTTCTATTCAGGATAGTGTCGTCGCCGTTGTTTTGGTCCTCTGGCCCCTTCTGGGATTGTACAGATCTCTTATCCCTCTTGTTTCCTTCATCCATTTTAGGGAAGCTCGCCACGTTCCCATGTTTCTGGGGTACCACTAGTGATGGTACATTAACGTGTACCATCGTGCATATACTTTTTATTTTTTTTTTTATTTTTTTTTATTTGTTTTGGCACAAGCCTTTACAAAATAATAAAATTATAAAATTTGCATGTGTATTTCATTGATATCCACCAACCCTGCCAAATGTTCCTAATTTTTGTTGGTTCCAAATTTACAAATACTTCTACTTTACTTTATATTAGATTGTCAGGCCACTTTCTATTATGACCTGGGTTGCTGCAAACATCAATGCAGCATTGGTGCCCGAGATAATTCTATCCCAGAGGAAGTCTGTGACTATGTCTTCCTCCCTCCGCACGAGATCTCTAAAAAGTCTAAATCGTAGTGGGCACGTGCCTTCACAATCCATTAGTACGTGTCTTAGTGTTTGTTTGGCAGGGTTTTCACAGACTGAGCATAGTTTTTTTGCCATGGCTCCTTGGTTACGTTTCACTAGAACAGCACCACAATGGACAAGGTTCAGTCTCATTCTAAGGACGTCTGAACGCAATTTCCTATTGGGAGACTTCAGGAGATATCGGGAGAGACACCCGAGTTTCTTTTCTCCTTTCAAGAAAATGTTTTTTGTTGGGTCTTCTCTTACTTTTTCTACCGTTTTAATCCAGTCCCATTGTTCGAGTCTGTTTTTTACTTTAAGTGGATTTAGGGCCAAGATCTCTTCATTTAGATCTACTGCATCCAGTCTTTCCATCGTTTTCTCTTCCAATGAGGCGAGGATGGTTGATCTCTTTTGTAGAGCTTCGTGTCTTAGATCTCCATACATTGTCGAGTCTTTACTCGTTATTATTTCTCGATATAATGAGATGAGCTTCCAGTCTGCCATACAGTTCAGTGATTTTAGACCTAATTCAAATCTCAGACTTTTTAAAGAGGCACAATCTGGGAGGCCCAGAGCTTTTTTCCATAGATGGCTCTCAAAATTGTCCCAGTTTGTAAACCAGAGATCCGGTTTTGCTTCTAAGCCATATAGGATGACTGGTACCACTTTGGCAAGATAGAACTTCACCAATGGGAGGATGGAGAACTTGCAAAATGTATAGTTTAGCTTGATCATTTGTGATGTGAATTGTTTGACTTTCGCCTTAATTTCGTTTTCTGCTTTGTATATTGCTGGATGAGCATGGATGTTATATCCCAGGTATTTTATGGTTTCAACGGTTTTTATCTTTTCTCCTCCCATGTTCCAGTTTATGCATTTAGTTTTTGATAGTGGATGTTTAAAGATCAAAATGTTTGATTTGGCTGGATTAACTGTCAATTTATTTAGTTCCACATATTCATTCATTTTATCAAGTAGATGTTGTAAGCCGACTGGTGTTCTGTCGAGGAGAACTATATCGTCTGCGTATGCAAGCCAACAGATCTTCCTCCCATTTAACATTGGGCTTAACAAAGCAGATGATTCCAAAAAAAGGCCCATGTCTGCCAAGAACATTTGAAGAATAGGGGCGCTCCGAGGCAGCCTTGTCTTACTCCTCTGTTCACTTCAACCAGTCTTGAGAGATGTCCCATTGCATCAAGCCGTATTCTCAAATTGGTATCTTTATATAGCTCCACTAGAATTGATAATAGTGGTTCTGGCATTCCCCATTTTCGGAGTTTTTCCCAAAGTAGTACTCGTTCTACCTGATCAAATGCTTTGGAAAGGTCTATCCAAGCTCCGTACATTATTTGTTTTTTTCCCCCTCTTTTTTGTTCGTTTAGGATATTTAGGATCAGGCCATTAATGGATGTTGAATGGCCTTTGCGGAATCCTGTTTGATAGCGTGATAAAATATTGGACTCTTCAACCCATTTCATGATGTGATTCAGTAGAAGTTTCATGAAGATTTTACTTTCAATTTCCAGCAATGCTATTGGTCTGTAGTTACTTGCTATTCTTCGATCCCCAGATTTAAAAAAGGGTACTATGAGAGCCGTTTTCCAAGAAGCTGGGAATGTTCGTTGTTTTAGTATTTCCTTGAAGAGAGTGGATAAAAGTTTTGACCACAACACTGGTTCATTTCTCAATGCCTGATAAGTCAGGCCATTTAGTCCCGACGCTTTAGATGTCGATGAGTTGGCTATGATTTCGAGTATATCCTCCTCCTTAAAGTTTAGTTGCCAGTGGATATCTGTTTTGTTTTTGAATTCGTAATTGATTTTACTCTTGAATGTTTCTGTCAGATATCTCACCCAATTATCTTCTGACACTAGATTACATAATGATTGTGTCTGGTCCCCTTCGAATTTGTTCAATATTTCCCAGAAGTTCTTGCTGTTTCTCTCTCTAAGGGTGCTAAGTATATGCTCACCATCTGTTTGCATCCGATGTGCTTTGTGCGAAATTGACCATGATTTATAATTTGCTTTTTGATTTCTTATCTCCATTTTCATTTTTCCAAATGAGTATCCTGCTCTTTTCATATCTCTTAGAGCTTTTCTATGCTCTCTTTTCTTTCTTTGTGTGAATTCATCGAAGGCATGAAGATGTTTCTGTTTGGTTTCTCCCGTTAAATATTTGGGCGTTAGGGTTGTCCATAGAAAATTGGTAAATCCTTCTGGGTCACATTGCGTTTTCCAAAAATGTTCCGGGAGCCCTTTAAGTTTTTCATTTAGTTTGATTCCCCCATCTTTATATTTTGTAACTCTGAGTTTTCCTTTTTTACCTTCTAGCAGCTGAAGTTCTCTTTCAGCCTCCGTTATTATAATATTTTCAAATGACAGCTCCAATCTACTGTGATCACTGCCTGACTCCTGTTTTATTTTTAGAGTAGAAGGCAAAGCATGTAGGGTTTTTGAAACAAAAATATAATCTATGGCAGAGGATGTATTCCCTCTTCTCCAGGTTGTATATGGTTCTTGGTCGCCTTCTAGTGTGCACATTACCATATGAAGATCCCATTCTTCCATAAATTCCTGCCACTTTTTCCCCTGACTGATTTTCCCTTGAGACATTCGATCTAAGCCTCCTTTTTGGGGATGTAGGCAGTTTGCATTAAAATCTCCTGCCATCACGATTTTACAAGCGGCTAAGGTTGTTTTTAGTAGTTCGAATAGTGCTGCTAGATTTTCTAAGAAGCAATTTAGTTTCGATGTTGCAGAGTTCCAGTAAATATTTATAAAGACCCAAGTTGTAATAGTTTCTTGTAATTTTACTTCGGCTCTACATGCTTGGATCCCCTGGGGATTTTTCCATATTTCTGTGACATTTTTAAAAATTTGATTTTTTAGTGCTATCAATAGTCCTCTTGAGGGACGTCCTAGTGGTTTCTGCGCAGCTGATAGACAGTAAACTGTGTATCCTTCAATATTTAGTGGGTTTACCAGCCAGGTTTCTTGCAATAGAACTACATCTCCCTGGTTAAATAAATATGATCGTGTTGCCTTACTTCTAATGACACTTGAGCCCCTTGTATTCCAACTAAAAATATTTACATTGTTCCTTCTAAAGACGCTGTGTGCCTAGGCCCAGTTTCTGTAATACTTCTGTCAGTATTTCTGGGAGGAGCAAAAGAGTGTTGTCTTTTTCTTTGAGATCTTTTTCTGAATTTCCTTTCTTTGTAGGAATCGCCTCGTTTTGGAATATTTTTCCTTTGGTTGATTGTATTGGGTTGTATTGTTTACTCATAACATTGCTTTCCCTGTCACTGCATGAGACCTCTAGCCCATAGGATTCTAGCTCAACTGAGTTTTGTAGAATATCATTTTTTGCATTCTTAGAGGACAAGAGGAGTTCAACTAAAAATGGATCAGTTGACAGTGGGAATTTCACGCTCTCGATGTCTTTAGATTTGAAGGAGTGAAGGTTTGCAGTTTTTTGTATTATGTCTAAGATCACTCCCCGATTCAAAGCTTTGTGGCGACCCTGATTCGTTCGTAGTCTCAACCATACCCGATTGATTTTGTTTTCCAGCGTTGTATTTTGGATTGGTTGACCACATGTTACCGAGGAGTATTGGGACCCTATTTTATTTTCCTCGTGTTGTGTAAAAGTGTCAAGCCTAACAAATTTTCCTTCTCCATTTTGAATTTTAATATCATTTCCTTCGGGTATGTTTTTTTCCATCATATTTGTTGAGGCCAATGACTTAGGAAGATTTGATCTAGGATCCTTGATGGCCACTTGCTTCTTTGATAAGAAAATTGGGGCAATTTTTATATTGTCATGTTGATCTATAGCAGTGTTTTTGCTAACAGCTTTATTTTTTCCAGGCTGGAGGTTTTTTTTAATGAAAATAGGAGCCCATTTAACTGCTTTTGTTATAGTCTCTTTTTGGTGTTGTGTATCTAAGTTGTTTTTTGCTGGTAATTTCTCCAGGTTTAGTTGCTGTTTCATTTCCTTTTCATCCTCTGTGGTTTTTTTTTTAGGTTGTCTTTTTGCCCTATTTCCTCCTCTGTTTGCAAACCAATACTTGCTTTTGTTATTAAGGCTATGTCATCCAGTTGTTTTTCTTCAATCGTTTTGGATTTTGCAGAAATTTCAGTCCTACATTTCTGATTCCCCTTTTCCATATTTTTTTTTTTTTTTGAGCCGTTGTAAAGGGCTTTAGGATCTTCTAGAATGCTTTCTTGTTCTTCACTGTACCTAGATGATCGCATTTGTTCTTGTGCGTTTCCTTTCTCTTTTCTGTTTCTATTATGCTTTATTCCTTTATTTTGTTTCCTTTTTCCTCTTGGTTGTGTAGATTTGGATCTCTCTCGCTTTGCAAGGCAATTCCTTCTTTTTCTTCTCCCTCTTGATGTTTGTTCTCCTAGTTCTTGCCATTCTTGCATTTGTCCCTTTTGAATGTTTTTTTGAATTTCAAGTCCTTCTTTTTTTTTTTGCGGAATTTTTCCAACGTCTACGTCTTCCTCTAGTACCGTTGCAAGTCTTAGAAATTCTTCCATTATGGATTCTGAAAGTGGTGAATCATCAAGTGAGTATTCCTGAGTTTTTTGTGGAGTTTTTTCTTTTTGGGTTGGGACCGCATGTCCTTTCAAAGTTAGTAGAACCTCTTGTAGCAGTCTATTGTTTTGTTTTCCAGTTTCATTTGTTTCCTTCATTGATTGCTGAATGGATACGATATCGAGTCCTTGCTTTATAGTCTCGAGGTTTAAGGCCTGAATTTGGGTGCTTAATTTTGTATTAATAGCATTCCCCAAACCCACTAGAGTGGAATCGCAGAGTGTAATTTCTTTTGTTATTTCTAACAAAGTCCCATTTTGCGATTGAACCTCTCCTTTTAACATCTCAAAGACTGAGACCAATGAGTTGAGAACAAAATTCAGGGATTTCAGTGTATCTGCATTTACATTTGTTTGTGCTTTCTCCTCATTTTTTGTGTCTGTTTCCCTTTGTCCCTGAAAAAGTTGTGTGCCATTTGTTGTTAGCTGTGAGCTTTCAGGGATTGGAGAAGGCACTTTATCCTCCTCCTGGCATGCGGGGCCTTCCTTTTCCAGATTTGTTGATATCGTGTGTATTTCTGTACTAGACGTGGGGGTTTGTGGGTTCCTTGGGTCTTCCCAAAGAATGAGAGATTCACCTTCAATGTCACTATAGCTTTTATGTCGCTTTTTCCCAAAAAAGTTGTCTATTTTACTTTGCATCCTTTTTGTTGTAATGGTGTATTCCAATCCCCGCTTCCAATTTTGCATTATAGCATTATGTAGATTTTTCTCTGTTGGACTTTTTACTGGTGTGCTGTGGTTTCCTTCAGTATGTACCAGTGCTTGTATTTGCAAGGGGGTGTTTAAATTTACATTCTCCTGAACATGTTGAATAGTTGGTGTGCTTGCTACGTCATTTTGGTTTAGATAAGATCCATCCCCTGCCCCTTCCATTTCTTTTGTACTGCGTAGTCTCATTTCAACTTATTGTTTAGTTGATAGACAATCCGTAGTGTGTGTTTTGTTTGTGAAAGTGGAGTTCAAGCAGAGTGTACCAAAGAATATTTCAAAAACTTAAAAAGATTAGAGACTTTCTGCGAACAGAGGTGCGTGCTGCTAAGGATTTGTATTTCTTGATAGTGTCTTAAATATATCTTATCGGGGATTAAAGATGTGTTTTTTTGTTGCGAAACCTGTTTTGCGATCCTAACGTGATCAAAGGAAGTAATATCCCGCAGTTTCACGTAGGGTCTTGGATGTGTTATAGTAATTAGATTATATGGTGTGGGACCTTACCTCACTACCACCTCATATGATGCTAAGTTAAACAGGTTCCGTCTCAGTTCCGACGTTAGAATGCGGCGCACTCGCGCAACAGCCGCACAACAGCCAGCGCCCTTGACCCCGCCGGGCTCAACGCCGCAAGGGTGGTTGGCTCTGTGCTTTGTAGCTGGTAAGGTCACGTGATGAGTCACGTGTGCTGGCCGGGTCCCGCCTCCTCCAGGAAGCGACCTCGCGCGAGCAAAAGCACCTGGATGGCTCGCAGTTTCTGCAAAATGCAGATTAGAAAAACGTTCGTTTTCAGCTAAGTGAAAGCAGGTTTTCTGGCAGCAGTATTCGCCGCTCGGCTGGTTGGCTCTGTGCTTTGTAGCTGGTAAGGTCACGTGATGAGTCACGTGTGCTGGCCGGGTCCCGCCTCCTCCAGGAAGCGACCTCGCGCGAGCAAAAGCACCTGGATGGCTCGCAGTTTCTGCAAAATGCAGATTAGAAAAACGTTCGTTTTCAGCTAAGTGAAAGCAGGTTTTCTGGCAGCAGTATTCCATCGTGCATATACCATTCCACAGAGGGGGCAGTGTGTGGTATGCCTTATCTCCGCAGGCCCAGTAATGGTCCATTAATACCGCTGTTCCCGCTCCCCCCTCAGGTAACTCCGTCACGCTTGCACAGTTGGTGTTGTATCCCACGTTCACTTCTCCTCTATGTTGGTAGCATACCTTAGGTGCAGACAGCGGCAGTATTGTTATTGGGTCTTCATCCTTCTCTATCCACGTTAGCATGGGTGCGTACTTGATCCAAATCGTCCAACATCTGTTGTTGTGTTCAGCAATAGTTGCAGTGTCCTCTCTCGTTACCATGTTGCTGCCAACCACTCCTATGTCCCATTTGTTATCCAGGTACACCTTCCCTATTATTGTTATCAGTGGTCTTTCCCAACATCCTTGTTTACCAGGAACTTCAGTGGCGTACCAATCACATGGTAGGTATTGTAGTGTTACTTTCTTTGTTTCTCCTTTTTCAAGGCTGCTTGTTATGTATCTGAACGCTTCAGCATGTAAACTGGGCTTGTGGTAACTCAAATAAGTCTTGAGGAAGTTGTTTTCGTATGGATATGTGTCTCGCGTTTTCCATACCAGGTGCACCGTGCTCCCTTGAAATCTCCCTTTCGTTTGGAACAGTGCCAAGTATATTATACATTGTGCTGTCTTTTCATCTATTTCTGTGGCAACGAAAGTTCGAGAAGCGCTCATGGCGTATGGGATCAACGAGCAGACGTAGCAGCTGTCTTCTGTTGTCTGCTTGCCTATTTGAGTCATGTGTTTGTACCACATGTTGTTCGAGACGTGTGCTGAATCTTGTATGTAGTTGTCGATACCTTTATTATCTGAGTATGTGCTGCGTTTAACTCTATTTCCCTTGCGTGGAATTTTGCTGGTACCACCTGACGTAACACCTGTTGCAGCCGGGGGTGGGGGTATATTAGGTTTGGGTACAGCCAAAATATTGATAGCATAACTGTTCTGCCATACAGAGGCAGCCAGGAACCCGGTGATCATCAAAATCCCTATCATCTTTATTACAGAGGCTAATCTCACCGGCATTTTGCTCTTACCTTGCTGCAGTCCGGCAGCTAATTCTTGCGACGTTAAAGTTGCCCGCCTGAAAATACTCAATATGCTTGTTATTAGTGTTAGTTGTTGGTTTCAAGCTCTCCCTATCAAGTAGTTGTTCAGTGCCCAGGCGAAGAGCTGTTCCCACGCCAATCTAATCGATCTATCTCTTAGGACAGGCAAGTATGGGTGGAGGTGGGGCATGGATTGTTCTATGGCCAGGAGAAATGC
Organism: Ambystoma mexicanum; assembly: GCF_040938575.1. Classification (NCBI taxonomy): domain Eukaryota; kingdom Metazoa; phylum Chordata; class Amphibia; order Caudata; family Ambystomatidae; genus Ambystoma; species Ambystoma mexicanum. The sequence continues at coordinate 649,027,339 of NC_090935.1, forward strand.
TGTGTAGTAGACACGTACCCTCCTTCTTTTCAGGTACTTTGGCCTTTTTATGTGATAGACAAATTGGTGTGATAGCTCTTCAGGGTAGTTATCGTCTGAGGGTAGCATCTACTCCTGGGCAGTGAACTTCGTTAGTTATCTGTTTTCTAAACAGTACAATAATATGCGATACCTGCATGTGCGAGAAAGAAAAAAAAGGACATTCAAGTGTTTACATGTGTAGATGTGCAAGATAGTGTCCTTCAGTCCGATGGTTACTGCAGTAGGTAGGACATCGATAGGCAGAGGATTTGGGGCTCAACTGGTGGAGGTCACTTTACTCTTTGATCGTGTGACCATGGGGTGGGCGGTATGGGTATTGCCCTTCTCTATTTCAGTAGTTGTCTCTGGGGAATCTGGGGGGTGGTATGGTAGAGGGACACTTAGGTCATTGGCTGTGGTAGAAGTCTCTTCCTCCGTTGGAAATGCCGTTGCTGTTCTCCCAATGGCCCTGTCGGTGACGCTAGGGCGGGTCTGGAGTTTGCAGATCTTTACATCGTGTAGGTGATTCCAAGCGCGTTTGTCCTGTAGCTTTACTGTCTCGTTGATACTTCCTCTACCAGATGGGGGCCAGTGAAACGTGGGCTGTTCCACTTTCTGTTGAAATTGCGGAGTAGCACGTGGTCCCCTTTAGCAATTTTGCACAGTTTTTCTTTTTCCAATTCTTTATCCGCGTCTTCTTGTTGCTCACTCTTAGACCCGCCCCGCGTGTGCTCGAGCTGTTGAGACACAAACACTACACTAGTAATCAAAGAAGACACATATTGGTACATTTCATCACCGAGAACAGTTGCAGTGTTTTCATAGTCAGTGAATGCTCTTGATGTTGGCGTTAGGGGAAGGCGCATTTGACGTCCGGTCACCACCTCGTGAGGGGTGAGGTGGTGGTCGGAGCCTGGCCTATTCATCAGCTCAAATAGGGCTAGCGGGAGGCAATACAACCAACTCTTCTTTGTTGTTTGCTGTATTTTTGCAATTGCCTCTTTTAGTAGGCCATTCAGGCGTTCGCATAGAGCGTTGGCCTGTGGGTGATATGCACATGCAAATTTATGTTTGATGCTCAGTAGGGATGTGATGTGCTGGAACATTTCATTGGCGAAGTGCAGGCCATTGTCTGACCGCAGTACCTCGCACACTCCCCACCTTGGGAAGACCTCCCTCACTAGAAATTTAGCTGCTCTGAATGCATCTGGGTGTGAGCAGGGTCCTGCTTCAATCCACCTGGAGAATGGGCATACTACTACAATCATATACCTATTTCCTTGACATACGTTGATCATATCAACATAGTCAATATGGATATGTAGGAAGGGTCCCTCTGGCCGGGGTATAGCACCTTTTATCACCTTCAGCGTGTGACCGGCCGTAAACTGTTGACATGTGAGGCAGTTGCTTATAAAATTTGTCACATGGGAATTTAACTCGGGGCAGAACCAGTCTTCCCTGATTCGTGCTGCAATGACCTCCTTGCCTGTATGGGCGGGGTGGTGTAATTGGCTCAGGGCGGTGTTCAATAGTGCCAATGGCATTACCATCTTTCCAGTGTTACCCTGGCGCCATAGTGCGTCAGTTGGTGACATTGTACATCCTCTTTTAACCCATATTTCTTTCTCTGCCATTGGTGCAGCTGCTTGTAGCTCCATTATCTGTGTGGCTGGGAGATGGGTGTACCCTTCTCTTATCAACATCTCTTTAGCTATCCCCCTCCCTCTCCCTCTCTCTGACTCTGGGGGGTTCCATATCTCACCAAAATATGCAGCATACTTCGCATGTGCGTCTGCTGCTGCATTTCCTTTTGAGATATGATCTTCTCCATTAGTGTGTGCGGTGCATTTGACCAAGGCTAATTCTTGGGGGTTATTTATTACTTCAATTAGTTCAGCCAACAAGAGAGCATGTTGCACTGGGGTGCCGTCAGCTCTCCTAAACCCTCTTCTCCTCCATTTGGACAATCCTGAGTGGACAGTAGACGTGACATATGCGCTGTCAGAATATATGGTCACTCGTTTGTCAAAGCTTTCCTGTAACGCCAAGATCAGTGCAACTAGTTCAGCTGCTTGAGCAGAGTACTGCTGTGGTAATTGTACACATTTCATCGCCACACACACCGGTACCTCCGTCATTTTTACCACTGCTGCCCCAGTTCTCCTTATCCCATCACTTTGGTCAATTGTTGATGACCCATCAATGAACAAGAGCTCGCCTCCGTCTAGTGCGTTCTCTTCAACTTTTCTAGTACATGCGTATATTTCAGTAGTCTGCGTACAATCGTGTGCATAGTCTCCTTCCTCAATTACTTCTGCCATGAACCTTGCAGGGTTAACCGTGCTGCATCTAACAATTGATAGTTCTGGCCTAGATAAGATGATCTCATAACCTGACGCCCTCTGTGTGGTCAGTGTGGACTTAGGTTTGTTCAATATTGCAAATAGTGCATGTTCTACAAATAGTGTGGTTGGGCACCCCATGGTTATTGCTGATGCTTTCTCTACCGCAAAGGCAGCTGCGGCGAGACCTTGTTCGCAAGGGAAATGTCCTAACATCACAGGATCCAAGTGGCCGCTGTAGAACGCTACTGGTTTGTAGCCCATGCTTGTTTTTTGAGCCAACACTGCTTTCATTACTGCTGAGTCGCAATGTGAAAATATAAAAAATTGTCGTTCATAATCTGGGGTGGCCAGTACCGGAGCAGTTGATATTGCATCTTTCAGTTCATCAAAAGCCTCTTTCATTTCTATTGTCCACCCCAACTTTTTCTCCCCTTTGTTAGCTTCTTTTAACCCTTCAAGTAGGGGACCTATGTATGAGCTGTAATCAAACACCCAGGCTCTACAGTAGTTGCACAGTCCCAGGAACTGTTGTAGTTCCCGCACTGTTCGGGGCAGTGGCGTTTTTTAAATGGCCTGTGCTCGTTGTGGTGCAATCTTTCTTCCGTGTTGGGATATGAGCTGACCAATGTAAAATACCTGTTCCTGACAGTACTGTAACTTTTCCTTGTCTACCTTGTAACCCTTTTCAGCCAATATTGTCAACATCTTCAATGAGTCCTCTCTGCATCTTCTTTCGTTTGTGCTGCAAATTATTATGTCATCAACATACTGCAACACTGTGCTTTCCACTTCAATGTTGCCCAAGTCCATCTGTATTACTCTGTTGAATATTGAGGGTGACTCGCAGTACCCTTGTGGCAATCTGGTGTGTTTCCACTTTGTGTTTCTGTACGTGAAGCTTGTCAAATCTTGTGAGTCTGGGTGCAGGGGTATTGAGAAAAAGGCATTTTTGAGGTCTATCACTGTAAATCGTGATGCTTCTGCTGGAATACCGCACAATATTGTTGCCGGGTTTGCTGCTATTGGATATTCTGCTTCCACTATATTGTTCAAGGGCCTGAGGTCCTGTATGAAGCGCCAAGACCCCCCTCTAGCCTTGCGCACTGGGTATACGGCTGTGTTACATGGTGATTCTGATGGTACCAGTATGCCATTATTTATAAGGGCCGTTATTGTTTCATATATGCCCTCATCTGCCTCTTTTGATAGTGGGTACTGTTTCACTCTGGGGAGTATTGCCCCTTTTTTCAACTTTATTCTTACTCCCCCTATACTTTTTATGCACCCCACGTCATAGGGACTAGTAGTCCATAATGATGTTGGTACCTTTGCCATATCCTCCTCAAAGAAGGGAACTGGGGTGGATGTGGGTGCTTCAAGTACCATTGCAATTTTCTGTGCCACTTGTTTGTATGACACTCTTAGCCATATTTCTACACTCATCATAAACACCATTTCACCTTCTTCCTTTCCTTCGGAGAAGAGCTCCTCATCTGACACCTGGGTGAGTCTACATCCCTCTGCTAGTGCTATCACTGCTCTCCATGCTCTTCCTTCTCTGTCTTGGGCATGTACTGCAATGTAATCAGCAGTTGCTATAATGCTCTCTATGTCCACTGAAATCACCTTTCCTTCTGGTTCATTGGCTGGTGTTTCTGGTCTAAAAAAATAGGTTTCTGGCCTTCTCCAGATCTTTCCTTCTATTCCAGGCATCCATGCAAATGCCATGTCTGTCCCGTACTGGAACAGTTCACCATCTACTGGCTCAGCCCTAATCACTGTCTGACCGCAGTATGCTTGCATAATTTGTCGTGCAGTGAGCATGTTAATTCCTGGAGTGGAGCAAACTATGCCGTCCTCCGTAAAGGAGATCGTCATATTCAACCTACTCATTATGTCTCTCCCCAGTATATTTACTGGTGAGGCCCTATAATACAAAAGTGGCACTGACATGTCATAATCTCCTATTGATAAGGAAACGTTATCGGTAAAGGGAACCAACCCCCTAGCCCCAGAGAATCCTTGGGTGTTCATGGCTTCACCTGACATTTTAAATTTACCTTCCCTTATGCAAGACCGGGTCGCCCCGGTGTCAACAAGAAATGATAATTTTTTGTCACCTATCGTCACCTCTATGCATGGTTCCTCCGCACTATTAGGTGTTACCGACAGGATGGGACACACCAAGGCCGTCTGTGGGCTGTCCTATTGAGGGTACAATGATTGACCACTTCCTGTGTAAGGGTTGTGTCCCAGGACCGTCACCCTTCCCAGTTGTGTTTGCTGTAGTTGTGCATTGGTAGAGGTTATGTTATGGTCTTGGGGTGGGGCAGGTTGCTGTGCTTGCTGTACTTGGGGTTGTTGTGTTACTAGTTGTTGCTGCCCATTTCCTTGTTGTAAGTTCTGTTGTTGCCAGGTGCTCTGCTGGTTCTGTGCGGGCCCTTGTTGTCCCTGTTCACTCCATGACGGTGTGCCTGGTCTTACTCTACACGTGCGTGACATGTGCCCTACCAATCCACAAATCCAACACACCGGTGGTTCCCTATTCTGCCATGGAAAGCTTCCTGGGTTGTCCTGGTATGCTGGTTGCCCCGTGGGGTAGAAATTTCTAAGTCCTCCCCCCTGCTGTTGAGTGTTATATCCGTACCCTCTCCCCCTCATCATTCCTCCCCTTCCCCTGTTGTAATTATAATACCCCACTCCTGGCGTTGAGTATCCTCCTCCCATGTTGGTCGTGTATGGTTGGGGTGGCAGCAGCTGTTGTGTTACAGTCTGTGATGGTTGTATTTGGGGGGGATCTTGCGCAGCCACTACTTGTGTGGGGCTTTGAGTCAATGTTGCAGGTGTAGTTATTAGTGCACCTTCCATCATGTATTTAGTAAGTTTTTTCTGTACTAATTTAGCCTCTTCCGTTTTTCTATCCTCTTCCTTCTGTTTCATTTTCTCTTGCCATGTCCTACAATGATGCACTATTGTCAGTTGTATTTCTGGCCGAGCTTTTGCCTCCATCCCCACCACTTTCTTCAATTGTTTCTGAACTGCTTCTGGGAGCCCTGGGAGCCCTTGTACTAGTATATGATAGAATATTGCTGGTGTCTTGTCCCATTGTTCTCTAGTTTCCATGCGCCACTTCTCTTGAATTTCCTGGATATAACCAACAGGATCTTCGTTCTCATGCATCTTGCGTGAGGTAATTGCTCCTATGTCTGACGTGTCCGGGTACTGTACCCTCAGTGCCTGCCATAATGCATATCTGCAGTTTGCGAATGGTGCCCCATCATGCGAGGTGTTGGTTATTGTGACCCCGGGGAAGCCTGCTCTATTCCAAATGTCATCTGCAGCATCCCCTAGTATTGATATTAAAAGGCCCTTTACATCCCCCACTGCCAATTTCTGTCCTGCCGTGTGTTTTTCCATTTCATATATCCATTTTCCCGCACCCCCACTTAATGATGGGAGCCTGCACTTTATATTTTCCTTGTCTGCATGCTTCCAGGGGACGTATTGTGGTGTAACCCCTCCCCTCTCCAGAAGTAGCATTAGGTTGTGTCCCGGTAGGCCCTTTGGGTCCCACACGATCGAATCCGTACACCCCTCCTCATCTTCCCTGTCTTCTACAACGTCAATGGGGTCCATATTTCTCCTGCTCGTAACTGTTTCTCCTCCATCTCTTCCCTTTCTTTTATCATTTACTGTGGGCGTGTGCATTCGTTCTCCCTGCCTGCGTCCAGGGAGGTCTCTAAGCCTACCTGCGTAGGGTGTCTGTTCGTGTGGGAAGAGCGCGAGTTTAGATGGGCATGTTGCACGTAATGAGTGTAAGGTATTGGTGCATGTGGGAAGGGATGGTGATGGTGTGGCTGTACGTGTGTGCCTTTCCGCTATTCCTTGCTCTTCCTCCTCACTTCCCTCCAGTTCTTCTTTTCTCCTGCAGATCCATGGTGATTCTCCATTTGTCCGGGTGATGTATAATTTATCTAGGCTTTCCCTTTCACTCTCTCTCCCTTCCTTCTCTATTCCTTCTCCTTCTTCACTGCAAAAATCCTCCATTAATTCCAGCCCCCAGTCTGTCTTTTTCCCCGTAATCGTTACTGATTCTAAGTCTATCAGGTCCGTTCCTCCCTTGTCATCCTTTCCAATTGCCCCCCTATGTGCTGATGTTGTTGTTACTCCTGTGTCTCTGTATACATACCTCCTTCCTTCAATCCCCCCTCTCCTTTCTTCTCTTTCCCCTTCATTTTCCTCCACTATTTCTCTATCAATTTCTTCTCTTTTCTTTTTCAATTCCTCCATTACTTCAATACTCATTTTTTTCATTATCCTTTCTTCTTCTTTCTTCCTTTCCCATCTCGCTCTTTCCTTCTCTAATATACCCTCTATCATCCTCCCTTCTTCATATTTCCTTTTCTTTTCTAATGATAATCTCCTTATACATATTTCCATTTCCTTTTCTTTCTCTTCTTCCTCCCTTTTCTTCTCACGTAGTGCTGCTCTGGATACCCTTTCTGCAACTGCCTTCACCCTTTCCGCTTCTCTCCTTTTCTCCTCAGTTCGTTCCCTCATTTTGTCCAACTCATTCTTGCTTTCTTTCCTTTCCCGTGCTCTCTCTCTTTCCTCTCTCTCGAGCTGCTTGATCAGTGTATTCTGCTCATCCCTTAATTCTGCTAATCGTTCTTCCAAAATCTCTTCCTTTTGTCGTAACAGCTCCTCCTTTCTTTTCCCCTCTTCCCCTTTCCATTCCTCTTCTATTTTCCATACTACCTTCTCTTCTTCTTCTGTTAATGAACCTCGTAATTTTAATAATACCTTCGCAGCTACCCACTCATCCTGTCCTATTCCTGTGACCTGTTCTTCGCCAATACCCCCTTCCCCTGCGGGCATTTTTGTGTGAGCTGGTCCCGTCGTGCTACTCTGCTCCCTTCCAGTGTGGCTACCTGTGACTGTATATGGTGGCGGGCTGTATGCCGGGTTCGAGTACCCCTCAGCCGCCTTTAATTGAACCATGTCTCGTAGTTCTGTTAGAGGATATTACCCCCCTTCCTCCTTTTTCACTACCTTCGCTAGGGGTATATCGTCGCTCTGTTCCCTTTTTACTTCCTTTTCGTTTATGTTGTTACTCTTTTCTCCTCCCTCTTCTCCGTTCCCCGTGTTCCGTGTGCTTTCACTCTCTTTTTCCCCATTCTCTCTTTCCTCCTTAATCTTCTCTTCTTCCGTTGGTTCCCCCATAATAAACATTCCGTTTGGTCCTGGTCGGGACCCTTGGAACATCCTCCATAAGTTAAACACCTCCACGTGGTGCATTAACTTCTTCCCCTTGTATGTGTTATGCAGATGGTTTAATAGTGAATGTTGGGTATATGGATCAAAACTGCCATTAGGCGGCCATGGTGTCGTCATTTTGTTGTCCGTCCCCTGTGTCCATTCTATGCTATACTTGATCAGTTTCTCCCTATGGGGTAACAGTGTTTTACATATATGCTGTAGCGGGGTAGTGGGGGTGTTCCCCCACCCTCCCGATCCTGCCCCGTATGACATAGTAGCGCTTCACTTGTTATCCTTCCCTTATTTGGTAGCGGTTGTCTTACTAACAGTTTACACTATACAGCCTTAGATCTTTACCTGGCCCCGTAAGTTTGGGGACTTGCGATAGTCCGCTAAGAAGAATTAGTAAAATATAACATTGGCATTTGTATATTCTTTTCCTTCTGTTTTTTTTTTTTCTTTACCGAACACCTGTACGGCCCCCTGCGGCCGAAGCGCACATAGCCCCCTGCGGCTTTGTGCCCTTTATGACGTTCTTATACAGCCGTCCCGCTTTCTCTTACTCCTCCTCCCCTTTCTTCGCTTGCCGTTGCCGTTGTTCTCCGTGCGCAGCCACGTCCCCCTTTTCACCTTCCCCTCGATCAACTCATTACCATTTACCTCCGTTTCCACTCCCTTACCATAATCTTCTACCCCACCACTCTCATAAATAAAGATGGTTGCCAGTCAATTCGTCGAAAAAAATTGGTCGACCAGACAAATGGTCGAAGCAAATTGGTCGAAAACCATTTCGTCGAAATTTTTTTTTTTCTATTTTAACCCTTTTTTTTTTTTTTTTTTGGGGGGGTCCCCCCCCCAACCCCCTTTTTTTCTCTAAAAACCCCTTTTTTAACTAAACGAAAACCCAAAAAATAAATATATAAATAAAAAAATGTTTTCGACGAAATGGTTTTCGACCAAATTGCGTCGACCAAATTGTAGTCGACCAGTTTTTTTTCGACGAGTTTACTGGACACCATAAAGATGCCTTGTGTTCGAGAATATCCTATGAAAAAGCCCTACTGGTGACGTCACCGATCTCTTCAAACTACCGGTAAATTCTTCATATATTTTTAAAAGTTCAAAGTATGCTTGCAATCTACCCTCGTTAACCCTACAGCTGTCTTCCTGTCACGCCTGGAACAAGGTAATCAACAATATAATCGGACTGCGCACGCTGCGTCGCCTCGCGTGTGATACGCCCCTCGACAGGAGGGCTTAACCAGCCAATTATCTTCCGTATTAGGCAACCAGCTAGCTACCGCCTACGGGGAAACGTCATCTATCGAGTTTCCTGCTCGACCAATAGGGATCCTCATCTACTCATTGATCAATAATCACCAAATCGTAGGAAACCACACTCACACACACACCCTTACACGTGGCCGCGACCTAGGCCAATCAGTGTCTACGGGCGGCCGCACGTGATGTTTTCGTGCTCTGCCCCCTTTTCTTCCGTAATGTAGTGGACTGCTCTCGCACGTGTCCAGTTACCATTCATTGCACCGTCAACACTAAGTTATCAAACCTTCGTCGTGCACCTGTGTAACACCTCCCGCCTCCCGTATTCAATTCCTCCCCCCTCCCTCACAATTTCACATTGCTTGTTGTGCGTGGCATACTCACCAAGTTCTCTTGATGCGGGGCCGCTCGGCTGCGTGCACCCCTCCAAGCTGCTCGCCACCTCCCCTCGTCTGGACCACGTCTGGACACTCGCCAACCGCGGGCGGGATACTTCTCAACCGGCTCCCGAAGGCCAATATCCGGATTGCGCTGTCCGGTCTTCTCGCAGTTCCGCGATGGTCCTGTAGTCCTCAAAAGGGGGCAGCGGCAGAGGGGGCCGCGCCGCCGGGCCTCCTCGCAACGGGAGTACTCGGAAAAATAAAATAAAAGCAGACCTCAAACAGATCTCAGCAGTGCCTCCAACTTGTCGGGGTGAAATTCTCCCGGTGTCGGCTGGGCCGTCCGCGGACCTCCGGGCAGGGAGGCCCCAACTCCTCCCGTATATCCCTAAAAATGAGTATGAGACACACGCAAGAAGCAAGGTGATTCTGCTGTTTATTAAACAAAACGGCAGGGATGGGTCAAGGATCGTACATGTCCGTCCTGACACTCTCTCTGTCGATGGGCTCGCAGGCCCTTTTTATCTTAGTATGACGCGCTACTTGCGTTCCCTGGGAAGGTTTAGCCAAAACCTATCGCCACTCTGGATTGGCTCCTCGAGTGGTAGGGTTAGTATAGCATACGTATCGAGAGCATTGTTAGTGGTTGAGGGTTAGTCAGGTGGTATAATTGGGTTGTCCCTTCAAATTGATACATGGAAATTGTTACATGAAGATCCCTGGGGATTGGTCAATGTTAATGGCGTCAGTGATAAGAGCCCCATGTTCTGATTGGTCCACGCACGAGCCCCCCAGTCTGGGACCATCGTTGTTCCCAGCTCGCGGTGCACCTGTCATTTGCAACAATGTTTCACTATGGTTATGTGCAGACAACGTGAAGATTTATTGGTATGCCTGAAGGCCGACTACTCCCACCGCCGCAGATGTCCATTGAATCACTTAATTGTATCTGCCTATGTCTTGAAACGGGGGGTTTCGGTGCCTCCCTCCTCCTGGGCCTGGCACCCTGTCAGGTTTGGCTTGGTCACGTGAGGTGGGACCGTGGTCGAGGCAGAATTCTGCACAATTAATATTGTATTTTCCACTGTGTGCCTGGTTTTAATTGCAGGTGTGACCTCGGCGTCGGCTTGCGGCATACGAGATTGCAACATTGTGCCCTTGACTGTCAGTCATCGCCGGGCTCATTCTGCAGGGTCAGCAGCTGTACTCTTTGCTCATTCAATGTTCATGGAAGCTCTTGCTTGCGGCCTACTTGGGCCTGGTGCATAGGTGAAAATGTTTGATACACAGCGCTTTAGGTTATGGTATCATATTGCTTTATCCCCAGTATCGTGTCTTCGTTATATTTCTTATTGCAATGCATGGGTTTAGGAGAAGCGTCAGCAAGCGTTTTAGATGAGTTCATTATGCGTCTTGCGTTTCTGCATTTTGAAAAGCCTATGTGAAAAATAATAAAGATGCGCGTCAGTGAGTGTATCCGTCACCTACGTCATAGCACTGAATATGTTCTTCGTGTGGGTTGGTGTGGGAGTGTCCAGTGTGCATGTTTGCACGGGTGTGCTGACCTGTGGCTAAGTCGTCATGGCATCTCTAACGATGTGTTCATTTACTGTTGCATGGTTCAGTCGAGTTCATCCATGCCGCAGGTGTTGGCATGGGCAGGACAGGCTGGTGGGCACATCCGTATGTTCTTGTACCAGGGTATTTGGTCGTCTGGTAGGTGGGCAAACTCCTCTCGTGGCGGGTGCCTGGGCCGTGATCCTCTAGGCCAGGGGTGTGAGGGGATTGGTGGGAGCCTTGTGTTCCATTTTCCCACTTCATACTTACGGCCCCACTATCAATGAAGGCTTCAACTGCATGCATCCTGGAAGGATATTGTGGACCGCTGATGACTACTGGGATAGCAAAATGTGAAGTCAAATGAGGTTTTTCCATGCTCGACAGACTGACCTCTAGATCTGCCGGGCGCTGGAGTTTTCCGACTCGGCTGTCTCTTTACTCCCATCCATTGCTCCAAATGTCTTTCGCGGGGGTTTGGCAGGGCAACTATGAAGGAAGTGACCAGATTGTCCACAGTACAGACATAGCTGTTCATGACGCCTTCTGTCTCGCTCTGCCTTTGAGAGTGGACCCCGAACTACGCCCAATTGCATGGGCTTGAGCACCCAGAGGCCTTTGGGTGAGTTGCACTATATAAAAACATTTTTAGTTAGTTAGTTAGTTAGGCTCGGCATGTGTTTCAGTGGATTGACGTGCAGTGTTTCCTTAGGTCGCACGTAAAATGTTCTGTTTTCAGAACGGGCGCAATCAGTTTTCCAATTTTGCAGTCGATGATCAAGCTGAATGGCTAAATCTATATAATCCACACAGTTATCTGGAGGATTTACTACCTGTGCCAGTACGTCTTTAAGCTCCCCTCATAGGCCTCTATAAAACAGTGTGGTTCATTTTTCTTCTGGCCAATTCGCCTCTGCCACCAGACGATTAAACATAGCTACATAAACCATGTGATCTTGACTGCCTTGTCTGAGGGATAAGAGCTCGTCGTGTAAGGCCTGTCCCTGTGTGCGGCGAGCAAAGAGTTTTTCTAATTCATGTTGGAAACCTGCGAAATTATGAAGTAACGGGTCGTCCCTATTCACTAATGGGATCGACCAGTCTGCTGCATGTCCCCCCAGGTATGATAATACAAAGGCCACTTTCGACTGGTCTGTAGGGAACAAACCAGGTTTGCACAAGAAGTGGAAGCAACACTGATTCATAAAGGTCCCAAACTTTTTAGGGTCCTCTAAAAACCTCTCCGGTGACGCTAATGGGATATTCCCCGGGATCACCACCTGTATCAGAGCAACGGTGGAGACTGTGGTGTCGGTGCTGAGATAGCTTCACTAGGTAAGGGAGCCAAACCTGCTTGTGTTTGCAGTAGCTGCTGGGCTAGCTCATCAGTTTTCTCCTTGTTAACTATCAGCTCTCGCCTCAACGCATTAGTCTCAGCGCGGGCTGCATGGAGTCCTCCGGTTCCTTCTCTGGTTCTACACTACCCCATAGTTAGTGGGAAGTCAGGCCTGCCAAAAGAGTGAATGGTTAGGATTGATTTAAAGGGGTTGACCCTCCTCCTCCCCCAACCCACTTAGATAACTAATTCACGACAGTGTGTGTCTCACCTGTGTGTTTATTTTGGTGCGCACTCCATCCTGCTCGTGCAGGGGTGCTATTTTCTGGGTGATACCTCGGATGTTGCTGTTCTTGAGAACTGCCTCTAGCAGTTTGCTGCTTTAGTTCCAAGAGTTTGTGGTTACCCAGTTGCTGCACTGGGATTGTCATTTCAGGTAAGTTCAGGTAAGTTCAAGTAAGTGGTCTTGCAACGCCACTAGTGCTAGGTTTGTAGAGTCACCAAGTCTGTGACTGCCCAGTTACCTCAATGGGGTTATTCAATGCAATGTTTCAGATCTGCCGTAGCGCTTGCTGACTTGCGTGCCAGTTAGAGCACTGGACTGCAGCAATAGCGGTGAGTGGAGATGGCGGAAGAGTTCTAATTGCTTTTCTCTTTCCTTGCAGGGTTCCCAGAGTCGGGTGAATGGTGCGAGAAATGATGGGAAAGCTGGTTCCTGCTCCGAGCGATGCGCGAGGTAAGTTTACAGTCCTGCCTTAAAGAGCGCTGAGCAGAGATTTGCATGCGCGTGAAACTCACTGCAAAAACGTACTGCTTTCTTTCTCTTCTTCTTGTTTCAGGATTGGATCCGATGATGCGAGCGCTGACTCTGGCCTCGGAAAAGAAGCTGGATCAGGAAACTGAAGGCTGAAGACAGAGCAGCGGTAAGCGTATGATCTTAAGCATACAGGAAGCACACAAAGCACGGGTTGATCTCCGGGCGTGGCTTTTAAAGGCAGCCACGCCCAAAGACTAGAATGCACTGTAGCTTTCAGGATGTAAGGATGTCACACAACGTCCATATTGGAGTGGCAGGAAGTGAAGTAAAACGATGGTCGAATAAGGAACAAAGTGTGAAACTTCCTATTTGATGGCAGTTTCAGTTCTGAGTAACTGATGTGAATGTTTTAACTGCCAGGCCTTCACTCACATGGCCCCTACCTGACTTCCCCACCTGCCTCCACTTGCCTGTGCTAAAGGAGAGAGGGGTTTATATGGGAGCCCGAGGTCAGTAGTCATGACACTGTCTAAGTGTAATTTGTGACTCCCATTGTGTGTACTCATTATGGACCCTTTACAAGCTCACAACCTCTTGAGACTTAGCCTATACCACTCGTCACTGCTACCTTGAACTGGTTTGGCTACAGCTCCCAGAGTTGTGCCTGTCACAATATAGGTTGGCCGTATGTACATCTGTCCACCAGGATGACCCTCTCCACTTAACATCTGGGTGTTTTGTGAAAAGGATCAGTATTGAGTACCTCTGTGTAGTGCACTGGTGGTGCGTCCAGATAATACTTACACAGTACACTGTGATTTTTGATTGCCTTGTAGTTAACAGTCACCTACTAGAATAGAGACAATCGCTTTCACTACTTTAAGTTCTTCAAAGGTGGACCACTTAAAAAAGTTGTGCAGTGACAGGGGCTTGACAGTCTCTTGCACTAAAGCTGAATTAATGGTCAACATTCTTGATCTTGAGAGGAGCAAATGTGTGCCTCCCTTATCAAAGGATACTGATAGTGGGGCTGGGGATGGACCAGCAGCATTAATGGAGTTGCTGCCACTGCAGCTACTAATGGTTAGGAAGAGGAGGAGGAAAGTGAAGCTTCTGGACTTTTGTCTGTCACTACCTCTGATCCTGAGGCACTTTTTGATCTGAAAAAGGAGAAGCTCAGCCTTAAGTAAAAAGAGCTTGAGTTTAACATGGCCAGGTTAGAATTTGAGAGAATTGAGAGGCAGAAGGACAGAGATCACCAGATGGAGCTTGCCAAGGTTCAGGCTTCACAAGGTTCTCCCAGAGGATATGGAGATGGTTCTTGGACCTCTTCACATCCAAGATTTCCACAAGATCTTCTTAGTGTTTATGAAGATAAGAATGAAATAATGGATTGGCTTGTGACTTTTGAGTATGCATGTGAAGTACGAGGAGTGGGTGATGCTGATAGAATTGCATGGTTGCTCAGCAGTCTGCCGCATTCGGGCTGCAGTGCCATTATGGAAATGTCAAAAGCTGACAGGCAAGATTTTGCAGAAGTTAAAAAAACTCTTATCTTAAAGTTTGGAAAGACTCCTGTCCAATACCTGAGGAGATTTAGAGAGTACAGGAAAAAAGAATGAATGACTTATGTGACATTTGTTGTTGCAGATTCCTTAAAAAACATGTGTGGCTGTGTAGAGGACTATAAAGTAGCCACCTTTGAGGGTATGTTCAACTTGGTCATGCTTGAACATATGTTTGTCTCTTTTTCCACCACAGCTTAAGCAGCACTTCGCTGACTCTAATTAATTAAATCCAAAGAGACTGGACATTGCTGCTGATTTATGGGTCTCACATAGAGTGTCCCATAAGAACATGCCTGCTTCAGGTAAGCAGGAAAAGGGAAAGAAGCAGAAAGAGGATGGGGGTACAGATAAACCTATGTCCAAGAAGGTCCACAAAAGGTTTAATAAGGGGAAGTCACCAGAGTCGGGTCAGGGTAGTGGGACTAACACTCCCAAGCATGAGCGTGGTTTCTCTAAGCCTCCCTATGTGTCAAGATCCAGTGGGACTTGTTACACTTGCGGAGCCAGTGACCACAAGATGGTGGACCCTTGAGGGTCCACCATGCAAGTCTGGCCTTCTCTCAGCTGCAATTCAGGAATGGTGTGCCGCCAATGATCTCTGCCTTAATGCCAGTAAGACTGAGATCCTCCCCATTGGGACACCCGCTCCCTCCTTTCCTCTCTCTCTCTGGCCGCCCACTCTGGGTCCCCTTGCTGCTTCTTCCTGTGAGGCTAAGTACCTTGGTGTCATCTTCGACTCCATCTTCTCTCCTCACATCTCTGGTGTCTCCAAGAAGTCAAGCTATCAGCTGCACCTCCTCAGAGGTATTCTTCCTTTTCTCACTTTCCCACAGAAGCTCACTGTACTCAGAGCTCTAGTCCTCTCTAGGCTGGACTTTTACAATGGCCTCTTTCTAAATCTGCTGCCTCTACTCTTCGATCTTTACAACTCATCCAGAACAGGACTGCGAGATGTGTCCTTGGCCTCAAGCCCAGGGATTATATCTCTCAAGCTCTGTAATTTCTTCACCGGCTTCCTAGTGGCTGCAAGGATCAAGTTCAAGACCCTTTGCATCATTCACAAGGCTTTCTGGGGCCCGGGACAGCTCTATCTCCAACTTTCTCTTCCAAAACATCTTCCTTCTCGAGCACTCCGCTCATCCACCTCCAACTCTTTGAGGGTCAGACGCTTCTCCAAGCAGAGGGTGTGATGGGTCACCGCTGCTGAGGGTCTCTGTGGCATCGTTGGTGCCGTGTTTTGAGTATACAATTGCGTCCTCACAAGATGTCGTCTGATCATCAGTGCAGCGCTTCATGCATCCCAATGGATTCTGCCGGAGTGGCTTCTCCTCTTCTTTCTATGGCAGTACTTCAGGAAACTCACCCTGAGCAACAGTGCATTGCTACTCCTATAGTCGCCACGCTCCATGGGTTTCGTATTAACTAGTAGGAATACTAACCCTAAACCTCCATTGCGATTCTCATCTCCTCTTCTATAATTTCTTTATATTTCTTTCCCGCTACTTAGATACAGCTCCTTCCCTGAGACCGACCCGTACACTTGCGACCTCCGGAATCTTACCCTTTCGGGGCTGTCACCCTATCAAGCAGTACGTCCTACAATCTTATTCCCAAGTCAATTGTTCCTGGACGGTTTACTTCTGTCACCAATCATTATTTCTTCCTTTGACATGAACGGATGTGCCATTGCATACATTTGGACTACATTACCCAGCCTTCATCATTGCAGTCTGTCGTCAATAGACACACGTTTCCTCGATGGGTCAGAATGACTGGCAGGTCATACTTACCTTAGGACACAACATCTACCTCACCTTATTCTTCATTCTGTGCTGTGCTGTATTCTCTCTTCTATCGTTATTAGGGCAAGATATCGTAAACCAAAGATTCCATCCCTTTCTCTTTTGTACACTTTAACTACGGGCTCCTAATACATGGGCAAGATCACTAGTATTCTTTTTACACTGAGATAGTATCAAAAATCAGTCTTACCATTTGCCTTGCGTTGCAGCACCACTCGGCTGAACTAAAAAAGGAGTCAACGGCAGCTGGTCCATCACCCAACGCCTTCTCCCAGCGCACACAAGCTACACAGGTTTTTCTCCCCTGTGATGGTTTCCCTGGTACCTTCTCTTTGCCCTCAGTACATTCTGGGGTGGAGAGAGGAGATCAGGGAGATTCTCCCACCTTCACGCCAGGTCACGCAAAACAGGTCAGTGGTTTATCATTTTTTTGACTGTTGGGACTATTGTGAATAGTCATTTGTTCATACATGTATAACCGCTAGCAACGCCTGTAAAGGAAGATAGACAATAGCTTCCAGCAGTCGAATATATCTGGTAACTCGCCAACATGGATCAGCAAGTGAAACAATTAGTTGCAGCGGTCCAGTCATTATCTGCAGAATTGCAGCAATTAAAGCAACAGAATGCAGCATTACGGCATCAAGTGGGCCGTTCCCCTCAGAGTTCTGTGGTACCACCAGGACCTTTACCCACTGGTTGTTTTGACAGAAACCCTCATAGGGTTAAAGAGTTTCTAGAGTCTTGTACAGTGCAATTTGCATTTAAAGCTGCATTTCTCCCCGCTGACCGAGATAGGGTTAGCCACATGATTTCTCAGATGTCAGGAGCTGCTTTGCCTTGGGCCACTCCATTGGTCACAAACAACAATCCCATCTTGGATTCTTATCCCGCCTTCTGTAATAGTATTAAAAGCATGTTTGGGAGACAAGAGGTGACCATAGCATTGGAAGAACACTTACTTGATTTCAAGCAATGTAACCAGGACATCCTTTTGTACATAACAACCTTTAAACAGATGGCCATGGGTAACGCGTGGCCCGATGATGCTTTAATCACTATATTCCGATGGGGACTTACAGAAGAATTCAAAGACGAAGTGTCCCGAGTTCCTCGTCTGCCTAATTTGTCAGAATTCATAGCTTTGGTGATGCAATTAGATTATAGACTACATTAGAGACATCAGGAGAAAAGGAAGAGTAGATCCTTTAGACAACCTCCAGAGGGAATTCCCTACTCTAATAAAGTATTATCCCCGGAGGAACCAATGCAATTGGGAGCAGCCTGAGGGCCGCTGTCGGTGGAAGAATGCAACAGACAAAGATCACAAGGTCTGTTTATGTATTGTGAAGCCAATGCTCACACTGTTACAGAATGTCCTATTGCACCTCCCAGGAAGCAAGGAAACGCCAGTACCTGACCGTAAAGGGAACGATGGTTCCGGAACGAATTCGGGTGAAAGGTTCCCCCATTTTTGCTCATTCTTCTCATCAAGTCCTCCCTTCCGAGAATACCATGATGGTATTGGGAATATCCTTCACATGGGGTGAAATCAGATTGGAGAATATTCCAGCCTTAGTAGACAGTGGAACTTCTGGACATTTTTTAGACGATCAATGGGCTACCATTCACGGCATCCCACATTCTGCCAAGAGTCTTGCCATCCCAGTGGAAAGCATTCATGGGAGTCCTCTAATTTCTAGCCCAATTACAGCCCAGACATAGCTCTAGGAATGACTATTGTATAACACCAGGAGACTCTAGTGTTAGACATCATTAAAACGGCTCATTATCCCGATATATTAGGACTTCCTTGGTTGAGGGAACACAATCCCTACATAAACTGGGCTGTCGAAACCTTATTTGTGGGATCGGAGCATTGCATCAACCGATGTCTTGGTAGGAAATTAAATCCCCCAGAAGGAATCTCCAGTACCGACTCAGACACTTAGGGATGCACAATGCTGAACCAAATATCGGCCCTTCCTCCGGAATATCAGCAGTTTCAGTCAGTTTTTTCTCTCTCTGAATATTCAGAACTCCTCCACATAGGAGAGATGATTGTTCAATCGATTTTATTCCAGACAGTCCATTACCATTCGGACGAATGTACATTCTTTCTGCAAAGGAGAAGGAAGTTCTTAAATAATATCTACATACACATTTAAAGAATGGGGTTATAACGGAATCCACCTCTCCTGCTGCTGCGTCTCTATTTTTCATTCCTAAAAAGAACACCTCTGAACTTTGTCCATGCATAGACTTTTGAGGACTTAACAGAATCACGGTCACTGACAAATACCCTATGCCGCTCATACCTGATATCATGGAGGCAGTGAAGGGTCCCACCATTTACACCAAGTTAGATCTGTGCGGGGCTTATCATTTAATCCGCATCAAATCAGGAGATGAATGGAAGATGACATTTAGAACTCCTTTTGGCCATTTTAAATGCAGAGTCATGCCCTTTGGGTTCGCAAGTGCATCAGCCGTCTTCCAAAGATTGATGGACCATTTGTTTGCAGACATTTCTCTCCATTATTTCGTCATCTATCTAGATGATATTTTGGTATTCTCTGCTACAACTAAAGATCATATTCAACATGTTAAAGAGGTGTTACGATGTCTTCAACAGAACCATTTATATTGTAAAATCGAAAAGTGTGAATTAAACAGATCCAAGGTAGCCTATTTAGGCTATATTCTGTCAGCACAAGGTATCGAAATAGACCCTGCAAAAGTATCTGCAATTCTCGAATGGCCTACTCCAGTTTCCTTCAAAGACATTCAAAGATTCTTGGGGTTTGCTAATTTTTAGAGGCGTTTCATACCTCATTTTTCTTCTCTCACACTGCCTGTGACTTACCGTCTCAAGAAAGGAGTCGCCTTCTTTTGGACTCAAGAAACTTCAGTGAGTTGAAAGGTTTGTTTACCAAAGCTCCCAATCTAATTACACCTGATCAAAGCAGTAAATTCATAGAGTCCGATGCTTCTCACCATGCTTTGGGGGCAGTTTTGCTACATATTGACTCACAAAATGTAGAACGCCCAGTAGCGTATTTGTCTAAATCTTTATCCCCAGCAGAACTGAATTATACAGTTTAAGAAAAAGAACTGCTGGCCATTAAACGGGCATTCGAAGAATGGCGTCACCTTCTGTTAGATGCCAAACATCCCATAGAAGTCAGAATGGATCACCATAATCTCTGTGCCCTCCAGTATACAGAGACCCGTAATAGCAGACAAGCCCAGTGGGCTCATTTCTTCTCTCATATCGCATCATCTTCACGTTTATTCCGGGCTGGATTAATCTCCGGGGAGGATGCTTTATCCAGGAAAGATCACAATTCGAATTCCTTGTTCATATCTGAATTGATATTTCCAAAGGCTATTTTCATACCGGTGATTTACAATTTCCTGCAAAGAATTGCGGAACATTCCAGATCTTTACAAGTGACGCAGCCAGAGGTTATCTTAAAACATCAACTCACTAAAAGCAAAGGTTGTTTCTTCAAAGATCAGAAAGTGTACATCCCCAATGATACACTACAACAGGAAGTATTGAGACTCTGCCACGACACTCAACCGGCAGGTCATTAGGGTTTCTTGAACACCTTTGATTCGGTGCAAAGACACTTTTGGTGGCCTTCATTCAGACAGTCTGTGCAGGAATACATCGCCGCCTGTGCTATGTGTCTATAAACCAAAGTTTCTCGTTGCCCTCCAATAGGCGAATTGGTCAAGATGACCATACCTACCAAGCCATGGCAACTGATCTCAATGGATTTAATTGTGGATCTCCTTTCCTCAGAGGGTTGTACTTTGATCATGCTCACGGTGGACTCATTTACCAAATTGGCTCATTTCATTCCCTTACCTGGCATTCTTTCAGCGGCTCTCATGGCCCCAATATTTCTGGAACGCATCTTTTCTCTTCACGGTTTACCTGAAACCATAATTTCCAATCGTGGTTCACAATATATCTCTCAGTATTGAAAACCGATATGCACCATTCTTGGTATTTCTCAAGCCCTCAGTTCAGGATACCACCCACAGGCGAATGGGCAAACAGAGCATCTGAACCAGACCTTGGAGGGTTATCTGCAATGCTACATTTCTTCGGCTCATGATAATTGGAAAACATTATTACCCATGGCAGAATTTGCCTATAATAATGCTACCCATACCTCCACCAAGACCAGTCCATTCTACTGTATGTATGGATATCATCCTTCAATATTTTCATCTCTGGATCCTCATACCACTCCTTTTCCTGACATCGACGAATTAGTGGATATTATCGAGCGGGGACATCAAACGGCTTGTCTGGCTTTGCAAGACGTGCAATCCCAAAGCAAGAAGTTTGCGGATAGATACTGGACTCCCGCTCCCTCAATTGCAGTTGGGGATTTGGTTTGGTTGGCTACTAGGTTTCTTCCACGACGATTGGTCCCTTCTAAATTGTCTCCTAAATTCTTTGGACCCCTTCAGGTTTTGGAACGTAAGGGATCAACGGCTTTCAAGTTCCAGCTTCCTCCGTAGTGGAGTCGCATCCATCCCACATTTCCTGTCACATCTCAAGCCAGATCTACGTAATCGTTTTCATCCTACAGTGACTGGAAGGCCTTCACCTGTCCAGACCACTTCTGGTCCTGAGTATGAAGTATCTGGGATTTGTGATTCACGTTACCATAGAGGCACCCTTCAATATCTGGTGGACTGGAAGGGGTATTCCCCAGCTCAACGTTCCTGGGAGCCTGCTTGCACGGTTCACACCCCGTGGTTGGTTTGCTCTTTCCATCGTTGCCACCCGGGTCGTTGCCTTACGGGTAAACCGGTGTTCTCTACCCTTCGGAGGGTGCATACTGTGATGGGTCAGCACCGCTGATGGTCTCTGTGGCATCGTTGGTACCGTGTTTCGAGTATACGATTGCGTCCGCGCAAGATGGCATCTGATCCTCAGTGCAGCGGTTCATGCATCCCAATGGATTCTGCAGGAGTGGCTCCTCCCCTTGTTTCTGTGGCAGTACTTCAGGAAACTCACCTTGAGCAACAGTGCATTGCTACTCCTATAGTCGCCACACTCCGCGAATTTCGTATTAACTACTAGGATTACTAACCCTAAACCTCCATTGCAATTCTCATCTACTTTTCTATAATGTCTTTCTATTTCTTTCCCACTACTTAGATACGGCTCCTCCCCCGAGACCAACTCGCACACTTGCGACCTCCCAAATCTTACCCTCTCGGGGCTGTCACCCTATCACGCAGTACGCCCTACAATCTTATTCCCAAGTCAATTGTTCCCGGATGATTTACTTCTGTCACCAATCACTATTTCTTTCTTTGACATTAACAGATGTGCCATTGCATACACTTGGACTACATTACCCAGCCTCCGTCACTGCAGTACGTCGTCAACAGACATACGTTTCTTTGTTGGGTCAGAACTATTATCCGGAGCTTGTAGGTGTCATACCTACCTTAGGAAATGACATCTCCCTCACCATATTCTTCATTCTGTGCTGTGCTGTATTCTCTCTCCTATCGTTATTAGGAGATATCGGAAGTCAAGGATTACGTCCCTTTCCCTTTGGCGCATTTTAACTATGGGCTCCTAAGGCATGGTAAAGATCCCAAGCATTCTTTTTACACTGAGATAGTATCAAACATCAGTCTTACCATTTGCCTTGCTTTGCAGCACCGCTCAGCTGAACTAAGGAAGGAGTCAACAGCAACTGGTCCATCACCATCGCCTTCTACCAGCGCACACAAGCTACACAGGGATTTCTCCCCGTGAGGGTTTCCCTGGTAGCTTCTCTCCACCCTCGGTACATTCTGGGGTGGAGAGAGGGGATCAGGTAGATGCTCCCAGGTGCCAGGTCACGAAAAAACAGATTGGTGGTTTATCATTTATTTGACTGTTGGGACTATTGTGAATAGTCATTTGTTCATACATGTATAACAGAGGGTTGGGGGCAGATCTCTCTCCTCAGCTGTGGCCTCCCTCTGGACCAGCCTCCCTGCCTTTCTCAAACTTGAGCAGAACCACCTCTGGTTCTGGAAGCAACTCAAGACCTTCCTTTTCGCTTCTGCATTCTCTCTCCTCCCCGCCCCCCCTGCTGATATACCTGACTGCTCTGCGCACTGGTCACCTGGTCACCCTCTGAATTCGGGCCCAAGCTCCTGTCATTTCCAGTTGCCCTTGCACTGCCTCCGGGCTCCCCAGCACTTAAGGGTCTGTATCTGCAACCCTACAGTCCCTTCTCTCTGCACCTATGAGCCACCTGCTGGCTGCACTTATTAAGTCAACTGCTCTTCTCCCCTCCCCCATGGCACTTCTCCCCTTCCTTCTTCCCCGCACTTGCGCAATCTAAATGACACAAGGCCTAGTAAGATCGTTGTTTTGTCCTCCCTTTGTTTCCCCCTCCTTGTCTTGTCGTGCCTAGAAACATTTGTGTATAGGTGCATTTTAAAATGCCACATCATATCATATCTGTATGAGGAAGAAGAGATTGCAGGGGTTTCCTTCCCTTTAGATTCCTTCCCTATAGGTGAAGAGTCTGAAGGTAGAGTAGATTCATTAGAAAATAGTAGTGCTGGAGCTTCTGCTCACATCCCAGACCTGCCCCTTAGTTATGTGTTCTCTGAGGATAGTGTTCAGGTAGTAGGTGTAAGCACCTCTACTGTTAGGAACATTGGGCCTTAGTCCTACTGAAGTAGCTTCCTCCATGGTAAACCCACAGGGCCTTGCCAGACGTTCTGGGTGAAATACTCATTTGGCTGGTAGACCCTATGTCAATATTCCAGTAGCACCTGTCAGTAGAGATGTGAGTAGTGAACTGGTCAGGGCATCTGTCAATGTTAGGAGAGCTGTTCCTAGAAGAGTTCCATGCGAGATCAGTCTTCAAGACTTAGGTCCTGATAGACACTCACCAGACCCTTCAAGCACTTGGTCTCCGAATCAGGCTGCCCTAGCCAAGCCTAAGGGAAAGCCTAGGCATAAGGGGAAACCCATGGCCAGAGGAGTCAGAAGTAGATGCAGAAGGAAAGGGAATATTCCCCCTGTCCTGCCCACAACATCTGTTGAGGTAGTTGTCAGGGTCCCTAATCCAGCCTTTGAAGCAGGACCACCAGAACAGCTTGGAGCCTATGGGACTCCTGAGCTACATAGCATACTGGTAGAAGTGATCCCTAGGGGAGAGATTAGTATGGGCCAACAAAGAAGGACACCATCATACCTAGGCCTGTGGGGAAAAGCCTACTTCCAGTGGGAGGGTTCCCCTCCAGTGATGCAAAGGATACAACAGGAAGGTGAGTTAGTGGAAGGTAAGTCCACAGAGCCCACCAGAGAAAACCTTGAGAGGTTGGAGGTTTCACAGAATGTGAGGCCCTTTCTCCTACGGTTTGGGGTGTGAAATTCCCTTAGTGGTTCATCCTAGTGTCAGGAAAGCACCAGAGTGGTCTAACACACATTCTTGCTGGCCCACTACACTGCACAACAGCAGGTCAGATTCAAAAATACAAAGTTAAATGTTTGGGAGTCCATAAAACTGGAAGGAAAGGTGCAGTAAAGAGGAATCTTTCCTAACACTTGCCTCCCCCCAGACTAGGGACAGGGGGAACAAATCCACCCCTGAATGGGTACTCTGTTCCATTCAGTTATCCCAGCTGGACAGCTCATCAGAATTGCTAAATTTGGGATCTGGCCTAGGCCCAATAGTGAAGTTCAAGGCCTGCAGATTCATGAACCACCTGAGACACACTGGATTCTCTCCCTTAATATCCACCAACCACTTCAAAGGCTTAGGGTGAGCATACACAGTGAAGTGGGTGCCATGGAGGTAGGACCTCAACTTTCTAAGACATCATATGATAGAAAAACATCTTTTCTCCACCTGGGGCCACCTGAGTTCTCCACACCTAAAGTGGTAACTGATGTGACATATAGGTTGTTCCTCGCCTTTGTCATCAAGATGTGAACGTTTCCCAACTATCCCAGTGTCATAGGCATTTGTCTGCACTATGAAAGGTCTCTTCCAATCAGGTGCCCTGAAACCAGGGGCCTGACCTAAGAATTCTTTCAGGCCAGTGAAGGGCTTCTCACACTCAAGGCTCCATAATAATTCTTTAGGTCCCCTTGAAGAAGTGAGGGCAGTCAGAGGGGCAGCTATATTGCTATAGCCTGCCACTTTGCTCCTGTGTTTTACAGTGAGGTCCAGGAAAGTCCTCGCTTGTGCTTGGGTAGTGGGGGTTGCCCAGTTCTGTACATTAAGTACTTCACTGACAAGAGGTTGCTTCTTGTCCTCACATACACCGTTATGCTCAAGGAAGGCCAATGTCTCCTGTTCAGTTTTTCTGTGTGAACAAGTAGGCCTGAGTAAGGTCCCAACAGCCAGTCTCTTGGGTTAGTCCCAGTTCCTTCCATGTGCGGTTAGAATCTGCCACATCATTCAGATGTGCATTGCTGAGATCCATTCTCCAATTCAGAACAGGGTCTAATCTCATTTGACAGGTGTCAGTTGAAGCCACCAATCCAGAAGTCAATACTTTGAAGTAATTCCCCATTCCCATAGAGTCCCTTAGGACTCTATGGAAGTGGGGACCATGGAAGCACCAGCACCGTTGCTAACAATGCCGGTGCTTCCGTGACGGTCTGCCTACCGTGGTTGCTGTGCTCGGGAGGGTGGGTCAGACCTGTCGGTCACGGCGGCTCCGGCAGGAAGACCTGTAGTTTGCCAGTCTGGAAACAACGTTGCCGGTAAGCTTACCGGCACCGTTGTTTCCAGACCGGCATACTTGTAATGAGCCCCTATGTGTTCCATTTGTAGCCATCAGTATTACCACTTTTGCCTTTGAGAGTGTCCACAGGGTTGCAATGTTGTTCAGGAATCCATGTTTCACTTCTTGTCTCTTTCCCTGAGAACGGCTCATCTTCCCACTGCGGGTGAATAGCCATTGTTCGGCTCGGCCACACCACGTAGTTGAGGACTGCGAAATCGAGCTCTCTGGTCTGCAATTTGTTAAGATTTATCTTAGTATTTTGCAGGATGTTCCTTGTCTCTAAGACCCAGGAATGTTCTGCTTATCGCAGACCTTGACTGCGAGCCCTGGACTGCTGGTTTGTGCATCCTATTTCTGCTTTTTCTTCGCCTCTCGTCCCGAGGCTCGTGGTCGCATGTAACGTTACTACAGTTATACTATGATCTCTATATATCTATACCATGCTGTGTTTCTTATAGGTTAGTCGTATTCGGCTCTTCCAGTCTCCTTATAAGACCCTATAGTTCCATAGGGTTGTTGCAATAAGCGTCTGCTCTGCATCTCTTCTTTTCCTTGCGTTCTGCCTTTCTGCGTTTGGCTAATGAGAAAAATAATAAAGGCTTTCAACAGTATGTATATGTTTCTGTCCTCTATCTACAGAACTGTGTAAGCATGTTCATTGTGTGTGCATATGTGTGTCCATGAAACTTCGTGCATGGGTGCGAGTTTGCTTCATGACTAACATTGCTATGTCGTGGTGTCACTAATGATGTCAGCACAATGGTTTTCTGTTATTAGTCAATCTGTTCCATTGAGGCATTTGGATCCATGATCAGTGTAGTGGCCCCTGTTTCCATAAATACGTTGACTGGATAAGGTTTGAAGGGTTGTCTGAGAGAATATCTGTTCGCATATGTGGCTGTCACTGACCCTCCTGGGGGCAGCCCAGTGAGTTGCATCTTGCGTTCTTGACTCTTTGGGCTGTCATGTTTATGGGGGTGAGGAGGGGCATTCCAGGGATCCTCTATTCAGTCGCCCTCTGGTCGACTTGTCGACCAAACCACCATACTTAGTCACTGTTGCTTTTGGTAGACATATCTTTGTTGCTCTGCCAAGATGTCTTTGCATGGTCATCGAAACTCCATGTCATGTAACTGCAGTCTCCTTCTGGGTTGCACCATACCCATTTTGCCCAGTATTTGTTGTTGTCAAAGGGATCGTCGAATATTATCATCTCAGTCGGGAACAGTGGGCACTCCTTTATCTTTGCCCTCAGGTTATTTCTCTCAATGAAGGAACGTCTCTATCGCCAAAAGAGCAGGAACTACGACAATGCCATATGTTGATTTTTTTAAATTGCTGATAATGTGGAAACACTTAAACACCTGATCACCATATGTCCTGCATTAACAGCAGTAAGAATTAATTTTCCAGCAGCCCATGTCAACAAGACTAGCACTTTGTCAATAGATGAATGAAGGAGTTTGTTCTTACTAGGTGAAAAACCAACAAGAGTCTGTGCAGGAGTGAACTTTGCCGTCAAAATTCTAGATGAAGAATTTTTAAATTAATTTCACGAGAAAGATAACATATAGACCCTAAATGTAAATAAGATTGGATGATAAATTTGAAAGTATACTGTCAATGATCACTATGTAATAATGACTTCAATGTAAAAATGATTTTGTATGTAACTTTGATCACACCTGTTCTTCATGTAGTTTGTACTTTTAACCAAGAGACCTCCTGGTCGCCCGTCAACCTATGAATCAAAACTTCCTACAACATTCATGTAACAGCGCCTCAATACCTCTGTGCTGTAAGTGCGCTATACAAATGCAAATACATAAATAAATAAATAATAATAATGTGACATGTAAAGTGAGGTTTTAGAGTTAATGAATAATGAAGGAATTATTTTATGTGTAGTTAGATGTTGTGTTAAAGGTTTATGATAAACCAAAACACAATTAAAAAAAAAATGTCTCTCTTCTACTATCTTGTCCTTGTTCTCTTCAACATTTATACCTACCAACACTTTCATCCCGATTGTTTTCTCAGTCGTTTTGAGACATTGGGCCTCATTACACGTTGTGCGGTAATGGAATACCGGTACCGGTAAAGTTTTACCGGTACCGTTAATTCCCTAAGCCAATCACGACCCGGACCCACCGCTATCTGCGCACCCGTTAATTACGGTGCCACTAATAGCGGCAAGGCCGCGGGCGCGCGACCCCCAGGCCGGAATTAGCACCATGGCGCTAATACCAGGCCATCACAAGCCATGCGGACATGGTATTAGCGGCATGTAAAACCTGTGTATAGGCGCGTTACAAATGCCATATCATATCATATCATATCATACCCAAAAACCCCTTACCAGCATGGCGCTAATAACGGCATCGAAAAGCACCCGTTAAGAGACCTGAGCAGTGTACCCATCAACTACAGGTGGACACAATCAGCACAGGTGCATGCAATGGAGACAGGCAGCACAAAAGAGCACACCACACCCCTACCCACACCCCTTCCCACACCAAGATGGTCCCAATAGCAGCAGCATGACATGACAGCCGTGACTACATGATAGCAGTGCAGCACCAACAACAACAGGCCACACCAGAGGTGACCCGTAACAGGTACCCATTCCTCACACCATACAGGCAATGCCAGCGATCCACTGAGGAGGTGGCTCCCAACCCCTGTACGGAACCCACAGAACCAGCAGGAAGAGGACAACAATATTGCACATCCCCGTACCTGCGTCGTGATAGAGCTGGCAGTCAGACTTCCAATGACAGTGCTCCGCTGCCTAAACAGCCTGTGTGAGGCACTCCTGTACAGCCGTGTCAAAGTGGCAAAGATAACCAAGCCATGTGTAGAGCACCCAAAAATGTGCATATGATGGAATGTGCCAATGCCACCTGAAATTGACATGCAACCACCAGAAGAGCATGATGGGGATATGGATGAGTACGGGTGGAATGCCCCGGCAAGAGGCAATGCCAAGAGGGCACAACGATGTGCGTCAGCATCTGATTCTGAAATCCCATCAGGCACAAAGGTGAAAAAGCATGGACGGAGATGGATATTGTTGCCCTGGTGCATGTTTGGAGTACCATAGAGGACCCTGTCCGAGATAAATGACACATACGCAATGATGGAGACCACGCTTGGGTTTCAACTTCAGAACAACTGTGTATTGAACAGAATGTGATAATAAATGCAACACCCCAAAACACCCAAATGCACCCTTACCCCCCTCCCTCCCAAAACACCCAAATGCACCCTTACCCCCCTCCCCCCCAAAACACCCAAATGCACCCTTACCCTCCTCCCCCCCAAAACACCCAGGTGAGTTTTATGGTGTCTATAATGTTTCCTGCACCACATGTGCCACCTGGTCCTTGGTGGAGCTAAGCATCAGGGCCTCCACCGACATTGGGTTGCTGTGATGCGGGGCGCCTCAGGTTTCGCAGGGAGCGGTTCAGGGGGCTGGTCTGCTGGGAACTCGGTGAGGAGGAGGTTCCTGGTCGATCCTGTGTTGGGGGTTGGTGATGCTGCTCCATGATGTCCCCAATACGTAGAATGGCCTGGCGGAGTTGGCCCATCTCCTGGCATATCCTGTCAGTGCAGGCCTCCATGGCCTCCTTTGCCCAGCATATTTTTGGAGGTCATCCCTTAGACGGCCTGTCTCGGCCACATGCTGGGCGACCAGCGCAGCCATGTCTTCCTGCCTCCGGCTGATGGTTGCAAGATCTGCCAGGGTGGTAGGTGCCGCTGGGCTGGACGGTGCGCCCTGGTCCATGCACCCGGCATCCGGTGAGGACAGCTGAGGGCTCCATGCACATTCTACAGTGAGGGTGTCATGTGCTCCCTGGGTAGCAGATCCGGACGTTGCCCTCGGACTCCCCTCAATGGACCATGTTGGGCTGGGGTCATGGATGAGTTGTAGGACGTCGATTGCGTCCTCCTCGTCACTGCCCGGTGTGGTGGCTGCTGCCTCCCCAGTGGAGCTGGTGGCTGCGGAGTGCGTGCCCTCCGTGCTCATCTCAGCAGTGATGGGGCACACTTGCGTGGGTTCGGCTACAACAGGAGCTGTGCCCTCAGGCTGTGATGCAATGGTGCTCCTGCTGCCCTTGGCCCTCTGCAGATGGACTGTCCTCCCACTTCCCCTGGAGGTGGTGGCAGTGTCACCCCTCTCATGCATTCTGGCATTTTTGGCTGCTGGGGGAGTACGTGCTGCGGTGCTTGTCTCTCCAGTGTCTGTCGGTGATCCTGCGGAGGACATAAATAGGGTACATCATTGTTAATGGGTCTAGGTGCCTCATGCAGAATGTTCACGTCATGCTGCTCTATGCATTGGGGCCTATTCATCAGTGATTCTTGTCATGGGGATGTCGGGTTGGTCATGCATTGATGGGTTAGTATTGCACGTGTATATGGTGATGCATGCATGTATGTGTGTGGCAGGACCAATGGCCTGGTCATCGACACGTGTTCGGGGTACCACCTCACCCTTCACTGTGCATTGTTTGACGTATTCACTCACCTCCATCAGATGAGATGGCCACACCATGCTCCATGTCTCCGACCCCCTCTATGGCTTCGACTCCGATGGTGGAGGCACATGTCTCCTCCCACTCCTTCATCTTCAGAGGTGATTCTGCGCCTCCTCCTGTGGCCATTGCAAGGTTGCGGTTGACTGATAGGATATTCCGCACACGTAGCCGGAGGTCGTCCCACCTCTTGCGGCAGTCCTTCACGCTGTGGGTGGTAGTGCCAGCGCATATCATTGGCGAATACGACCTCTGCATTGGCTGCAAGTGTGCTAGTCAGCATTATGAGCTCCTCTGGTGTGAATTTCTCTTTCCGCTGTCGATCAGAGGATTTTTTCAGGGCCTTTGACATCTTCAGGCAGTCCTGGATGGTTTTTGGTCAGAGTTCTCCGGTAAGATGTCCTGGATGCAGAGGATGGCACTGGATTGTGTTTTTAAAGATGGCCGCCGTTCTCTTTCCCGTTCCTGTGTGATGACGCTATTTCCGGTTCCGCTTTTTAACGGTGTCCGCTAATAGCGGTGACCGCTATTAGCATGTTGCGTGAGGGAGGAGGTGCTATCAGCACTGTGGTCGAGGCCGGTAATGGGCATTTTGTGGACCTTTGCGGCATGGCGGTAATGACATTTACGGCATGGCGCTATGCTTGTGTCTGCGAACTCGTAATGGGACGCTATTAGCGGTCTTTTGCGAGGGCGGACATGCTAATAGCGCCATGCCGTAAAATTCCGATTTTTACCGCACAACGCGTAATGAGGCCCATTGTGTAATGCAGATCTTGATGACACACAGTCCTACTAGTACTAGGATCAGTGTTCCTAGTAGTACTTTCAGTCCATCTTCCAGACACGTTGGCATCCAGGAAAATATGTATGACAGCCACCTCTGATCTTTTCCTGTTCCTTTTGCTTCCCCCTCCATTTTAGCAGAGACGTCAATTAGGGGTTGCCAGAGGTCACAACTGTGACCACGGAGGTCTCCCTTGCGACCTCTATCTTAAAAAAAAACTAAAAAAAACGTTTTCTTTTTTTGGGTAATGCAAGCTCCCGAGCTGTGGCCAACACCATGTGGCTCTTTACTTCTGTGGCTGGCTTTCTTGATCAGGCACCTTTAAAAAAAAAAAAGAAGAAAAATAAGAACAGGAGTGCCACAAGCCTAACACTTTCAGCACTGATCCTAAATAAGAAATAATAGGAATATCAAATAATGTGTCTTTCTGTAATTCTATACAATAATTGCTAGACTCATTAAAGGTTTATTTCAGGCACACTTCAGGGGGTGAGTCACTGATTTAGTTTGTTCTAAAATACCTCAACTCAGCCTTTCATCCTTCTGAGGTCGATAAATGAGTACCAACACAAGTTGGGTGATATTGGGTGTATATTTTTTCTATATAAAGCGCTTAAGCGTAAGTGCTATATAATAACACCTCATTATCATTTGGTCATGGACGTCTGCTTGCATTCACAGTAATTTATTAATATGGGCCTATATACACTGATCTTAACGATACATATGACGATCCATTCTTGTATGAAATGGTCATCACATTATAGTGATATCGTAACCATATTTTTCGTAGTGTACAATGCTGTGATGCCACTTCCTGTTTTGTCAACGAGTGAAAGGTCGTGTTCCATCGCCTCCCGCGATATCACTTTGGGGCGGGTCAAATGACATCACTTCCTGTGATGTCATCAGGGGGTCAAGGGTCGTGTGATGTCACATCCACTACCCCTGGCATTTTGGTGAAATGACGTCCCTGCATTTTAGTGTGAATTTTCAACAATCTTGTTACTGCTTCTATCAGTGTGTCATTTTCTCCATTATTTGTGGGCTCAAACGTGCAACAGGAACTCCCGATCTTGGTGCAAACTCCTTCCATTGCTGTGAGAAGGTCTAGAACGTATCTTTTCTGAAGAGCCATCATCCTTACTCCTCGGAGCTCTTCTTTTATTGTGTTGAAGCCATTTGATGTTGAGTTTATTGTCTGCATCAGCTCCTATCTTGTTATCTGCAGCCCTTTCACGATTGTGGATGTCTGCACAGCTGGAACTACTGATGCAAACAACATTTCTGTCCTACTGAACAGCCGGCGCTCAGGTGGCACATCGTCCAATGATGCTTCTGATGCTGATGAGAAATAATTATCTCTTTTCACTCTACTCACTTCTACTGACCTCTTCTTTCTTCGCGTATTGTCCCTTTTAAGGTAGTCATCTATCTTGATGTCCTTCTGTGGTACGACTAGTGCTGGCATGTTGCTGTGTACCAATGACCATACTCCTCCCCAGTTGGGTGGTAGCTTATCCTACCCCTTAGATCTGCATGCCCAATAGTGATCCACTAATACTGCCGTCACACTCTTCATTGCTGGATGCTTTTCTGTATACCGGCACTCCTTGTTTTCTCCAATGTTTACTGCTCGATCATTCTAGAAACACTACACTGGTTTCTTCAGTGGTATTATCGGCATTGGTCCAGCTTCATTGTCCACCAGGTCAGTAACTTTGTGCTTGCATCCCATTCTTTTAGGAACTTTTCATTTTCTCCTTGTACTGTGTTTACTGGTGCATGTACTAGGGTGTGTGCCTTGCTACCTACTACTCCCTCCTTCCATCCTTCAGCTGGTTATACTTGGCCATACATGAGCATTTATGGTCTTTCCAAACATCCCGTTTCTCCTCCTATTTCCTGGGGTTCTTTCTTAGGGCATGGTACTTCTTTCAGTGTCATTGTTTTGTCTCTCCTTTCTGTGGGCCGCCAGTTACGTATTATATAGCCTGGTCCAGTTGCCAGTAATTGTTCATCATCTCAAGCATCTTTATATAACTATCTTTATAGGTAAATGTTGCCTTGGACATCCATCTCAATGTTGCCTTGGAATCTTCCTCGGGTTGTAACCATGGATAGGTACATAAAGCATTGTGCTCTTGCTGCTGGTATTTCAGTTGCTACACACTTTCCGGAGGCACTCATAGCAAAGGGGATTAGTGAGCAGACATGGCAGCTCTCCCCAGTGGTTTCTTTATCTACAGTGGTCATGTGCTTGTACCACATGTTGTTAGATACTCGAGTAGTATCAATGAGATGGAGTTCCACCCACCCCAATGTCTGCATCTGCACTGCATCTACCTCTCTTTGGTGTACTTACAGTGCTTACGTGTCCACCTGACATGGTTGTTCCACCTGCTAGAGTTGGGGTTATGTTATTAGAGGATACAACAGCAACATTTCTAGCAACATAGATGAGGGTGAAAATATTGCATGAGAATAAGACACAAGACACAATAATCATTATTTTAATAATGCATTCCATAACTTACACCTTTATGGATCTTTGTGTAGTTTGAAGATTCAGTTGCCTGCCTGAATTGCGCAAAACAAGCATTATTGTGCTAATATGGTATTAATTCAAGCCCAGCTAACAAAATAGTCTGCCATAGCAATAAGGAATAGCTGTTTTCTCACAGCTTTTATTCTGGAGTCACAGGGTACTGAGAGTACAGATGGATTTCCCCTTTCCAGGTGTGGAAATACTTGGGGCAAATAAGCTATGAAGACACAGAAATACACGTTTGGGTGGCGTCTCCTGGTACTGTTGGATCTCCTAACAAATTGGACAAATTGGCCTTGGAATGTTTCAGGATGAGGATCACAGGGAATCCTGGAACAAATGCAATAAAAACAGTTGGACGTTCATGATTAATGTGTGCGGAAAGAAAAATAACAAACAGACAGTGTGCCCTCACTCTGGATATGTAGGAAGTCCTTGCCCTATCTCTCCGGCACATGAGCGAATAACCTTTGGATGTCCTCTGCTAGATTATGTTGATTCCAAGTTATTGTTTTGCTCTTCTGGTTTTGGATCGTTGGCCCTTTCGATATTGGTACTAAGAAAGGCCACCGCTCTGTAGGGCTTGATGTCCCTGAGGTGGTTCCAAGTATTTTTCCCGACAAGTTTCACAGCTCGCTCAGTGATCAGTTCAACAGTGTGCGGTCCTGTAAAGCGCGGTGTGTCCCACTTCCTGGAAAGATTTCATAAGAGGACCTGGTCCCCCGGATACAACGGTGGCTGCTTAAGTAAGTCCTCATTGGCTTCGGTGTTGCCGCTCTCTTCTCCTGCTTCACACCTCTCCTGTTGTCTCCGCAGTTAACGAGAAATAAAAGAAGCACTAGCAATCAAGGAAGCGGTGTACTCATACATATCCTGATCCAATACATCAGATACTTTTTCTGCATTTTTAATTACCCTAGTGGGAAGAGCCAGGGTAAGTCACATGCGCTGTTCTGTCACCATCTCATGTGGGGTTAAAAGGTGGTCAGACCCTGGTTTATTGTGCAATGCAAACAATGCTAAGGGAAGACAAGGGGCCTCATCACGACCATGATGGATAGCCGTACCTGTAATACAGGCACAGCTGCCACCGGAGTCATTTTTTTTCCAGCACCCTGGAATGGGCAATTACCGGGTATTACAACCCTGGTGGACCCGGTAATTTCCCATTCCAAGGTGCCGGAAAAAATTCTTCCCCATTCCCACTTGAGCTCCATAGGGCTCAATGGGAATGGGGAAGCCGCATGCACCGGCACCATTCGCGAATGGTGCCGGTGCATGTCGCATGCTGTGCTCGCAGGTGCTGCTCTGCCCGCAAGGTCCGACCTGGTGGGCAGAAAGGCACCCGCAAGCACAACTTGTAGTTTGCCAGTCTGGGAATTATGGTACCGGCAAGCTTACCGGTACCGTAGTTCCCGGACTGGCAAACTTGTAATGTGGCCCAATGAAGCCAACTTTTGTTGAGAGTCTTTTTAGTTTTTGCTATACTTTCCTTGAGCAGCCCGTTGAGGTGCTAACACAGCCTGTTTGCTTTTGAGTGATAGACACAAGAGAATGTATGTTGTATTCCTAACAAGGTTGTGATGTGTTGGAACATCTCATTGGCAAAGTGAGGGCCATTGTCAGACCGCAGGACCTCACACATGCCCCATCGTGAGAATATCTCCCGAACCAGGAATTTCACAGCTCTAAGGGCTTCAGGATGGGAACAAGGACCAGCTTCGATCCAATGGGGAAATGGGCATACAACCACTATCATGTAGCGGTAACCTTAGCATACTTGGATCATGTTGATATAGTCGACATGCAGGTGTTGGAATGGACCCACTGGATGAGGTATGGCACCTCTCACTACCCTCAATGTATGACCTGCAGTAAATTGTTTACACACTAGACAATTAGTCATGAATTCAGCCAGGTGTTCCGCCAAGCACCTCCTTCCCTATATGGGTCGGTTGGTGTAATTGTGTCAGTGCACAGTGCAATAATGAGAATGGCATTACCACTTTCCCTGTGTTATTTTGCTGCTGTAAATCATCTGTCAGAGACACTGTATATACCCTCTTTATCCATAACTCCTTTTCTTACCTGGGTGCAGCTCCCTGCAACTCCATGATCTTTATCACTGGTAATGTGTTATAACCTCTTTTAGTATCATTGTTCGTGCATAATTGGGCAGCTAACAACCATGAAACTACAACAGTTGGTCAAAGGGGCAACACACTCAGCAGGACACACCCTTGACGCAATCTTCGCCAAGAAAAAACTAATCACCAAAGCACCACTGATACAAATACTTTGCAGCAACCATCTCATCATTCCATTTGTGATCACACTACCAACTCAAGTCAGCATCCAGCCCAAGATCCCAACCACCAAAAAAAGAAACTAGAAAACCGTCAAAGCAAGCAACCTAATAGAACAACTGGAGATGACCAAACCTTCAACAGCAGAACTGGAGAGGGCAAACCTAGATGGGAAAACCTGGTCTCTGCAGAGGCGTTGCGGCACGGTTGCAGCCCTCCCTGAACTTGAATCACCCCCTTCAGGCCTCTCCCTCAGTAGAAAAGCTGTGAGCAGTCGTACGTGGTGATACTGCTCCTGTGAATTATGGAAGATAAGCTCTCCGTCCTGCTACTTCTGGCAGGGGTGCGTTGAATGGGATCTAGCTCCTTCACTGATCCCTGATAAGGATTAGTCCAGTCCAGCTGCGACTTTGCTTCTCCTTATGATTGGTAAGTCTTTCTTGAGCTCTAGTGATGCTGTTCGTTCTCTTTCATGTCTTTATATGTTGCTCCTATTTATGCCCACAATAATGTCTCTCTTCTGTTTTCTTCCCTTAGATGGAAATGCGGTCTCAATGCAGCTGTGAGACGCAAGACTGTTTTTCCTTGCAGGCGCTGCTGTCGATGATGGAGCGTGTCGTGCTGTGGTGCCAAGATGAAGATTTCGGCGTTCCGGAAAATGTAAAGATGAATACTTGGTTCGCCGAAGAGATGTACAGGTAAGAACAGCTTCCCCCAGTTGGTAAGTATGCTGGCAGGAAGCAGGATGTCCAGGAAGCAGGATCTTCAAAGGTAAGTCTGACCTCAGGCGACGGTGAGCGTTACGCTGCTTGCAAGTGCAGAATAACGCAAAGCGTCTGTCTTGAGGATCGGGGCAGCTTATATGTTTATGTTTATTGAATTTATATAGCGCTTTAAGCCTAAGCGCTCATAGCTGGGCACGCCGATTAGGGCCGATTTACCAGCCACACCCTGCCACTCCTAGAGAGTGAGCATGTGCGAAGGCAATTCATTAGCAGCCACACCCAAGAATACACTTGGGGCTGCTTAATGGATGGAATGTTCAAGGTTAATGCATCCTGCTTAATGGATGGAATGTTCAAGGTTAATGCATCTGAAGTGCTATGTCCATAATAAAAGCCTTTTGGTGTTAAATGGATGTTCTTGTTTACTTTTGTTCATGAGCCTGACAGGATAGTGTCCACCCAGGTCTCCTGTGCATGCGACCCCTGCATGCCTGTGCCCCTGACTTCATGACCATGACAGCACTCCCCCTCAAGGCCCCTCTCAAGGGTGGTTTTCCTCCCGTTCCTGGTTTGGTGGGATTATTGCGACGGAACTGTCTGATTAAACGCAGAGCATGGACGTGTTCACTGGGTTCCCAAGTTCGGTCTTGAGGTCCGTAACCTTTCCAGTCAATTAGGTAATATAATTTTGATTGAACCACCTTGGAGTCCAGGATGGATTTGACTTCATATTCTGGTTCTCCATCTATTACTTCGGGCTCTGGCAGAGCACTAAGCCATGTATTGGATTTCATTGGTTTGAGGAGAGAGACAAGAAATACGGTGTGAATTTTCATGTGAGATGGTAACTCCAATTTCATGGCAACAGGATTGATTATGGACTTTATAGTATAGGGGCCCAGGTATCTTGGGCGGAAAGCTCTTGGCCCCTTCAGGGGAATACATTTGGATGCTAACCACACCTTTTCTCCAATCTGGTAGGCAGGAGCTTCCTTCCGATGTCGATCAGCAAACAGTTTTTGACTTTCCTTAGCCTTGGTCAGATGCTCGGTCGCCTCCTTAAGAGTGATGGTTTTATGCAAGTTTTTTATGGCTGGCATTTCCAGGGTATCAGGCGGATCAAATACTGATGTCCTCTGATGTCTTCCGTGCACAGTGTAGAATGGAGTTTGCCCTGTGCTTGTGTGAACTGAGTTGTTGTATGCATACTCAGCTATCCAGAGTATATTTTTCCAAGAATCCTTGGACTGTTGCAACATACACCTGAGATATTGCTCTAAAGTTTGGTTGGTTTGTTCAGTTTGCCCATCAGTTTGAGGGTGATGGCTGGTGGACAACCGAAGATCGATTTTGGCAATCATACAACACTTTCTCCAAAAGGCAGAAACAAATTGAGTTCCGCGATCATATCCTAATATTGATGGAAATCCATACAATTTAAAAATTTGCTCTAGGAACACAGAAGCGAGAGTTGGCGCAGTTGGGAGTCCCTTCAGAGGGATGAAATGGGCCATTTTGGAAAATAAATTCACAACGACTAATATGGTGTTGTATCCATTGCAAGGTGGAAGATCTGTGATGAAGTCGATCGACAGGGTATGCCAAGGTGCTGGCGGTACTGTTAGGGGTTGTAGTAAGCCAGCGGGATTCTGTTTCTGATACTTGTGTTGTGCACAGACACTGCAGGTTTCAATAAATTGGGCAATGTCTTTTCGCCAGGTTGCCCACCAGTAGTTTTGTTTTACCTTAGCTTGAGTTTTGGCTATTCCTGGGTGTCCTTCCACTAATGAATCGTGGTAATTTGTGATGATTTGCTTTTGCAGTTCTTGGTCCTGGACATATAATCGTCCTTGGAAATATGGTAGATTGTCTTTGATGGTGTACTGGTCACCTTTTAACAGCCATTCCTGTTGTGTTGATTGATCCATCAGGGATTGCAAACTGGTTCTTTGGTCATCCACACACATGGTGGCAGCTATTCTGGTTTGAATCCTTTCCTCAGGAATTATGGCCACGGTTCGGATGCTGTAAAAGCCTCTTTTTCTTCACTCATGCGTGACAGAGCGTCTGCTTTCCCATTGCGAACTCCAGGTCTATTAGTGATAATAAAATCGTATTCTGCAAAAAAGAGAGCCCAACGAAGTTGACACGAGGATTGTGCTTTGGCAGTTTTCAAGAATTGCAAGTTATGGTGGTCCGTGATGACAGTGACCGTATGTCTCGCCCCAAGAAGGTAATATCTTCAGGCCTTTAATGCTTCTTTATTCGCTAGTAATTCCTTATCTGTGATGGCGTAGTTCAACTCGGGGGCTGAAAAGTTGCGGGACCAGAATACGACGGTGTGTAGTTGTCCTGTTTCAGGGTCTCGTTGTGAAAATACTGGTCCCATGGCTATTTTTGAAGCATCTGTCTCAACTATGTAAGGTAGGTCTGGTCGTGGGTGTCGAAGGACTGGTGCTGTGGTAAATTCTAATTTCAGCTTCCGAAAAGCTTCTTCAGCTTCTGTGGACCAATGGAATTTCTTGTTCTTTCTCAGCAGGGAAGTAATTGGGTGAACAATTTGTGAGAACCCAGGTATAAATCAACCATAGAAATTAGCGAATCCAAGCTCACTTTGTACTCCCTTCGTGGATGTCGTGAGGGCCATTGGAGGATTGCGTCCACCTTCCGTGTGTCCATATGTACGCCCTGTGGTGTGAGCCTGAAACCGAGAAATTCGACTTCGGTCACATGGAAAAAACATTTTTCCAGCTTGGCATACAACTGCCTTTGTCAAAGTTTCTCTAGGACTGCTTGGACATGACCGACATGTTCTTCCTTGGAATTCGAGTCGATGAGAATGTCACATCTATGTAGACAAGAGTGCAGACGTCCAATAGCTCATGGTGCATGTCATTTATGAAGAATTGGAATGCCACAGGGGCATTAGATAACCCGAAAGGCATTACCTGGTATTCGACGAGGCCATACTTTGTGCGAAATGCCATCTTCCACTCGTCTCCTTTTTTGACTCTCACAAGATGGTAGGCCCCTCGCAAATCGAACTTTGTGTAAATCTGAGCGTGTTTCACCGGATCCAGGAGCTCTGGTATAAGTGGTAAGGGTATTGTTTTTTTACTGTGATCTGATTGATTGGTCTGTAGTCAATACAGGTTCTTAAATCCCCCTCCTTTTTAGGCACGAAGAAAAGGGGCGACGAAGCAGGGGACTTGGATGGGTGGATAAAACATTTTGCCAAATACTGGCAGGTTAGGTTATACGATGTTGGTTTTCTTGCTCCGTTAAAGCGTAGATCCGGCTGCATGGAATTTGGGCTCCAGGCACAAGGTCTATTTGGCAGTCGTAGGGTCTATGCGGGGGCAAAACGTTGGCTTGTTCTTTTTGGAAGACATCTTGGTAATCCAGATATTCAGGTGGTAGAGAGACAGTGAGGCCAGCTTTCTTGGGTTTCAGGTCAATGACGTCTTTGTTGTAACAGGTTTTGGCACAATCATGAGGAAAGGTCAGAACTCGTTTTCGCCAGTCGATCCTAGGATTATGGGTCTCCAGCCAAGGCATTTCCAATATCATCTGGAACTGAGGAGCGCCGATGAGATCGAAGGTAATATCCTCTTGATGCCCGTCCTGCAACAGAAGCTTGACTTTTTCGGTGTATTGTGTCACAGGGCCGGATGATAGCCGAGTTCCATCCACCGCAGTGACGTTTTCAGATTTCTGCTTTTGTTGAAGAGGAAGGTTTATTCGGATCGCAGATCTTGGTCAATGTAGTTTTATACTGCCCCACTGTCAATGTATGCCTCCAAGGCATACATTTTTGACCACTGCTTGTTATTCACCAAACGTACCGGAAGGACCAAATGTGAGGTTTGTACGCTTTCCATTTTCTCGCTCAAGAAGTGGACCCCTGCGCTTGCCAGGCATTGGAGTTTCCAGCGTCCTGTACTTCTTCTTCTTTGTTATTTTTATCAGTTGCCCCAACCATTTTCCTGGGGGGTTTCACCAGGCATTCACAGAGGAAATTACCTGCCTTACCGCAATATAGGCAGAGTTGTTGCTGTCTTCTTTTTTCTCTTTCCGCCTTGGTTAGAGGACTCCGTAACACACCAATTTGCATTGGTTCTGACTGTTCGTGTGGTTTGGCCTGGGTCTCGCGGGGTCGTACATAAACTGTCCTTCCTTCTGTTCTGGCTCAGGCCATTTTCCTGTTCTGCAACCTATGATCGAGTTGAGCTGTTAGGTCTATGAAGTCCGCACTCCCCTCAGGTGGGTTCACAACTTGAGCCAACACATCTTTGAGTTCCCCTCGTAGCCCCCGATAAAAAAGCATAGTTCTTTTCTCTTCTGGCCAGTTGGTTTGGGCTACGAGACAATTGAAGGTTGCAATGTAGGTTAATAGATCTTGATTCCCCTGTCTGAGTGGCAATAACTCATTGTCCAGAGCTTGTCCTTGAGTATGTCGGGCAAACAATTTCTCCATCTCGTGTTGGAAATCCCCAAAGTTTCAAAGCAAAGGGTCATCTTGAGTTACTAATGGTATTTACCAACCCGTGGCGTTGCCTCCTAGGTATGAGAGCATGAATGCAACCTTGGCTTGATCATTAGGAAAGGCTCCTGGTCTGCATAAGAAATGTAGGCGACATTCGTTCATGAATATGTGAACTTATTTGGATCGCTGTTGAAGTGTTCGGGCGGACCTAGGGGCACTGCTCCTGGAAGAACCACCTGAACCGGTGTTGATTGCTGTGGCATAGTAGCGTGGGTTGCCCCAGGCAAGGGAGCCTGTCCTGCTTGTGCCTGTAACATCTGTCTTGCCAAATCATGAGTTCTTTCTCGAGTTACAATAAGATCCCTCCTTAATGCACTGGTCTCCTGCCTTTAAGCATGTACTTCAGCCCGTAATTCCCCCAGTAGTTGAGCCAATAGATCTGTCTCTGAAGTTTCCACAACGCCCAGGTGGAGAGTTGTAGAGGCTTCACGTTCTGTTACGCTCACCTGGTCTCTGTGGAGGCATTGGTGCATGATTGCAGCCCTCCCAGGAATTAGATCTCCCCCTTCAGGTCTCTCCCCCTGCGGACAAGCTGTGGGCGGCGACAATTGGTGGCACTGCTGCTGCATGGATATGAGAAAACGTGAGTGCGCTGATTGGTGACTGTTGTACCTCTCCAACCCTTTTAACCAAGGTGCGATTTCAGTGGGCACGTACCAGCCCATAAGCCTCACCTGGTAAGTATGGATGATGAGCTCTCCGTCCTGCTACTTCTGTCAGGGGCGCTTGTTGGGGGGATCTAGTTCCTTCACTGATCCCTGGTAAGTAATAGTCCAGTCTAGCTGCGACTATGCTCTCCTGGTTGGTGGTAAGTGTCTATTAATGTCTCTTGTCTTTTCCCCTTTCTATTCTCTCTCAAAGTCTCTTACCTTTTCCCTTTCTGTTTTTCTGTCTTGTTATTATTGCTCTCGATGTTGTTGTTAATTCCTGAATAACGTTTTCTCTTCTGTTTTCTTCCCAATAGCTGGAAATGCGGCCCAAAGCAACTGTGGAGGCGCGGAACGCGGTGGGAGAAAGATGACTGAAACTGCAATGTCCGACAACAGGTGAGTGATGGTTTAAGGAAAAGCGCGAGGTTCGGTGGTAGCGTGATCTTAAACGTAATGCCTGTTTAGTGTCTAACCTTGCCTTTCGTTTGTATTTGCAGGTACTGCGCTAGCAGGTGAAGCGCGTCATGCTGCGGTGTCCAGATGAAGATTTTAGCGTCCCAGATAATGTGGAAGTGAGCCGTGGTACCCGGACGAAGATGTCTGCACTCCGGAAGATTTGAATATGAGCCGCAGTGCCAAGATGAAGATGTCTGCTCCTTGGAAGATTTGGAAGTGAGCCGCTGTGCCAAGATGAAGACGCGCACAAGTGAGAGCAGGATCCCCTAGGTGGTATGTATGAAGGCTGGAGACAAGTTTCCAAAGGTAAATTGAATCCCAGACGCCGGTGAGTGTTACGCTGCATGGAAGTGCAGAATAACGTGAAGCGTCTGCCTCAGGGATCAGAGTAGCTTTTATAGCTGTGATCGTGGGCATGGCCACTAGGCTTGACTTGCCTGCCACACCCTGCCACTCATAGTGAGTCAGCATGTGCCAGGCAATCCAATAGCAGTAGCCCCACCCAAGAATACATGTGGGGCTGCTTTAAAGATGAAAGTTCCATGTGAAGTACACTATGCACCCAAAATGAAAATGCCATGTACATAATAAAAGCATTTCTTCACTCAAATGAATGTCTTGTTTATTGTTCTTTATGATCCTGGCGCCAAAAGGCACCAGGACTGTGTCCATCCGGGCCCCCTATGTGTGTGACCCTGTAAGGTCTTGTCATGATGCCTACCCCCAGAGCACCAGGCCAGACCCAGCACCCCCGGGAGCAGGCATCATGCCCCCGGGTAAAAGCCCAGCGGCCCCTATTAGGGGCTCTTTGGACTCTGTCCTGGCGCCGTTGGCGCCAGGCTCATGTTGGACATCAGTCCTGGCGCCATAGGCGCCAGGCTCATAAAGGAAGGTGTTTTGTGCACTTACCTGATGCAGACCATGCTGCAAGATTCAGGCCTACCTGAGACCTGAAAGGGACTCATTTCTCATTGGGACTATTTTGCCACTCGGGCTTGGCCAGGGAAGGATACTTACCTGGAACTACTTTGGGGGCTATTTAAGCCACGCCCAGACAGTAGCTCACGCTTCGCGTTGTTCTGCATCCAAGCAGCTGAACGCTCACCGTGTCTGCTCCTGCATCTGGTCTCCAGCCACGCCCGCCTCGATCCTGGAACACCTGTAAGGAAAGAAGAGAAGAGAAAGGTGAAAACCAAGAATTTTACCAAACTTCTTACCTGCATCCGGAACCTCCACGCCAGCGTTCCTGAGAAAAGACTTTCATTTAAAAGCACCGCGTTGCTCGCTGCAGCGCCGCGCTTCACTCACCTGTCCTCGGGAGTTCTTCTGGCTCCACCGCGACTGTCTGCACCGGTCGCCACATCTCTGCGCCTAGGGGAGAGAAGAAGAGACAAAAGGTGAGTAGAAGGAACATATGAGGAAAGCCTAATTTTCCGCCATAACACTTACCGGTCTTCTGTTGGTGGACCATTCCTCATTTCGGGTCGGCGCCGCTTCGTTGGCAGGTACCGCACCCCGGCCCCTATGGGGAAAGGACAAAAGACATTACTGGAGGAATATAAAGACATTAAGAGGGATCGCCCCCATCGCTAACTCACCTGAGTTTACCATCGGCAATTCAATCCCTCAACGCATCGCCTTCATTCTGCACCTGAAATAAAGGACAGATCATAGGTTAGGAAGGCAACAGAAAAGGAGGCTCAGCACTTGAACTTTTGTAATCTTCATACTTACGGCGTTCTGCTCGGAAAAGTCAAGTGGATTTTGCCAGCGCCATTCTGAAAACCAGTGAAGTAACTGGACTAACACGCGCCCCTGCACCAGAAGCAGGATGGAGAGTTCATCCTTTCAAACCAAAAGGTGAGCTTCAACCGGGGATTTCGGAGGAAGTTAGAGAAGAACGAAAGGGGGAAGGGGGGAGCAAGCACACTATTCTGCAGACTGTTAATCCCCTTTCTCATCTGCAGAAGGATATTCCTACGGGCCAGACAAGCAAGATTTGAGGGTCCTGTTCAGTCGGTGTTCCGAGTTCTGCGCATCACCGCTCGAAGAGGCCACAACAACCCAGACTAGACCAACGCCTCCGTGGGAGTCAGGTGAGCGTTACAGGTCTGCATCCTTGGCCCGATGACCATGACAGCTGCTCCCACAAATGGACCACTGATACAATCGAAAATATCACCCCGGAAAAACCTTTAACACCCTCAAGAAAACGAGCAATGGCAAAATGGTTCACCCCACTACTAAGCACCATGAATAAGAACAACAAGAAGCTGGAATAGGAATGAGGAAAGAATACAACCAAGATAAGAAAACACAGTTCCAGAAACAAATCCGATCATATAGGGAGGAAATTCAAAAGGCAAAGAGAAGGCATTATGATAACAGAATCACCAATGCCACCAACACACAAAAATATTTTTTTAACATTATCAATAAATGAGAAACCCACCAGGTTGCGACAACACTCCAACCCCCTCAGAGAAACTATGCAATGGCTTGGCAGATCATTTCAAAAACAAAATCAATGACACCCTACAAATCATAGAAAACAGACCAACCAACCCTAACACTCAACCAACCGGATCTGACAAGGAGCCACAGCAGAAACTCCAAAATCTCCTGGAAATATCAGTAGAGACTTTCTCGAAGCTGGTAAAACACAGCAAGAAAGCGGGTTCACCCATGGATCCCTGCCCCCCTGACATCTACAAATCAATCCTAGCACATGGAACGCCATCAGAATATTACAGAAACCTCTTAAATCTGTTGCTCACAACAGGAACTGTACCAGGATCCTTCAAATCAGCATACATTAAGCCACTTTTAAAAAACACATGTGGCGACGTGGAAGACCTCTCCAACTACAGACCGATCTCAA
Organism: Ambystoma mexicanum; assembly: GCF_040938575.1. NCBI lineage: Eukaryota > Metazoa > Chordata > Amphibia > Caudata > Ambystomatidae > Ambystoma > Ambystoma mexicanum. The sequence goes on from NC_090935.1 coordinate 649,071,869, forward strand.
ACATTCCCTACCCGGAAAAACTCTTAGAAACATACGTATACAAATTAACCCAACATGTAGAAAAGCACCACTTGCTAGACCAAGCACAAGTCGGCTTCAGACCCGCAAGAGGAACAGAATCGGCACTGCTATCCATCTAGGACGACCTAAAAACAAACGCAGACTCCAACAAAACCTCAGCTCTGATTTTGCTCGACCTCTCTGCAGCCTTGGACACAGTAAGCCATGATACCCTAATCAAAAGATTGGAAGATACAGGTATAATGGACATGGCAATACTCTACTTAAAACATTCCTAGCAGACAGAACAGAAACTGTATGGATAAAACCCTTCAAATCTACTCCACGAGTTAACGACTGTGGAGTACCACAAGGATTCTCACTATCCCCACTATACTTCAACATCTACCAGACTCCAGTAATCAGGATCTTCAAAAAATACAATATTAGATACTACAACTACGCAGACGACACTCAAATCATCTACAAAATTGAAGATACTCAAGCCGATCACTCAACCATAATAGAATGTCTAAAAGAAGTCTTTGACTGGATGAATGCCAACAACTTGAAAATCAACCCAGAAAAGACAGAAATCATGATTTTATCCAAAAACCAAGAGAACAACACCTACATTCCCTAGCCTACGGAAATGGGAACCGCACCCACATCATCTAAGGTAGTAAAAAACCCTAATGGACAACGCCCTAACCTTAGAACCACAAGTAAACGCAATAATTAAGAAATGCTTCTTCCTCCTTCACACAACAAGAAGAATCTTACCTTTCCTCTCCTTCACCCACAAAACACTGACAATAGTCACCGTCATCATGTCCAGAATCGACTTCGCAAACAGCTGAAGAAATTACAAAGCATCCAAAATGCAGCAGCCATACTCCTCCTCAAACTAACCAGAAGAGACCACATCACTCCAGCACTAAAAACATTACATTGGCTCCCAATCAAACATCGTATCAAGTTCAAAACAATGTGCATTACACACAGGGAAATCAGCGGAAAGGGAGCAGAATTCCTACAAAAGAAAATAACATTCTACAAGGCAACAAGACTCCTCAGATCAAGCAATGAAATCTGTCTGGAACCAAAACCATATGTCAAGGAAAAACTAGCGGGCTCCTCTTTCTCCCACCTAGCTGCAAAAACCTGGAACAACCTCCTGAAAGAAATATGAAACACCAAAGACCACCTAACATTTAGAAAACTGCTAAAAACCTGGCTCTTCAACACACCGGAACCAAATTGAAACAACTAAAACAATCAAACAGGAAACACAAAGAACAAATTAACAGAACACACGATGGCACAGGCAACACCCAGAACCGACTAAGGGAAACTCCTACAAGAACAAGAGAGAAGACACTAGGTGGAATAGAACACAAGCAAAAACCCCATGAGGACAGAAATGAGCATACATGCCCAACACTACCAACAACCTTACTCACTCAGAAAGGAAGTAGGATACGGGTGTAGCCCACAAGTAAATCAAGCCAAAAAACGGGGTTACAGCAAAGACGAACTAGGATAAAAGCGCTGACCAAATACAAAGATGGAAACATGAAAATAGCTATCTTAGCATAATGACAGAGAGATGAGACAGCCTTATCGGGCTGAAACTTAAATCACCGAAAGAAACAACCGTCAATAAACCATGAAGGAGCACAATAGAAATATTTATCTCTCATAACAACAAGGATACTAACCTACCCCAAACTACTAAAAGCCTCACCATTCCTCACACACCTCTCACACTCTAACCAATCACAACCACACCTCTTAAAGCTGCAGCAACCTGCACGCACTTCACCACACCTGCAACAGCAACCACACCGCACAGACCCCCCTAAAACAGCACACGACAGACTCAGAACCGAATAAAACACCAATATGCTCGGCCTACAGTGTTAACCGAACCGAAGCTGCCAACAGTACTTCACAGCTCCCTTGCTCTTCTCCAAACTTTGCCCTACTAAGACGCCTAACCTACCCCTTTGTTTCAGATCCGCCAGAGCGCCAGGGGACCACTCCGGTGGTGATAGTGCACGGTACAAATATCCTTTAACATTAACATAAGCGCGTGTTTGGGACGATGCATCCATTTATAAAATGACCCCAAAGTAGGCGGTGCATTTTGCTTCCGCATCTGCTGCTTCGTTGCCCTTGGAGATGGGGTCCTCCCCCTCATGTGTTCTTGGCACTTCGCTACTGCTATTCGCTGTGGGAGGTCTATTGCCTCTGTCAGCCTGCCCACTAGGAGGGCGTGCTGCACCGGTGACCCCTCAGCATGTCTGAAACCCCCCCACAGCCAACGTGACAGCCCTGTATGCACTGTGGATGTCACGTAGGCTGAATCTGAATGCACTGTTACTTCCTTCTCCCTGCTGTGTTCTTGTACCAATATTAATGCTACTAATTCTGCTGCTTGTGTTGAAAAGTATGATGGTAGATGTGCGCTAGTTACCACCTCGCTTGCCCCGTCCTCTTTCAATCTCACTACTACTGTCCCAATATGTCTTTCCCCAGTTGTTAGTTCAATTGTTGATGGCCCGTCAATGTAAAGAAAGTCTCTCCCCTCAAGTGCGTTCTCCTGTACTTTTCGAGTGTCACTGAATTGTTCTATGTTTGCTGTGCAGTCATGTGCGTAGTCACCCTCCGGTAAGATGTCAGCAGTGAAAGTAGCCAGGTTGACAAGTCTGCATCTCACTATATTGAGAGCTGGGTGTGATGCTGGAAATGCATTGGAGGGACAGGTCCTCCATGGCCTTCTCCTGTACTCCCTTATCATGTGTGTTCTTTGTTATTTTCTGGCAGTGCAGCTCTTCCTCTTTTTGGTTGTGGTGAACAGAGCCCCTTGGGATACCCTTATGGCACCCATGGGTGGGGTACAACCCTGTACTCCTAGTGTATGTTTCTGGGCACATATGTGTTGCCTGCAGAGCAAGGCATGGGTTGGTGGCAGCTCCAAGCTGAATGTGACAGGTGCTCTGAGTATCCTCCATTTTGGGATATCCAGGCCCTGCCATAGGAATCAGTGGATGCCTGATAGAAGGTAGATGTCCCCTAGAGCCTCTTGGTTTCTATGGCCTGTTACCTTGTTTTCCCAAAGTCCTCGGGAGCCCTGACTCTGTCCCTTCCCCTGGCTGGCTGTTGGGTGGAAGAACCATATACGGCATTGTGGGGAAGTCCAGGCCATACTGGCAGGAGCCTTCCCAGTGACCTTTGTGAATAGAGTGTGTGACCAATTTGCATTCTATGTTATGGGTGTCTGGTTTCTGTGTGTGTGACACAATGAATGAGATAGCCCTGCCTGAAACTGGCATGAATGCAGTGTGGTGCGCTGAAAGGCTGGCTGCTTGCCCCAATCCACATTCCTTGTTATGGGTGTCTGGGTGGAAGTGAATAGCCTGAATGCCTGTGACGCTGATTGGCTGCCTGCCTGCATGAATGCCCTTCTGTGTGATTGGATGACTGATCCTGGCTCAGGCAGAGTGAATGATGGACAGATGTGTATATCTGGGGACCTCTCACTTACAAATTTGCCCAGAAGCTGAAGTTGAAACTTGAAGGTCATCCTTGAAGCCCAGCTGGAAGAAGAAGAATTGTTGCTTCATTTCCTTCAATGAAATCTAATAGCTGTCTAGTCTGTTGAGGACTGATCCGAGAGAGGACCTGGCTAGGAGACCTCTCCCCGAGCTACGAGGGACCATCATGCAAAACCTGCTGCTCTTCATCAAGGCACCCTGGAATCCAGTGCCGAAAGGCTGTCTACTGGAGAATGGTTCCGCTGAGAATCTTGAAGTAATGCGCCAGGACATCGAGGCCATCAAAGTCCATTGACGTCAACCGGGTTTCAGAAGCTTTCCGTAACTGTTGGAAGCCAGTTGAGTCGCCCAGAAGCGGGGACAACTTGACGCTATGCTGCTCAATGACCAGAGCCGCGAAAGCTCCACCTTTGCCTAAGAACATTTGAACAAGGGCTCCCTCGCCATCACCGCCCACCGCTTTGTCCCGCCGGAGAAAGTCAAGGTTGTCAGCTACCAAGGAAAGTTCGTCGGTGGGTTTCCCACCACCCAAAGTAGACAAAGATGTTCCAAGGACACTGACGGAGTGAAGATCCAAAGTCCAGCCCATGGTCGAGTCTTGACCGCCAAAGCTATCCCGAGGTACGTGCTGCGGTTCTAGCACCCTACAGGCCAGAGGACCGCCAAAGCATCTCCCGACACCCGACGTCCGCTGCTGGGCCTACATCCATCACTGAATCTCCTTTATGGCACTGAACACTTTGCATCGAAGTGGACTTCATGCCTCATCCTCCCAGGACTTCTGCAAACGGTGATCGTAGAAGAGCACCGCAAAGATCGAAGCTGCTGTCTTGATGCCAGTGCTCCACTTTTCTTCGAGGATCTCGATGCCCTTTGGCTCCTGCTTCAAAGGGAGTCCACCCTAGAGGGATCTGTCGATGAATTGTAGAAGAAACTCTTCTATCTCAGGTACATTGGGGTAGTTGAACTTTTTGACCTGGAAGCAAGACTGATTAAACATTAATGGACTGGGCTAGTTAATACTTTTTATTACAGATTGCCCAGGTGGGGGGAGCCTCACATTCTGCCATTGTTCAGCCTAACCTGCCTTCCTTCTAATGATCTATGCTGTTAAACCATGCTGCATGATTTGCATGCTGTCATAACTGTCAGCAGTTGATGCATTTTAAAGGAATCTAAAGCTAAGTGTGGTACCACACAGACATTGTATATTATTGCCATATTAGAATTACCAGAGTTCAAAGTGTGTTATTAATTGTGTATATATCTGTGAACGCTATTTTTATATAAAGAGCTGTGTTAGCACACAACATAGTGTGTGGACATTCCTTTGTGGGGGCTTGGGAACTCACTGTACTTAAGAACCAGCCGGCATCACCTCCTGAGAGCTTAAGCCTTGATTGCTCGTCCAAATGCTGCCATATAGAGAACATTGGCTGGGGTGCTCTATGCCTCTGCTCTGCCATATAGAGGGCAGAAGTACAGATACCCTGCTACAGTCTTTACACAGGTGGCACTGGTGGGATGCTAATGATTTTAAGACTCAATGTGTAACCTTGCCACCTACAAAATATTAATTTGAGGTTTTGTTGTGTACATTAGGATAACTACATTACAAGCAATGGAATCTATTGCAAATGGCAAATTGACACAGATGCGCTTAGAGGCTCTCCAGAGTGCTTGTGAAGTCAGGGAGTTAGACTTTGAAGATAAGTCTAAGGCTGAGCTAATAGCTGCCCTGGTGGACTACTAGACTGAATGTGATGCTCCTGGTGAAGGGGGGGATGCAACCACTGAGGACCCCACCCATGGGGTTATTACTGAATCTGTTTCTGGGATTGCCACCTCTCTTGTCACTTCTATTCTGAAACCCAGCATTGTTTCTTCAGGGGATACCTTGGAACTTGAGTTGGCCTTTGAATACAAAAAGTTGGAAACAGAAGCTGAATTAAAGAAGGAGGAGTTGGCACAGCAAGAGATACTCGAAGATAGGGACCTTGAATTCAAAAGCAAGGACACTGAATGTCAGAGAATCCAGCTACAGAAAGCTAGAGTGGAGACATCAACCAAACTAGTTGAAAGTGTCAAGTCCGCTGCCACCAAGTTTATGAAAGATTTGGTTGGTGTGTATGTGGAGGGTTCTGATAGCCTCCAATGGATAGAAGCATTTAAAATTGCTTGTGGAATCTATTATGTTTATACAAGAGATTAGGCTACGTGTTTATTAAGTAGAGTGCCCCAGACTGGTTATGACTGTTTTCTGAAACTGAGTGTGGAAGAAAGGAGTCAGTATGAGTGCATGGAAGCTGCTTTGATTGCCAAATTTGGCAAGACACCTGTCCAATACCTTAAAAGGTTCAGGGAATATAAGAAAAGAGAATGTGTCGTGGGTTGACTGGGTGAGTGCTGCGCATATAAACATGATGGGGTAGATTGATGGATACAAGGTGAAAACATTTGTTGAATTGTCCCACCTTTTGTTTTTATTAGCATTTTTCTGAAGCCTATTCACAGAGCTGCGTCAGTACATTGCTGACCAGAACATTTTGGATACCTTTAAACTGGCCAGGCTCACTGACAAGCCTGGTGAAAGTGGGTCTTTCACCAGGTGTCCCCTAAGGAACCCAGTGGGAAGGACAAGGACAAAGAGAAATTGACCTTTCAGACTCCTGAGTAGTCCCATAAGCAATCACAGCCGAGTAAACCTAAACCTTCCTCTCCTAAGACCCAAAAGTCTAGTGGGGATAAGTCTCATAGAGGTGGGAGCAAGAGTAGTGGTCCTCCCCTCCTCTCCTCTACAAGAATCACCTTTGGTGCTCCTGCAGAGATTTCCCTAGTGTTCCTTGCGGCCTGGCACCAGTACGCAGAAGTACTGGCTACTATCCCACAGAATACCTGCAGACTTTTGATGAGTGTCCCCCTGAATGGCCAGCCTTACACTGGTTTGAGAGACACTAGGGCAAGTATGATATTGGTGGACAGGACCCTACTCATGCCAGAGGACTATGTAGGTGCTCCTCTGAGAATTACCAGGTTAGATGGTGGGCCTCACAAATTATCTCCTGTAGCCCTAGTCACCATCACGACTGCGGACAAGACAGCGAAGCTTCCCGTCCTGGTGCAGGACAATGTGCCTGCCCACATAATGTTGACGAATGATCTAGTAGAGTTGGGGTTGATCTCTGATGGATCGCGCCATCAGGTACCCTGAGGCTATACCCCTTCGGACCTTACTGCCAAGGTGGTTGCCAGGGCTCTCCTGGCCATTTTTTTTTAACCAGAGTTGGGTTCCCTAAAGTGGTGGTCTCTGACAGAGTATCCAACTTCATGTCTAGTTGCATGCAAACGATGTGGAAGGATTGTGGGGTAACAAATAAGTTCTCCACCTCCTAACATCCCCAGAGCAATGTTCTGGTTGAGAGGTTTAATAAGACTCTCAAGGGCATTGTCACAATCCATGCCCCTGACCCCCTCAGGTATAACAGCCCCCTGGAGGCAGTGGAGCTAAAGCCCTTCACACTGGCCCCAAAGGCCTTAAAACTCCATCAGAAACATACATGGAGTCAGTCCTGGCGCCTCTGGCACCAGGCTCATTATCAGGAATAAAGCAATACCAGTTTTGGACCTTCATCCAACATGCTCAGTTCCTTAGAACCAAGCCATGCGGTCTAGTGTTTTGGGTGTGGCTGGGCTTGGAACTACTTGGCCTGGAACTACTTTACCTGGGCTATTTAAACCACATCCAAACAGCAGAACACGCTTTGCGTTATTCTGCACTCCTGCAGCGTAACGCTCACTGTGTCCAGCTCCTGCTGTTCTGCTTCTCCGGCGGCCCGATCCTGAAGCCCTAGATCCGGATTCCATTAATAACCTGGAAGAACAAGAACAGCATTAGCGAGCAAGAACCTGTGAAGTAACCGGTCTTGAATCCATCCTGCGCTTCGCTTACCTCGCCCATCGCCAGAGTTCGCCGCAACCTGCAAAGGTAACGAAACAAGGACAGCATTAATAACAATTCTTACCTGGGCAAGCAAAAAGTCCTGGCAGCACCCTGCGCTTCTCTTACCTCACCGATCTCCAGGTTTCACCGCAAACTGCAAGGGAGAAGGAACAAGGTCAGCATTAACAAAGCACTTACCTGGGCAAGCAGCGCTTCAATCGCTCATCACTCCAGAACATCACCGCAACCTATACAAAGAAGAGAAGAGAACACAGGTTAGCAATTAACACCAATAAACAGCGCAGCCCTCCGCACATCAATAACTCACCATGGTCTTCGCCATTGACGCGGCAACTCCGAGATCGCAACCATCCCTGTGAAAACAAAAAGAGACATTGTTAGGGAACAGCATAGTGGAGCAAGACGCTGAGAAGACAGAGAAAACAGAGGGAAAGAAAGAGACAGAACAAAGACAGAAAAGACATTATATCTCACCTGGAAGACAGCAAGCAGAGTCGGAGTCACAACCGGTCTGGACCCGACATAAGGGCACATGGACCAGTGAAGCAACTAGGTCCACAGAGCGCCTGCTCCAACCACGCGCTCCTGCACAGAGACGCAGGACGGAGAGTTCAACGCACAAAAACCTAAGGCCCTACCCAACGTCTGGCACATAACCAAGCAGAGAGGGGTCCGAGATAGTGCTTAGACCTCCATCCAGTATCGTGTGGCACCCCTGTGGATACCAGGTGAGCGTAACAGGCATGCTGGATGCTTTGGAAGAGCCCCTAAGGAGGAAATGGGATCTCCTCCTACCATGCCTGCTGTTCACCTATAGAGTAGTGCTTCAAGAGGGTGTTGGTTTCACCCCCTTTGAGCTTCTCTTTGGATAGCCCGTGAGGGGGCCCCTTGTCTTAATCAGAGAGGGTTTGGAAGCCACGCCTCCAGGTCCTGCCAAGCAAGCGTGTTAGGCCTCAGATGGAGGTTGGCACAGATGATGGGTCAGGCATCAGCGAACCTTAGGACAAGCCAAGAATTACACAAGTACTGGCATGACCTTAAGGCCTCACACGTGGATTGGACTCCAGGTCAGGAGATCCTTGTGATGGAGCCTACCAACCTTAGAGCACTGGCAGATAAGTGGACTGGACCCTTCAGGATAATCTCCAAGATGGGCAAAGTCAACTATCTGGTTGACATGGGAGTCCCTGGGATAGCCCCTCGGTTATTCCATGTTAACAGGCTCAAGCCTTTGCACAGAAGAGAGGAAGTCTCATGTCTTCCGCTAGATTCAGAGCAAGAGGAGGATGAGAGTGAGCCCCTTCCTGATTAGCTGCATATCAACCCTCAGGATGGCTCAGTGGAGGGAGTACATCTCTCTCCTGATCTGACAACAGAGCAGGAGAGGGCTTGCAGGGCTTTGCTCCGGCCGTATGCCCCTCTGTTCTCACTGACACCAGGCCTCACCCCGAGGTCCAGCCACGAATTTGACACTGGCGACAGTGTACCTGTCAAAAGCAGATGCTATCAGATGTCAGGTACTGTTAAGAGCCACATCCAGGCTGAGGTCACCAAGATGTTGGATCTGAGTGTAATTGAACCCTGAACCAGTCCCTGGTCCAGTCCCGTGGTCCTTGTCTCCAAGGCAAGTTTCCAGGCAGGTACCAAAGATGAAAGGTTCTGTGTGGACTACTGAGGAGTCAATGCTGTCACCAAAACTGACGCTCACCCATTGCCCGGGGCTGATGAGCTTGTGGACACCATAGGTGCTGTCAAATTTGTAAGCACCTTTGATTTCACCTGAGGCTATTGGGAAATAGCTCTGACGGACCAGGCCCAGGAAAGAACTAGATTCTCCACACCAGAGGGGCTCTACCAGTCATGTCTTTTGGGTTGAAGAATGCACCGGCCACCTTCCCAAGGTTGGTCAATCATGCGTTCAGTGGGCTGGAGGACTTTTGTGTGGCCTATCTAGACGACATTGCTGTCTACAGTTCCACCTGGGATGAGCACGTTTTTAACACATGCATGATATTTTCATGCAGGCCTAAAACCAAAAGATTCTTATGGACTCTGCCTACTTTTAGCAGGTGGAACCCTTAGGAATATTTTGTAAATGCTGCCTGCAAAACGTAATTTGATGGCAGCATTCAAATTGTTTTAAAAGCGAAGAGCAAAGGCGATTTCACCTGTTTTTACTCCATCATTTTTCACTCATACATGGCACCCAATAGCACATAAGTGCTAATGTTGGCGGTCTCCTGCATGCAATGAACACTTACAAAAGAACCACCATACTGTTTTAGCACAATCACATATTTTAGAAAGAGAGGAGCTAAGCAAACACATGCCCAATAGGGCAGAAAAATTGAGTGGGGTTTCGAAACTGTGAGAAGGAGATCACACACAGCCTCGGAAAGAATTGTCTTTTATAGATATTTTATTCACTGTGTCACTGGGTGTGGTGAAAGGTGTTTAATATGTAATTGATGCAAGATGGTTGTTTGTGTTATTGCCTTGGTGCTATAACATTTTTGTGGAGTTTATAAGTGATATAAAAAGATATGTTCTACAACACATTTTTTATATGAAAATTGTTTTAAGAATTTCAATAACGATATGATCTATTTTTGCTAATGACGGTTGAGTAGTTTCAACTGAGACAAATCCAGCTCGAGTTATTTTCACCGTTTGTGAGACGGGCCTTTTGTGTAAAAAATATTGAGTGACCCTTCTTTTAAAAGATTGGGCCATCTGTCCATTTGTACACACTCAGTAACAGGGAGCTTGGTCATTAACTCGTCAATGGAATCCTGTGGGTTCACAATGGTTAAGGAACATTAGGCTGGAATTGTCCCATAAGCCCCTGCAGCGGGTTACCTAATGACTGCTCCAGTGTTAACCTCTAGATAAGCTGCTTGGGTGACATTAGTGTTAATGAGGTTATCATTATGGGGGATGCCTTCTGTTTAACAAACAGCCAGCAGCCCAAGCAATGGACCCATACAAACATGAACTCCACACATCCAAACGCATCTAGTATCGGAGCAATCTACATATTAATGTTGCTGTGTATTTTGTGGAAAACAGTTCATTTAAAACCGACACACCTTGGGTGCACGTTGTATGTTTTGTTATGATGGGCGTCTGTATTGTTTAATCAGTTGGTCATGCCTGTATAAAATGGATGGGCCTTTAATTGGAAGTTAGCACCCCAGAGGCAGCTCTCAAATGATGCTGATGTCTTGTTGCTTTGCCTGCTCATGGCTTCATAGAGCATAGTTGTATCTTTCCGTTAAACGGATTCAGTCCAGGTTCAATTGCGATCGTTCTACGCTGTCAAACTCAATTACTTTACAAATGTCTCAAATGGAGAGCCTTGCTGTTCTCTTGAAAGACAAACAACTGTCAAGGACACTCACTTGTGCTGAAGCAGGCTTCGCCCATGGCACGATTTTACCACAACGTGCCAGAGTCATAGCTCAGCACTTATTGCAATTGACGAATCCTCCAATGAGGATAGGACACGCAGTTCGACCTGCGGCCATTTTTGGTAAATCCGGGGTTAGTCCACATAATTATATATGGGCCTAAATCGGGATTACACCTGAACAAAAGTTGTAGTTCACTCGTATGTAAACTGAACTCGATTTACAAAATAAATCAGAAATGTAAATTGAGCACGTAGATAACCTGGGCATTTGTCCATCTTTGTACCAACACACTTGCTCATTCTATTCGCCTCTTTTGGTACCCCACCCAGGAAAGGTGCAGAATGAGACATTTTTTCTTTGTTGGCATAAAAAGGCCACAGATTTATTTTCACAACATAATAAACTCAAAACACTGCAAACAAACTTTGTGAAAATAGTTCTGAAGGTGCAGCGACTGCTCCGTATCCAAACCTTGCTTCTCCAACTAAGTCCACTGTAGGCCAAAGCTCCCCAAGAATACTTGTCCGAGCACTGCCTGCCCTTGCAGGTGTTCCTGGGCTGGGGGAGTGCCGTTTAGTTGGGGGAAGCTGAGCCCTCATTGCTACCTCCAGTGCCCCTGCCGCTTAAGCCCCCAAGAAGCGCTGGTCCCGAGAAGAGCGAAGACACTTCTGGCTTACCCCCGGCTCATTAGGAGTCTGTATCTTGCGACTGGTCGCCAAAACACTGCCTCGCCGTTCTGTGACAGCAACGGCCAGGCTTTGCCATTCCGCCGTCCTATAAGCAGGGTCGGTGAGAGGAAAACAAAAACACAACAGGTCCTCCAATGCGGCGGGTGTCCTTCTGCTCGAGCTGGAATCTCCTGCAGAAGGAAACCAGGCGGTTTATAAGCTTCCTGCCCCGCCCCCTCCTATTGTCACCTTTCGCAGGCATTTTGTCATTTTTGCAGGCTTCACGCCCCTCAGGCCACTTCCTGCACACCTCCCCTTTACCCAGGGGGGAGTGAGGAGAGGACCCTGCCCACGTTATTAGGGTGCCTCCTCCATTTTGTTTACATCGTCACCTCCATGCACGTGCTAGATACGCGCCTCTAATAAAGGAATTACTAATAGTAGTGGGTGCAGAAAAGTGATTTAACCTGCACTAAGTGGGTGGTGGCCAAAGCCCGGGAATGCAAATATAGTTACTCGCCCACACAGTAGGACTAAGCGTTGCAGGCAGTATTGCTCTGATTACTTACCGGTAATCTTCATTACTACTAGTCATACTGTTCCTCATGACAGTACTTACCCCTTGAGGCCCCTGTCTCCGACACAGGACCTTCTTCTATTTCTTTCATTTCGTATAACTGCTCACCCTAAACCATGGCATCCAGTTTAACATATCCAAGCCAGAGCTTGGGACCTTCCCCCCAGGGAGGGAGAGGAGGGTCGTCAGTACTGTGACAAGGAAGAGTAGGACTAGGAGTAATGAAGACTACCGGTAAGTAATCAGAGCATTACCTCCACGTCCACTCTTCCTCGTCCCAGTACTTACCTCATGGGGCCTACAAAGTAGGAACGGGGAGAGGTCCCAATGAGACACAGAGCCAGAAAGTGCAGAACAAAAACACACACCTTTAATAAATACAAACTCACATCCCAACAGACAAAACCCCAACCCCGAAGGAACCATCCCCAGAGCGGGAGAAATTCAATCGATAGTGGTAGATGAAAGTGCTCCGATCCACCCAGGAGTCTGCCCCACAAATCACCTGTACAGAGCGATCCTGAATGTGGGAAGGCACAGGCAGTCCTTGAAGTCCAAGATGAGGCGAGATGTCACCGATGGGTTGGGGACCCGAAACACCCGTGATAAGAAACCCAGTCCTCGGAGTGGGAAGGGAAAGGGCATGATCACCGCCCTCAGCAACAATACGGAAAAGGCAGTCGACACAGCCAACCACTTGGTCAGCGATAGGGGAACAGCAGTCCGACCCTCCGAACTGCATCCAGAGCCCAAGAATCCGAGCACCATCTGTCCCATGCTGGAAAAAACAGCTGGAGACATCCGCCCACCAGCCAGCCCAAACCATCAGTACTCTTGGGCCTGCCCCGGACGAGAAGAGCGTGGAGGACCACGCTCCCCCCTTGTCCCCTGGAAAGAGCGGGTGGAGGAATCAGGAAAAGACCACCCGGTCCCTGCACCAGAAAAAGATTTCTCAACCGTAGAGGTAGACTTCTGCCGTAACTTGTCAGTGTGTTTGTCAGGACGAAACACCTTATGCACTTAATCCTCAAGTAAATCACCAAAAAGTTTGGAACCATCAAAAGGAAGTTTCATGGCAGCCGCCTTCTGTGAACCTTCCGCTGTCCAATCCCGCAGAGGCACATGCCTCCTGGCCGACACACCAGCACCCATGGCCATGGCAGAACCACGCACTCCATCAAACGCCAGATCGGACAAAAGTACAAACTGCCGCTGCATGTCAACCAGCAGAGGGGCACAGTCAGAACCCCCATCCACACCCTTCTTCAACTTCCTGAAACCACTCAGTACAGTCTCCACAGCGTAGGAGCCGTAGATATTCGCCCTGAGGGTCAGAAGTGCACCAGCATGAACTTTCTTCAGGCTGGAATTCACCCTACGGTCCATCGGGTCCCGGATGCCACCTCCTCGGCCGACATAGAGGATCGACACACCTGACTGGAGAGAATATCATCAACCTCAACTGACTCTGAGAGCAACGTCTCATCCTCTTTCAACGGGCAGAGTTTGGCCATAAACCTGGGCATGGCAATCTTCTCTGGGTCACGCCATTCATGAAGGATCTTAGCCGGATATCAGAAACCAAAGGCAACCCCATCCTCAGGATATGGTTATACTGGCGAATAGTGGGGTCAGCCCCCTCCACCGGTACTAAGGGCTCTGAATAACCCATGCAGTCCCAAACGTGAGCAAGAACTGCCTCCATCTCTACCCTGTCCAGATATTTCCCTTCTGCGTCAGCTGATGAAGAACAGGAAGCGGCAGAGAAGGACTCTGCGCCAGAAGAGGAGGATGACAAAGACAACCAAGGCCGGCGGTTGTGCCCATGCGTATGGCCACGATGCTGTAGCAACTTCTTTAAGTCCTTCCTGTATAAAGAAAAAATGCCTAGATGTTTTCTTCTTCCTCCTGCGAAGCCCAGGTGAAGAGGAAGATGAGGAAGAGGACAGGGCAAGGTGCCTGAGTTTAGCAGAGTGTTTTCCCATGGTGTGCAACAACAGCAGAAAGAGGAACACCACTTGCTGAGCAATCATATATAAACTGCTGGCCGGGAGAAAAACCCACCAATCAGGGAGAACAAACATTTAATCCCCTTGGGAACGGGTTGTTTAAATCAGAGTTTCCCTCCAGTTCCACCGGAGAAACACTAATAAAAACCTCCCCCACCCCTCTGGAGGCGGAGCCAACCTGCCCCCGGAAGGCACAACAATCAGCTGGCCTTGCCGTGCTGATGAGGAACGGAACACCGAGTCGGAGACACCAGGGTGAAGCGGCACGCAACAGAACCCCACTCAGCCCCAGGGGCCTACACAGTTCCCTCCATCTCCTTACCATAGCCTGGGCCGCGGGTGGCAATGTCTCTACTCCCTCCTCGAGCCAAGCAGCAAACCGGGAGAGGCTAATAATTCCTGCTTAACCGGCACCCATCCCCGCAGGGGACCCCGGTGCACGCCGCACCTGGAGGCAACCGAGGCCTGCCACACAGGCCCATCAGGGGGCCAGGAACTGTAGCTCCCCAGAGCCCCGTGCCGGGAATAGTCCAACCTGCCAGAGGCAGGAAAAATTCAATTGGATGCTGTGGTTTAGGGGGAGGAGTTATACGAAATGAAAGAAATAGAAGAAGGTCCTGTGTCATGGCCTCATAAGGTAAGTACTTTGACGAGGAAGAGTGGACGTGGAGGTAATGCAGATTTACTGAATCGCATGAGAGAAGCGCCAGGGTTATTTTTGTGCTCTGTGTGCACAGACAAGGCATAGTGTATGAATTTGCTTTTGGGAATTTGTAAGTGTATTTAATGCCCATGTTTTATGAAAGGGCTATTGGCCATTGTGGTTTATAGTTAATATTTCGAAATTCATAATTTCGAATGCAAAAATGTTGAAAAAATAATACCGAAAAAAAAAATGTTGAATGTCTATTTTTTGTAATTTTTTTGTTTGAAATGGGGGGTTCCCCCCAACCCCCTTTTTATTTTTTTTAAACCCTTTTTTTACTCGCGAAACCCAAAAAAAACATGTAATTAAAAATAAAAAAATTGTTGGTTTTTTTCGGTATTTTTTTTGGACATTTTTGTCATTAGACATTTTCATTTCGACATATTAACTGGATACCGGCCATTATGATGTGCGACCATGTTGTTAAATCAGAAATGTTCACACGCAAGCTATTGAAATGTTTTGAATAAGCAAAAATGCCCAATTTACCCAGAGGTGAAATCTTAAATCACGCTTTTAATTTACAGCGCTGGCTTGCTTTAGGCATGGGCGCCCCGAGTGGTCTTCTGCGGCCCCCAATTAACCTAATTTACATGGTGCTCCATAGCCACTGCCACGCCAGCATGGGGTGGCCTTTAAAAAGCTCCTTTGTGGCGGCGTGCCAGCGGTCTATGCACCCCATGTAAAATAAAAGGCTCCAACGTGCTGTGTGTGATGTCACGAGTACTACGGGAGATTGGGGTCACGTGATGGGGTGGGATCTAAAATAAAGGAATCACCAGAACTGTGTAGTCCGAATTTATGCACCAGAACAGCGTGTCATGTTTCCTTTTGCTGCCCGCTAAACTGAAGGCCCGCGCAGGCCTGCGTATGTTATCTTGTCCATCTGCATCACCGGAGTCTGGGGGTATACAGACAGAACTTTGGCGACGAGGATCTACGTTCCACTACGCGTGCCTAACTACAGAATGCTGCTGTAATCTCTGCGTTCTCTCTGCAGCTAATACTACGCCGTCAGAGGCAGGCATACTCACACGGGCGAACGCCACAGCCCCGACAGAGAAAGCAGAACGTCTTCAATGACACAATCGCTGCGATAAGCACCTGGGAGTGATGAACATTCCATGAGCAAATAAACACTCTGCTCATAGGTCCGTCTACGCGGCTGCCAACATATCTCATTTCAACACAGACCATGCACGCTGCAACATCAAAAGTCTTTGTTTGAACAGTGCAGTTTGAACGTTCTACACACACGGGGCAACGCTGCTGTGTTTCAGAGCACAAGGAACACTTGTGTTTGCATGTGGTACAGCTAGAATACTTTGCAAAAACAAGGCCCATCGCCTACAAAGACACCCAGCCAACACGTGCGCGCACGTGCCCCAGAAAGCAGTTCAGCAGTGTGGTGCAAACACGCATGTCTGGCCAACACCATGTCCAGCACAAACACAAGCCCAGCAAGGGCAGGGGCCTGCCTTTCTGATAGGAGAAGTAACATCCTCAACCCTGACTGACAGGACCCCGCAAAAACCACACTCATGGGGCCATTTGACCCGTTTGCCACAGGAGCTGCTATCTGCTGGGGCATATGGTTGCAGCAATTCAAATTGCATCTGGAAGCCAGAGAAGTCAACGAAGACAGGAAAAGGTGCACACTCCTCCTGCTCAACATTGCGTCTGCAGCACTGTGCCTGTTCAATACACTCCCCAACAATGGCGCTGCTGACGACTACGCCACTGCTAAAGCAGTCTTGACAAACAAGTTTAAACCAGACCTCAACCCAGACTATGAGAGGTTTCTTTTCTGCAGAGCCAGACAACGGAAAAATGAGACTATGTACAATTTCCATGCAAGGCTAAGAGAACTAGCCATCGGTTGCAAATTCCCCGACGAATAATTCGCGATCCGCCCTCAAGTCAGTAATGGACTGTCATCCGAGAAGCCGTGGAGGGCCATACTATCTGAGAAGAACATATCATTGTCCTGCATCCTCGAAATGGGACGACTCTGAGAACGCACGGACGACCAGATGGCAGTGATAGAGGCTGCGATCCAACACCTACCACTGGATAGTCCCCAGAAAAATGAGGAAATGGCAGCCATCAAGGGTCAGCAAGCCACTCGAGAACAAGATGGGAAAGGCGCAAACCACTCCAGACCCACCCGAAAGCAAGGGCGAGACAACACGTGCAATGGTGCGGCAGCCCATGGCACCGAGGGGAGCCATGCCCAGCATGGGGAGTGACGTGCCGAAAATGCAAGCACCTAACCCACTTTGCAGTGGTATGCCTACACCCCCATAACGGGCGGGAACGGGACCAACAACAACAAGACCACCGGAGGAGTTTCACCCAACACAAACCTTCCCGCCAGCCAAAGGGGAGAGGGAGAGCAAGAGCAGTTGACAGGTCGCAAAGATCACCCAGCAGCAGCGAGAGTGAAGAAAGCGAAGAAAATGTTTCACCGGACAGGCGCAGGAAAGAAAGACGAAAGAGGCCAGGAAAGAAAGACCACAGAGTACACATGATCTTAGCAGTATAACCATGCAGGAAGAAACGTGGGAAAGCCAAGAAGCATTCTGCACAATCACATCAGATGGGAATCCCATGAAGGTAGTCAACGACACGGGGGCAACTGTCAACGTGATGCCCACGCATGCATTTAACAAACTCAATCCCAAGCCGGCGCTTCAAGATAGAAGAGTGCAGTTGTTTGCATACGGCTGTAAGAAGCCACTGCCAGTGCAAGGATCATTGCGGTCAGACCTTTCCCACAACAACACATCCTGCCAAACGAGAATCTACGTAGTCGATGCAGGCTTAAAGACAATCCTAAGCTTCAGAACAGCAGATAAAATACATTTGATTCAGTTCACCTTCAGTAGCCAGCTGACAGAAATCGACCACCTCCTCAAAAAGCACCACTGAGTGTTCCAAAGCATCGGGTGCCTTCGAGGTAGGACCATCAAGCTGCATATAGAGTTTACCATGGAACCAAAGGCAGTATGGCATCGCCGGGTCCCTTTTCATATGCGGAAGGCCTTCGAGAAGGAGCTAGAAAAGCTAGAGAAAGCCGGCATCAGTGAAAAAGTATCAGGGCTGACCCCCTGTGTTTCGCCCATGGTGGCAGCACAAAAACCAAGACAACCAAATGGTGTGAGAATCTGCATCGATATGAGGCTGCCGAACGCAGCAATTGGGAGAGAGCGGCACGTCACACCAACCATTGACGAGCTGATCGTTGACCCGACTGGAGCCAAGCTATTCCGTAAGCTAGACCTCAGGTCGGGATACCACCAGCTACGACGAGCAAGAGAGTCGAGATATATCACAACGTTCTCTTCTCATCTCGGCCTAAGAAGATATAAACGCCTGAACTTCGGAATATCATCGTCAGCTGAGGTGTTCCAGAATGAGATCCGCAAAGTCCTGAATGGCCTAGAAGGAACTAAAAACATAAGCGACGACATCATCGTCTATGGGACCAAAGCCAGAGAACACCATGAGCGCCTCGCGGCAGTCCTACAATGGCTATAAGAAGGCGCACTTATGCTGAATGCTTAGAAATGTGAATTCTGCAAAGAGGAACTCAGTTTCTTCAGCTACATTTTCAATTCGGACGGGTGTCACCGGACCCAGAAAATGTAAATGACATCAAGAACACCAAAGCCACAACATCAGCCACAGAAGTGAGAAGCTTTATGGGCATGGCAACATATTGTGTGAGAATTATTCCAGACCTCGGCACTCTCGAAAGCCCCCTGCGAGAGCTAACAAAGAAGGACCAGAAGTGGGAGTGGACAACTCAGCATCAACAAGCATTTCAATAGATCAAGGATTCGCTGTCCAGTTCCACAATCATGGCATTCTTTAACATTGAACGAGCATTGAGCTTCTTGTAGATGCAAGCCCTGTGGGCCTAGGAGCTGTCCTTTACCCAGGTAGACAGGAACGGCGGCATACACCCCATCGCTTTTGCCAGCCACCCACTAACCAAGACTGAGCAGAACTATGCACACATCGAAAAAGAACAGTTGGCTATCCTCTTGGGGTGCCGCCATTTCAAAGTGTACCTGCTAGGGAAGCCAGCAAAAGATTTCTCAACCACAAGCCCCTAATCCCCATTTTCAAGGGGTCTGCACCGCATCCCCCAGCGAAGATTGAGAAGTGGGTGCTACAGCTACAACCCTTCAACATCGAAGTGGAATACCCAGCCGGGGCAGACAACCCAGCAGACTATCTCTCCCGCCATCCACGCCCTGCCACGGAGCTGAAGAACAACACGCGGCAGAAACAGAGGAACACGTGTGCCACGTCATTGCATGCGCACGACCCAGGTCCCTCACGCTACAAGAGATAGCGGACAAAACAAACACTGATGCCTGCCTGAACCATGCAATCCATCCAAACAGGCAACTGGAAGAACTACCTGGCAACAGTAGCGCAGCTGACACAAGTTGCTCAAGAGAAACTGCAAGCATTGTTTGGGATTCGCCACAAACTTACAATATCGACCAAAGGGGTGCTGCTAATAGGACATAGAATCATCCTGCCGACAACATTGGAGGAGCGAACACTCAAGCTAGCTCATAGCGGACACCAAGACATTGTTAAAACACTGTCATATCTAAAATCCAGAATGTGGATGCCACGCATGCAACAACGCATGATGAGCTTGGTCGAGTCATGCACAGCATGCCAGTCTGCAAGTAGGGTAGCAGCACCTGAACCGATTATCAGCGCCCCACGGAGCAACACGAGGTGGGAATCGGTAAGCATAGACTTCTGTACCATTGCTGGGGAAGGATATCTCTTGGTCTTGGTAGACGAATTCAGCCGCTACCCAGAAGTTGAATATGTAAGGTCCACCTATGCAGAAACGGTAATCATGGCACTGGAGAATGTATTTGCAGTGCACAGGATTCCCGCCAAGCTGAAGAGCGACAGCGACCCGCCGTTCACCAGCCAGGAGCTAAGACAATTCCTCCAAGACCTAAGCATCAAGCACAAGAAGATCACCCTTACTGGCCGCAGGCCAAAGGCGATGCAGAGCATTTTATGGGGTCATTGAACAAAGTGATACGCATTGCCAAGGAACACAATCATCCATGGCTGATGGCCCTATACCGGTTCCTGCGAACCCACCACCAAACTTTGCATATATCAACAGGCATAAACCCAGCAGCCCTCATGTTTGGAGTGCCAATCCAGATGGATCTCCCCATGCATCCAAACTGGGTAGCCTCGGATCCAGACATTCCCCTTATTGCAGCTAAGCGAGTCCGAAGAAGCAAACAAGAGAGCCAAGCACACCATGCTAGACACGGGGAGCTGCAGCCAGAGGACACAGTGCTGGTAAAGAACAGGGCACCACCAAAGAAGATGACACTACATTTTGAGTCCCGCCAGTGGACCATTCGTGACACAAACCACAGCATGATAACAGCCACCAGAGGAACTGAGGTAGCGACCAGGAATGTATCTCACTTCCGGAAAGTTCCGGAAGCCATGTGGCAGGAACAAACAGGACACCCAGAGAGAGAGCGTACCCCACCCACACAGACTGAGGCAGTGGAGCAGACGGCGGAAGAATCTTCACCTCAAGCCATGGGAGAACCGACTTCTCTTCCAGACAGCCAAAGCCATCCTCCCGTCTCCATGGGTACGTCCTGCAGGGGATATATATTGCAGACTGAATGAGGCCGAGTCACACCCGTGAACGGCTAGATAGACTGTGAACAATTTCCAATATGTTTGGTACAAGTTATTGCAACATTCTAAGTTTGGGAGGAATGTGATGTCACATGTACTATGGGAGACCGGGGTCACGTGATGGGGCGGGATCTAAAATAAAGGAATCACCGGAACTGCATAGGCAATGGCAGTCCGGGTTTATGTACGAGAACAGCGTGTCGTGTTTCCTTTTATTGCGCGCTAAGGTGAAGGCCCACACGGGCCTGCGTATGTTATCCTGGCTATCTGCATCATCGGAGTCTGGGGTATACAGACAGAACACTGGGTGGCAGTGGCGTCGAACTTAAGTGAAAAGGTCCTCCCATCTAGGAGGACCTAATTCACTTAAATTGGGCGCTGCTGCCAGCCAGCATGGCGGAACAGTTTTTCGAAGGGTGCCACCACTGCCACGCCAGCTTGGGTGAGTCTTATTTAAATGAAAAGTGCCCTGCTCCGGTGTGGCAGCAGTGCTCTATTCAAGTGATAACCTTGCTGCTCCAGCACGGGAGTGGGGCGCTTTTCATAAAAATATGGTGCTGCTGTTACACCAGCATGGTGCAGCCTTTGAAAGGTTACCCCTTGCTAGTGTGGAAGCAGCGCTCTATTTAAACAGCGTGGCTAAGACATCCTCACCATGCTCCTTCTCCAGTCGCCGTTATGTCCAGGTCAGGTCGCGGTCTCATCGAGGCAGCTTCAGTGTGCAGGTAAACACAAATCTCAAATTGCGGTAGCTCTCCATTATCATTGTACGCCCACATCAGCAGCACAGGGATCAGAGCATGAAGACGGACAGGGTGGCAGCAGTATAGCCAATAAGGGGGGAACATAGAAGAATTGTGTGGTTAAAATTAGTGTGCATTTACTTTGTGGCCATCTTGCATATCAGCTCACTAGCATCTTATCAAATCAGTCGTTAAGTGTTGTATCTGCCTGCACTGTGTGCACCATTGCAAGCAGTGGAATGTTGTGATGTCATCTAGAACTCTATGGGTCATCAGAGTTCCAATAATGTCAGTTGGGGCTTCAGGATGGGAGAACTGAACTGAGAGGATGTTTACTGTTTAGCTCCTGTCTCTCTTCACCCAACTTGCCCTGAAATGTATAATAAAGCAACCTACTGTTATATACTCAAGCCTCCAGCGTCATCCATGTCTCCTGATGGCTTACAGTATCTTCAAATATTACATTAAGTGAACCCACACGGAAGAGGATATTAAAGCATCAGGATGAGTAAATGTAGTACTGTATACTATGTCAGGTAGGAGGTGCCCAAACATGCCAAACATCACTACTCCTGATTTGTACTTTCTCCCTCTAAAATATCACACACACTAATCCAAGTCATTAGATTAGGCACCTTTCATTCTCCCAGGTTGCCACTCAAAATTTCAAACAGTATGTTCCTGTTTCTGAACACCAACATTGTTGTACATTACTTCTCTCGTATAACTTTCAGCACCTATTTGAGATTATTGATACCCCTCATAAGGAAGATGATGAGTGAATTGTGACGCAGCTCAAATCTACTCTTCTCTCATCACACGATCAAAGTCGCAAATGGCAGCATCCAGCATATTCAGCAAGCTCTTGGTCTGAGAGGGTTGAATGCAACACGAGTCACACTTCACAGTAGCCCTGGTATGAGGAAGGTGGTAGGAATCGGGTTATGCTGTGCTTGTATGAAGTGCTTCTTCAGAACTCATTCTGTACTGTACTTGCCAACAAGATGCATTCCAATTGTAGATGCTTATGCAGTCCTGGCTTGTAACTTGGGTGGGGTAAATAAGTAGCCTTACATTTTTTGAAGTATTGACATGCATTTTTTCTGTGTGTACAGTGCACTCAGTAATGGTGTATTTCTATATTGTTCCAGGCTGTCATCTATGGCATGTGGTTTTAACAATGAGAAGGGGTTGATACAGGTGAAAATGTGGACTGAGAGCAATTGAGGACTTTGACATGCTGTTCATGAATGAGACATCCAACGCACTTGAGAGATTCAACCAGATCGTGTTTCGGAAGCGATGACACCTGTCTAGTAAACCACAGCAATATTGCCCAGTTAAAGTACTTGTCTGAGTGGTGTCACAGCTGGGGAATCAACAGAGGACTAAAAGCCAAAATATCAAGGTTAAAGAAACAGTAAGGTATTAAGTCAAACTGAAGCAGCATTATGGAGTACTCAAAGACAAATAAGCCAATCAGGGTTTCTGGAAGACCTTAGTCTGTCAGTTCTTCCCTCTTTCCCTTAGCTCACACCAACTGGCAATCAAAAAATCACTTAGTATTTTGGGGTTCAAGTGCACTGGCACTTCTTTCTTGGCTATTGTTGTCAAATGCTTGGCTGTCATAGTACTTGTCAGGTTGTTGCTTCTCGCTTGATGTGTAATTGACGCTACCAGCCTGGGCGTGCTAGGGCTCGTCGACAATTGGCTGTGGGTAAAACACCTTCAGATCTTGGCAAATATGGCAATGGGCTATGGGTTTATCAGGCACAACCCTTTGCTGCTGGTCTCAGGCCCTGCAACACCCTCTCCTGGCATTTGGGTCTCAACCATTCAGCTTGCTTCCTGCCCTGTGACTTGGTAACCGCCTCTCCTTGAGCTACCCCTTCTTTTAAAAAATGTTTAATAGTGCTTTATTGGTTAAATATAACCTTTAACACAGTAAAAGTAAAAAAGAACACCATATGACTTTCATAGAATACACAATAAACTATCTTTGTTACACGTATACTTTTGATAAAACTTGTCAAGATTTCTGCATTGATAATTGACCCAATACAATTAAAATTCCTTCATACTATTTTCTGAAGAATTTCTTGCCATATATAAAATATTGTAAAATTCATGGCTACATTTTTTCCTGTATCCAGTTAGGCCCAAAATTGATCAGTGGGGAAGTTCAAATCATGGACTATTTTCTCATGACCTTGTTCATACAAAACTGAAAGGCTGTTACAATCCGTAAGTAAATGTTTAGGAGTCACGAGATCTGTCTTACATAATCTACGTAATTACAAGAGGTATCCACAGAGAATGATTAGATGGTGTACTCTGTATAACTAGACTTAGCTGATAATTTACTCATTCGATAATTTTGATCCCAAATTGTCGCTTTTTGTTTAATTTCTTTAAATTTGGAAGCCAGATTATCTGTTGAAGTACAAAAGAAACCTACATCATTAAGAAACACAGTCATTTAATTCAATCGTGGTTTTAAAACGTGTTGGTTTCCATTAAAACCGTCTTTTTCCATAAAGTATGAATACATAGATTTAGAATTATTTCGATTCATTAGCATTTTTAAATAAAAAACACAAGTGGACATCATTTTACGTGTGATGAGAGAAATAAGGCCTAGTTCATTACAGATGGCTTCCACCTCTCCTTGCTTATCTTAGTCTTATCTTTCTTCGTCTCAAAGGTCTCTTCCCTCTTATCCTAATGGGTGCCTCTCCAATCTCAGACCCTCCACAGCTCCCTTCTGGCTTTTCTTTTCACCACCTCTTCTCAACCTTCCTTGCTTCCATGTTTGGTTATTACCCTCTTCTCCTTTTTAGTGTTCTTGCTAACTCCACCTTAATATTCTGAATAAACTCCATTATCTCCCTCTTATGTCTCTTCTCATTCTCTGCTGCCTCTTCTGTCCCTAATGTTTTGACTCCTTCTCCTCCAGATCACTCACATTCTTTCCTTCACTTACTCTGCAGTCCTCTTGTACTTTACCACCTCCTTCCTGCATGTTATTCTTTCCCACTCCTCTGCATTGCTCCTTTCAACATTCTTCACCTATGCTCTGCACATCTTAGCCTTCACCTCCTCCTTCCCTGCTGTTATTATCCTCTCCACCTATGTATAGCTCTGCTCACCCTCCTTCACTTCCATCCCACAATGCTTAATGCTCACCACCTCTTCCACCTTCTCCACCACCTCTGTACTTGGTCTAGCCTTCTCGCTGAATCACAATGCCTTCTCCTGCTCAATACGCTTCCAACACCGAACTCCAAAAATGTTACAAAACTCCTGCTCTTCTTATAACTCAGCGAATTCACACACTGATATGATTGCGCAATTGATTTTTGTTGAGGTTTTGTGCTAAGGGAGCATTGTCATTTGGTGACTCACTGCTGGCATACAAAATGCCCTGATGATTCCACTCTTTGTACGTGCTGTGACATTCTACACAACTGCAATCCGCAAAGCCAGCATCTTTGATTAATTTGCTGTCCATGCTTCATACCGTTTAGCTGTTGCTCACAATTTTGATTCCCTGCTCTGGGCTAGTGTTCCATACCTGCACAGAGCTGTACAGTGCGAGCTCCAGTGGACCTAGCTTGGGGGCAGCCACACAGGTTTTTGGAACACTGACTGTCTTCTGTCAACCCACGTTTTGGACCTTGTATTGCCTGGCTCACAGGGCCTCGATGCAGTGGTCCTGCATGCAAGCATGCAAGCACCAGCAGGAAGGCTCCTCTTTGTACATCAGCACTTTTCTCTTTATCAAATTAATGTTGTCTCTGAAAGAAGGTGTCAGTTGGCCTAATGAAAATGGCTATCCTGCATTCAAAACAGCAGGCCTTTTAAGAGGGATGACAATGAAGATTACCCCTGCTAGTTGCGCAGGGAGTCTTGATTCTATTACAGACTAGGATGCGAGCATTATGCTTCAACTTCTATTAATTTACTCCTCGGCAGTTTCAACAAAACACAAAACAAAACTGAAGAAGGGTTTCCTCCATCCCTTTTCTTTTCTTATGAACTACAAATCCCACTGTCTCTGTAGTTCTAACATATCCAGTCCTGTTCATGGCACCCTTCCTGTTCCTGGACTCCTCCTCTTCTTTGGATGCTCTGAACTGCACCTCTTGAACTCTTTCAACAGTGTCCAACCAATAGGGCGAACAAATCCAACTCTCGCAGACTCAACGGCACTGCTTCACGCTTGTGCCACTCGACATCCCTCTGGCGTCGCTGTCTCAGACTCCTCGACACTCAATTATTCCTCTGGTCTTCTCCTAAGGGTCATACAAATAACAATATCAGGGTGGAGTCCTTTTACTGTCGTTCAGCTATCAACAGTTGCATACCATATAAACAGTACATGCCCAGGGCAGGAATTTAATGCTCGCCTCCTAGACTTTAATGGAATCAAGACTCCCTGCGCAACTAGCAGGGGTAATCTTCATTCTATGTCCAGACTGTAGGTGAACACTATGCTTGTTCAAAGCTCCCCTAATACAGTAATAGCCAGCCCTTCTATCAGCTTGAAATAAAACTCTCTAAACGTATTATCGCTATCAGCTGCCTGCATAATGTCCCGCAGAGATACCCTGCTGTAAAAGCTGTACATGCTATTGCACCTCTTACTGAGTGCGTCCCGTACTCTCTCATCTCAAGTCTATACCAGCGATCTGCATCACTTCTCTCGCCCACTTCGCTATGGTGGCTGTCGCTACTGCTTGAAAGGGCTTCCTGCTCGCTATCAACAGCTGTGTTGTACCGGATGCCCGACATTCTGCTGTCCTGCTCTCGAATTCCTTGAATACATCTCGCTACACACCATTTGGTGTTGTTTGGAAATAGGGGTAATGCACTGTAGTGGATCCTGCCTTCGCCCTCCTAACTATTGAAAAGGTCACTGCCTCTGGGCCGAAGGTCTTCCTGTGTTTCTCTAGGGCCTTGACATCTGCTACTCGCTAGCAAATCACTAAACGTAGTAGCATCGCCAACTTGCCGGACAACTGCTTTAGCGTAAGATACTTGTCTGCTGGCCAACTCGTTAATAAGCGCAGCACCACTGTAATGTCTCACAATTGACTGTATCTCGGTTCCGGTGGTGCTCTATATTGCGCTCCCTTGATAAGTCTGGTTACTGCTGGGTGTTCTCCCACTGGCCCCCCCCTCAATCAGAAGGTGCCCTGTCGTTCTGTACACCCCAATGGTACAATATGCTTTCCCATCTTGCAGAAGATGTGCTAAAAAATTCAAGATTGCAAATACAGGGGCTGAAATGGGATGAACATTTCTCCCTCTACACCAGCTCGTCCATTGGGTCCAAGCCACGTCATAGCTCCTCCTAGTAGACAGTGCCCAAGACTCTGCAATGAGCTCTGCAGCTTGCATAAAAATGCCTGGCAACGCCCAGCCTCTCCTGATATCCTGCACGCTATCAAGGAGAGCGTCCCTCTCACTCTCAGAGGATGAAACGACCTTGCTGGGTCTGTGAGAAGCCACTCTATATCTGGAAGGACTCGCGGGATGTCTGCTGACAGTTCCATAAGCACTGGGAACCAAAACTGTGACTTCCATATCAGTGCTCTCAGAATCAGCTCAACTCTCTCTCCGACACTTCGCTAGGGCTCTGCTCAACATCACGGAGGGAGGGAATGCGTAATGCTGCTCCCCTGTCCAACTTTGGAGAAATGCACCTGTCCCCTGTGCGGACGGATCCAACCTCCAGCTGAAGTAGCCGTGTGTTTGTGCGTAGAGATGTGATGCAAACAGATAGATGTAGACTGGCCGCACAGCTGATTCTGTCGCTGAAAGACTTCCGGGTTCAGTCTCCAGTTGCTGGAGTCAGTTAGATATCGAGAGTTACAGTTGGCCACTACATTGAGCACCCCTTGGAGATATTCTGCTGTTACTGACATCCCTGACTGGAAGCAAAAGTGCCAAAAATCCTTTGCTAGCTCTGCTAGAAATCTGTATCTCGTTGCCCCTAAGTGGTTTATGTATCTGACCGCTGAAATGTTGTCCATTATTAGCAGCACACATGAACTCACTATTCCTCTCGTGAAGGCCTTGATGGCGAAGGATCCCGCCAGAAGCTCTAAACAGTTTATCTGTAGGCAAAGTTCTTCATCGCTACACTTCCCACCGGTCTCTAGAGATCCGCATCTTGCTCCCCAGCCTACTCTGCTGGCATCCGATTCTATAACTAGATCTGGTCGATCTCCAAAAATGGCACGACCATTCCTGGCGTCCATGTTCTTCTAAGACCATTTGAAGTCTGTGATGGATTCCTGATCTAATGGAACCAGCTGGTGATACCTCAGACCTTGCTGTAAGTGCTTGATCTTCAACCTCTGTAGTGCCCGATAATGTAGGGGACCGGGGAAGATGGCTTGAATTGATGCTGCCAGCACCCCCACTAGCCTCGCTAGCACTCTGATCGATATTTTCTGCTTGCTCAGGCAATCCCTGATCTCCCTCTTGATGTCCCTTATTTTTTGGGCTGGCAACTCCAGGGTCGCTTTCCTGGTGTCTAGGACGAAACCTAGGAGTTCAGCCTTTGCACTGGTGTTGTGTCTGATTTCTAGAAATCCTAGTGATGCGAGGAGCTCTTGCACCCACTCGGTCTGGTTTACTAGCGCTTCTCGATCCTCTGCTAAAAGCAATAGGTCGTCTAGGTATATAACCATCCGGATACACTTCTCCCGGATCGCTGCTGCTATTGGTCTCATCAACTTGTTAAAAGCCTAAGGCGCTGAGACTAGCCCAAAAGGCATTGTTCTGAACTGCCATAGCTGGTAGTTCCAGCTAAAGGCCAGGAAGGTCCTGAATTCCTCTTGCACTGGCACTGTCAGGTACGCATCCTTCAGGTCTAATCTCATTAGCCAGTCCCCTTTCCGAAGGGAGTCTTTTAGCTGGTGTATCCCTTCCATTTTGAAGTGACAGTATACAATCCAGCCGTTCAGTTCTTTCAGATTTATGACTGGTCGCACTTTTTCCTTTCTGTAGACCAGAAACATGTTGCTCACAAATTTCGGGGTAGATCTGCATCTCTCTATAGCTCCCTTCAACTCTAGCTGACGAAGCTTGCGGTCTACACTCTTTCGCTCTGCTTGCGCTTGGTACTAGGGCCAGTACATTTGTGAGGGCTCCTGTGTAAATTCTAGATGCAGACCACTGATGGTTTGCAAATCCATGTATCGCTGGAAAGCGTGCGCCAGTTTCCCCAGCAACTCCTCTCATGGCTCTCACCTGGGGTAAAGCTTTTGCCTCAGCCGGCTCCTCTTCCTGTGCGCCTTCTCGGAAATCGTCCGCTGGCCGGGAAGATGGAGTCCTGCTGCTTGTTTTCCCAGTACTGTGCTCTGGAATTCTGGGGTCTCTTGCTACCCTGAAAACGACTGACTGCTTGACCCCTATAGCGGGCGGTCACGGCAAAAACTCTGCCTGGGAAAATCTTGCATATGGACGCTTGTGCCATTTTCCAGAGATATGTAGGTGCCCATGAACCTGCCCATCTCCTTACGAAAGGTCTCTCCAAAGAGGTGACCTGGTGCTGCTTCCCCAGTTTCGTAGGAAGCTAGATCGCTCAGTTTAGCATCTATTTTAAGCAGGAGACCTCTCCTCCTTTCTGAAGAGATGGTGCAGTTAGCATTACCTAAAAGGCAGACTGCACTTTGAGTCCAGTTTGCCAGTGTTTCTGGGTTGATCTCTTCCCCGGTTTCTCTGGCTCTCTCTGCCAGGTCCATTATTTTCGTCAATGGTCCAGAGATATCTAGTACTTTCTTCTGGCAGCTCCTCCATGACCTGTCGATCCCTTTTCGTGGGTCTTTGCTAGTCTTCGAGATGAAAGCTAGCATCTTCGGATTGAATTTGGGTGTCTCCGCTATCTTGCCCGGCAGCTCTGGTCGTGGGCATTCTGCTCGTAGGCGTTGTCTCACCTCCTTGTCTGAGCCTCAGGGCCATATACTAAGTTACTCTAGGGGAGGGCTGCCAATCTGAGGACCTGGGATTCCTAATGCTGTCTGGATCAAACATGTCCATCACCTCATGTAGCTTGTCATCTAGATGTTTCTCCTTGCAGGCTTTCTTGCCTCCGCTGGGTCTTTCCCACTCCTCCTCTGTTCTTTCCTCTTCCTCTTGGGAGGATGGATTGCCATCTGGTTGCTCTTCTTCCGAGCCAGGGTCATCTTTACTCTCATTGTCTTGCCCTGGGCAGGGGGTTGTGAGACTTGGCACTGCCGATGGTTGCATGAAGGCCTCTCTGAGCTTGGTAAACGCGTTGGCTGCCTCTGGGGCCTTTTCTTCTGCCCCGTAAGGTCGACCCAGGGGGTCGGTAGAGGCTTTCCTCTTGCAGGTAGGTTATTCCCCTTCAGGCCACTTCTCGAGGGCTCTGTGGGCATACTATCTGTCTCTTTGTTGCTTTCTCTGAGCTGACTCAGTATGGATTCGAGTCTCCAGCCACTCCTGTAAGGGTTTGACCCCTTGCGCCACTGCATCAATCAACAAGCTTCCCAGAACTTCCTTAAAGCTGGAGGCGAGGTCTACTGACTGCTCTTCCTCACTCCATTCAACCTCAGACATGGTATTATGTGCTGTGTGCCGTGTGCCTGATACCTGTACAAGGTGTCTTCTGCACACCCACTGCTACGTTGAGCTAGATGCTTTGGTGTGTAACACTAAAATTTTCATATATATATATATATATATATATATATATATATATATATATATATATATATATATATATATATGTCTATGTCTTTCTTTCACTTGTATGGTTTCTCTCTTTTTATCTGGCTAGCACCATATTGGCTTGTCTTTGCTCTGTATGGCGGTTCGCCTATCTCATAGGCAGTCTGGGGCCATATCTGGTTAAGAAACTGTCCTTCTTGTATCTTGCAGTTTATTGCGCTACTTTAAACTCTTCTGAGTCAGCTGATCATCCGATCCGCTCTGGGTACACTTTACGGTGTAATCGATGTCTATAGAAGCTGCATAGAATGTTCGCCATGTCTATGCTAACCGATCGTGTTCACCACCGGCCCAGCTTCTCCTCAGAACTGCGTTATGTTCAGAGACGTGTCACTAAAGCGCCTCTGCGACACAGGGCTCCGTCTCCAGCTTCCTGTTGGAGGGGGCTGGAGCGCCTTGCGCGTTTGTGTCTGCCCCCACAAGGGTGGGGGAGCAATGCTCATACGGACGAGGAGGGAAGGCGAGCCCCCGGGGGTGCGGAGTATGCGGCACAGGGCTCGTCTCCCTCGGCCCGATCCCAAATTCTTGTAGTGGGTCCTACCTACTTCGCGTTAGACGCGCTGCCTTGTTACTCGCCTCTGTTACAAAGCGGCTGCTTAAGAACTTCCCGGTCACGTAACTCACGCTGCTTGCATAGTATAAACATTTCAATGCACACTAACAATGCCGTTACTTGCGTTCTTGCTCATTATTATGCTTATTATTATAAACATCTCAACCCCTAATGCTGCTTATCCAGTTAACTGAACCTCTACTTCCCTTTTATGTCTGTAACCCATTCAAATCACATGCATAGTTTGGAGCAGAGGTAAAAGGGTACTTTTCTGCTGAAGAGCAGTAAAAGAAGAGGAGTCGTCCAAGTGTCATGAGCTGGACTGGATATGTTAGGACTACAGAAACAGTGGATGTGTAGTTCATAAGAAAAGAAAGGGATGGAGGAAACCCTTTTTCAGTTTTGTCTTATGTTTTGTTGAAACTGCTCAGGAGTAAATTAATAGAAGTTGAAGCATAGTGCTCGGCTCCAGTCTTGACATAGAATGGCCTCCTTATTAGACCTACATGTCTCTTTAGGAAGAGTTTTGCAGGTCCCTGTTGCCACATGACTGCGTAGACGTAATACGAATGGGGTTGAATGGAAATGGGGTTGACTGGGGGCCTGGGAGTTCCACCTACGACTGGCCCCATGTTTTCCACAGTTTCATCCTGTAAACGGAATCATGGAACTTCATCACAAGGAGCGATCTTTCAGAATGACCCAGGTCCCATACTACTCTTTGAGTGCATTACAGACATAGCCTTCTTCAAGGAGCCTATTATCTGTTAGACTCTTGCTCCACATGTGCAAAGCTATTATCCCCAGAATACCATAACACTAAGGCCAATACAGGACACCAATTCTAAACTTTACTCTGCTGCAGGAATCCTTACAAGCCATATTTTATTTGGGTTCAGATACTAACTGAGTCGCCAAACCTAAAACCGTTCATAATGGTGTGGTAGCAGCTTGAGACATACTGGGCTCTTAATACCATCATTGCTGGCATCTAAAGTTTGTATTCTCAAGTCCTTACATCAGAAATCTGTTGCAGGATAATCACCCATATTAAAATGTTCCTGCCAGTGGCCATCCAAAGGATGGGGGCAATGATGAATGTGTTCTACTGTAACATTATTACTTTGAACATTTTATCTTGGGATGGACAGATGATGAATCGGGTCTGCACAAACCATTGAAATGTATCTTTGTGCTTGGGGGCGTAGTCAGCCTGCAAGTGCCTCACTCTTTTGCAGAACGACATGTCCTCGATGGTTGGCCGGGATACTATTGCTTGTGCGTTGAATCGTGCGGCCATAAGACTTGTCCATAGCTAACAACTCAAGACTCAG
Organism: Ambystoma mexicanum; assembly: GCF_040938575.1. Taxonomy (NCBI): domain Eukaryota; kingdom Metazoa; phylum Chordata; class Amphibia; order Caudata; family Ambystomatidae; genus Ambystoma; species Ambystoma mexicanum. The sequence continues at coordinate 649,103,871 of NC_090935.1, forward strand.
CCAGATGTGAATGTTTGGCGGAGAGAAAGTAAGGGCCATCTTCAGCATAACAACACTTTTGAAATGTATTTAATGCCTTCCCAAATACCTTTGCAAGCTCAGGATGCATGTTGTTGTGTGAGCACATGCCAATAAGCCCTATTCATTCAGCAACACGCAGTCATGTAACCGTAAAAAAGTCTGTATCTCCAAAAACAAGAAATAATACATTCATTAAGAGAATGTCAATGTCCCGTGGCCTGTGCGTTTTATCCACATCCACAGATGGCATTGCAGTGCTGTATGCTTGATGGGCCAGAAAATGTAGACCTCAGCACTCAGTGGTGGGGTGGGAGTGAGGGGAGGGCAGTTTCAGCTTGACAGTTTTTAAACAAGCTGGTGCTGTGTGGGTGTGTGATCAAAGAGAAGTAGAGATTGTTTCTGTGTATTGTATGGGATACCTTACCAAAAGCCTTTGCAAGCTCAGGATGCGAGTACTAAATTCCCAATGCATTCTGGGATGTATTATCATTTAATGGTAAAACCACAAATGCAGAGGAGAGAGTCTGTATCTCAAAAAATCAAGAGATAATGGGCCTCATTACGGGTCCGGCGGTAACCGTGCCAGGGAAACTGGCAGGTAGCCGCCGGACCTGTAATGAATTACCAACGCCTGACTTCCCGGTACCACTGGGCTATTCCAAGTCAGGTGGCTGCGAAGTCAGGCACCAGTAATTTTGTTAGTCCCCATTCCCATGGAGTTCCGCAGGACTCCATGGGGATGGGGACACGGGAGCACTGGCACCGTTAACAACAGTGCCGGTGCTCCAGTGAGAACTCTGTGAGCGGGTGCCGCAGAAGTGACATCACATGACCCTTGACCTCTAATGACATCACAGGAAATGATGTAATTTGACCCCACCCTGAAGTGACAGCACGGGAAGCGATGGAACACAACCTTTTGCCCCTTGACAAAACAGGAAGTGGCATCACATAGCATTGCTCCTAAGTACACTACGAAAAATGTGGTTACGATATCACTATAATGTGATATACATTTCATACAAGAATGGATCACCATATGCATCGTTAATATCAGTGTGTGTAGGCCCATATTTCCAAATTACTGTGAATGCAAGAAGAAGTCCAAAGCCAAATGATAATGATGTGTTAGTATATAGCACTTAGGCTTTAGCGCTTTATATTGAACAAATATACATACAATATCATCCAACCTGTGTTGGTACTCATTTATTGACCTTGGAAGGATGAAAGGCTGAGTTCAGGTGTTTAAGAACAGACTAAATCAGTGACTCACCCCCTGAAATAAACCTTTAATGAATCTAGCAATTATTGTATAGAATTCCAGAAAGACAAATGATTTGTTATTTCTATTCTTTCTTATTCAGGGTCACTGCTCAAAGTGTTACTTTTGTGGAACCCTCTGTTTTTTGTTAAGAGGCCTGAACAAGAAAGTCAGCCACTCCAGAAACAAAGAGCCACATGGCGCTGGCCACAGTCCATGGGCTGGCATTTAAAAAAAAATAAGAAAAAAATATTTCTTTACATTTTTTTAGGGGTCGCAAGGGAGAACACACAGGTAGCAAGGGAGACCTCAGGGGTTGCAGTTGCGACCCCTGGCGACTGCCAAATGACATCCCTGATAACAAGTCTTGCTCCCTTCCATCAAAACAGACCACCATAATTCTGTATCTTGTATCCGGAAATCAGATAGTGTCTAAAATGTTTGGTACGTCTCTCCTTGAGTGCTGGGCAAGATGTAATAAGGTGCTTTAGTGTTTCCACCACAGAATCATTTTTACAGAAACAACACTTGTTGCTTTCAGACAGACCCTGCATCGCTTGGATCTCGTTTGTGGGGTGGTGATTGAGGCGAATTCGAAGGAATTGGTCTCTAAATTTCCTATCTGGAAATTGTTTTAAGTATCCACACACAACGTCCAATTTTCGAGGTTCTGGCAGGATGTGTGTATCTGATTGGTATCTACCTGCTGATTCTAAAGTAGTTATCCAGTCCAGATCTTTCAATTTGGTTTTACTCCACATGGGGTTGTCAAGTAGCAGCCTAAGTGAGCCCCCAATTTCTTCCAGTTTTCTACACATTTTTCTTCTCCACATCTTCAGCATAGAATTTTCAGATGCTATAATTTCTTTGTGTAGCATTTCCAAGATTTCGGGACGTGACGATGCAAAACACTTCCTGAAGAGGGCGAGACTATTCCAATCCACTGTTAGTTTTAGTGATGATAGACCCACCACCCGCCAAATGATTTGGTTTGGAGTAGATAGTGGAATGCCCAGAACCTTTTTCCAGATTAACCCTTCTAGCTGAGGCCATACCGATTCAGGAATGTTGGGCATTGCTTACGATCCATAAGTTATTGTTGGCGCCACCTTAGCTTTATAAAAGGTTAGCATTGGCATAATTGAAAAACGCCCATGCTTCCGTTTCAGAGCACATGCTTGGCTAGTGAGGCCTTAGTTTTGGCTCTCAGATGGCAAACCATTAGGGCCTCGGATTGTGCATCACTGATCCAGGCACCCAGATATTTGAATGAGTTCACTTGCTCAATAGGCTGACCATCCAGGAACCATGAATAACAATGTTTTCCTCTATTGGAATTCCCAAAACTCTAGATCTTAGTTGTAGTTTTGTTGATTTCCAAACCGTTGGACTTGATGAAAGTCTGCAAGGTGTCTAGTTTCCGTTGCAGTCCTACTGGAGTTTGGTTTATTAAGACCACACCATCTGCATAGAGTGTGCGGGGTAAATGAACACCCCCACCGCTGATATGGGTGCACCCAGATGAGCATGTGTAACCTGGGAGCTCCCAGGCCACTGTCACTCTGTGACCACAGTCCAGTTGCTAGCCCGGGAGACCCCCGGCAACTGAGCACATCAACTGTAAGTGTCTGCTGGGAGCCCCCAGCTCCCCTCGGGCTGGCCTGAGCGCCTGTGAGCCAGCCCGCAACAAATGTTCTTGAAGAGTATGCTGTGTGCCCCCAGCACTGATCGGGCTGGCCTGTGTGACCACATGTCCGTTCCAGCCACAACAGGCCCTAAACGAAAAACAAAAATGAAGCAAAAAAAAATATGTTGCAAGGTAACCCCTGCTTCAAGGTGACTTTAGTGTCCCTAGAGTTAGAAAGATAGTCAATTTCATTGACAACCTACAGGATCGCATTTGTACAGGCCAGTTTATCCTGCTGTTTTTATTAATCAGCATACATGCCAACCCTCCTGATTTAGGCAGGAGACTCCCAACTTTTCAGTGAGAAATATTGCTTTTTCTGACGTTCTCCCTCCTAAAACAATTCCAGCACCATTACATTCCTATAGGAAAAATTACGTCTCCCGATTTTCTCTCTCAAAACTCCCTCTTAGGTGCGTCTGAATGTTGGCATGTATGCATCAGATACAGTTCAACATTGCAATCATATACTGCTAGTGATATCTCATGCACTAATGTACACACATTCTCTGCTTGAGGCATACAGCCTCTAGTACCTGCTAACGGTAGTCGTCTTCCCAACTAATTAACATGGCACTCTAGATACATAACTGTCACATTTGCTGTGCAGCTGGTCTAAATTAGCGCCGACACCACAGCGTGTTGGCATTCAAGGCATCCAGTGTCCAGAGCGCCTTTCCTTCCTGACGTGTCTCTCTGCATGCCCTTCTATTAAGCAGGAATCCGCATGGAAGCTCAGGAATGGCCGCCATGTTTGAGCGGAGGCCAGGTCCTCGTGGGACACTCTAGCTTGTCCCAAGTTGTTCGGTCTCGCGTTCCCTATGTACTCCAGTTTCCCAGATCTCTGACAGCAGGGGATTAAGCAAGCCGCCTTGCTTAGATGAGACTGGAGTATCCCCTTGCCTCCGTTTGCATCCCGTATTAGATATGTTCACCGAAGCTCACGCGTCCTTGGCACGTTGTCTGTGGCATCTAGCTAATGCACGTGACGAATCACTGCCAAAATGAATATGTAGCCAATCTTCCTCTAGCTAACTTCTTTCTCCGCCAAATCTACCTACATGTACAATAAGGCAGAGTTACAATTCCGCAGTAGGAAACATTCCTTCCCGATAGAAACATACACTTTAGGGGAAGGCAAATGTTTGCATGCTGCATTGGGCCAATATTTCAATAAACTCTACTGAAGGATTGTTTTTTGTATGGCCAATTTGGTGCCGCCTAGTGCCCCCTGCTGTATTTCCTTTAGACAGCTGTCTAGGCTTGCCTTCCCATAGAACAGTTCCTTCATCGGCCACACACAGCGGTGGCCTGGCCCACGGGGAACTTTGGTGTTTCCCAGATGGACCTGTGCACAACGGGCCTCGTCAGCCTGGGCCTCGTTCGTGTGGGTACTCTGCATGGAGCACGAGCAATGACAATGTGGAAAACACAGATAGAACTCTACGTTTCCTAGCGCTCCTGGCATAGCCAGTTTTGTTTGTTTCTCGAAAATGGAAGATGGGCGGTGCTGACTCTCCCGCCCAATGCACAGGAGCAGGCCCTGGACTGAAAAGCATCCCATGAGGGCGAACAGAAGAAGGTGGCAGCAGCTGTGAGTGGAGGTACTATTAGGAGGTTGGGAGAGGGATCCTTGAAAGGCATGCTAGTGGAGTCCGTTGGTGGAGGTTATTGGCGGGCAGGAGAGCAGAAATTCATAATTCTTTATATATCTAGCGCTTTCAGAGGAAATAGGAATGGCGATGCCAGCATGGAACATAATGACCTAATACAGTTACTATTTTTAGATCATTTGTGCTATGTGTACACGGCTAATTTATTTTGTGTTGGTACACCTGCAACCCCCATGAATATGTTGAGTGGAGGGGCCTAAATATTTCCTTATTAATTAGCACGAACGACCGAGTACAGCGAGGGAGCACAAATTAAGTGTGTCAAATTTCACAATTTTTGACAAAAGAGGTAAAAAGTCATACAATTTACAGTTGGTTCACATGAAAAAATCCAGGCAATGCCATGCCAACAACAGTACACTAAATAGGAACACTTTCTACTATTTTCATTCGGCTGCAGCCACAACCTATCTATGCCAGTAACAGTCCCTTTAAATCGCACGCTTGAAGCGCTTCATGTGTGTGATTTAAAGTGACCGTTACTGGCATAGATAGGGTGTGGCAGCAGCTTCGTGCATGTGATTTAAACTAACCATTACTGGCAAAGTATATAGCCGTAGCAATACCGGTACCAACAAAGGCGGTTCAGGGATGGGGGTATAATATTGTGTTAAAATGTTGCATTATTCAGCACACTTTCTGTGGAAAAACTGGGTAAAAAGCCAAACAGTTTGCAATATGTTTTGTAGGGTATCTCTGATCCATAAAATTCAACAGGGGCAAACCACCAACAGTTCGCAGGAACAGTTCACAATGCCCACGATATATGCCAGTATAAAAACATTTTCACACTGGCTCTGCCAATACATTTCCATGCTGGATGCACCAATATATATATATATATATATATATATATATATATATATATATATATATATATATATATATATATAAGGACGTACTCATGTTTGCTTTGCAGAACATGCAAGTATTGATACTATAAGAAAACATGTCCACACTGGCTCTGCCAATGTATGGCAGTATCCCAACACACTACCATACTCCCCAGGGGTGGACTGGGAACCAAAAGAGGCCCTGGAAAGAATGTTCAAGTGGCCCGTATTACACATGAATTTCTTAATGATATGCACATTTTGCTTTTTATCTTTTCAATTTTACTAAGAATGTGTTAAAGTTTTCTTCTAAACTGTATACACAATAAAAAGAAAAAAGAAAAAAAAATTACACATGTTCAGCAAAACCCCACCTTTTTGCTATGAGAAAATTAGAAAATAAAACAGATTACCACCAAATCAGGCCCTGGGTGCAGAGGCCTACCGGGAAATCTCCAGAATTCCCTGTATCCCAGTCCACCCCTGATACTCCCGCTGGCTTTGCCTTTAAAAATGCCATGTGAAAGTAGGAAAATATATACAAACTGCCTGTACAATACATTCCATCTATACACTTAATAACATTTATCATGTTTGATTTATTCTTGATACTCAGTAAAAATAATTGCATGCCACAGTATGAAAGGGCTAGACTGGCTGCCTAAATATGCTCATCTAGCTAAGTAACAACATTAACAGGGTAATTCATAGAATTTCGCAGAAAAGTGTCGCAAGCGGCTGGCGCAGAGTGTCCGCGTGCGATTGTCTGCGCCAGGCGCGTGCGCCAAAACCGATTTCCGCGCACAGCGTATTCATGGATTTTAGGCTCCCATACCAGCCGTGGCGCAGAGTATCGCAGCGACCCTGCAGCAGCGCCAGTAACGCCCCCAAGAACGCCCTCGCGCAAGGAAAAGCCATCAAAATCGCTAAATCATCGCAAAGGGCTGCGCTAACCCTGGACCAGTTGATAGGGCTGCCAAACAAGGAACGCAAAGCCGGTAACGTGCATATCAGGGGTATGCGGGAAGTTTTACATGCGATTAGCCAGGGTACGTGTATGACAGGGGTACGCGTGAAGTTAAACACGCGATTAGCCAGGGTACGTGTATTACAGGGGTACGCGGGAATTTTCACACACAATTTGGCTGGGTACGTGTATGACAGGGGTACGCGTGAAGTTCTACACGCGATTAGCCAGGGTACGTGTATTACAGAGGTGCGTGGGAATAATCACACGCGATTTGGCTGGGTAGGTGTATTACAGGGGTGCGCGGGAATTATCACACGCGATTTGGCTGGGTACGTGTATTACAGGGGTGCGTGGGAATAATCACACGCGATTATGCTGGCTGGGTCCTCACAGGTGTACCCTGTACACCCTCCACGGTCCCTGCAGGCAGCCCACAAAACAGGGG